>NC_063162.1:79635443-79963285 GCF_023159225.1 Perognathus longimembris pacificus
TATGTGTGCGTGTGTGTGTGTGTGTGTGTGTGTGTGTGTGTGAGAGAGAGAGAGAGAGAGAGAGAGTGGAGAGAGAGAGAGAGAGAGAGTCAGAATTTTTGGAATCATGCAAGATAATGCCCAGTGTACTGGAAATGGAGTCAAATAGTTTGAAAACCAAAGCTGAGAATAATTTATAGCTTTAAGGTTTCTCATTCCAAGCTTAGACATTAGATCTGTTAATTGTCAGATAAAAAGCAGAAGTATATCATATCAGCTGTGCTCATACTCAATTTTTATCATATTTATGCTTGAAGGTAGTTGCATGAGGATAGAGAAAACTCAGTAAATGGAGGAATCAGAAAGCCTTCAGTAAATACTGTGCTGAAACAATAGAACTTCAACTGAGAGCTCAGATGCCTGCAAATAGGGAAGCATCTTTCAAATCAAGGATCCTTTGAATCAAAGTTTGGGAAGATGCAACTTTTATTTTCCATTTACTTTTAAAATGACTCCTCTTACCCTATCTGCACATAATATTCTTCCAAGTGAACATGTTTTGTTATGAACAAAGATTGGTCTCATTGTATAATCTATTGACGTATGGTACACAGTGCATTTCAAATCAATATGCTCTAAAGTTCAAACTTCACTTACTGATGCGTGCAAGTGCTTTAACACAAAAATAACTTTAGTAGTCTTCTCGTCATCATGATTCCAAATGATGAACTAAAAGCCTATCATTTAAAACCATCTGCAGCTCTGGGTAAACATCACTTTCAAAAGATGATCCACAGCAGCTTGAGATCCTTTGTGTGAAACTATTCTGTGGCCTTTTATTGTTTCTAGAAAAAATGCATAAAATGAAGATCTTTTCCTCTAATTCAGTTTCCAAATTTTGTGAATGTCATAAGGGACAAAGACAAGCTCACTGTTAATTTTGTAGCAACTCATCTATCAGATGCCACATAAAGGTTAGCATTTTAGTGAATCAAGTTGATTACCTAGAGTCCTCTAATTTAAGCATAGAAGATAAAAAAAAAATGAGGAAGAGGAGGAATAGGAAAAGGAAAAGGTGGACTAGGGGGTGGGGGGAGGGAAAACAAGGAAAAGGAGGGCAGACAGAGGGAAAGGAGAATGGAGAAGCCGAGGAAAGAAAAGAGGAAAAGAGAAGAGAGGAGAGGAAAGAAAAATTACTTATGTATGCGACAGGGGAATAGGACAAGCTATTCTGGAAATTGGAGTTCACTAACATATTAGCACAGACTGGAAACAACACAAGAGCTGGTTGCAAAATGTCGTTAGTGAGGTGAGATAAATGGAATAAAATAGGAAGCATGTTGTACAAAAGGACCTTTTAGATTTCAGTTCAAATGCCTAAATTGCTCTCCCTCTACCATCTGGCCACAGGAAGGCTGGATTAACGTTGACAATCATTTTCCCGCTGTCTATGGTTGTATGATTAATAATGTTTTTCCTATTATTTGCCTTCTTTTAAAGCTCTTGGATATACTTGCATTGGGTACAATGAATACACTTTCCAAACTGTGCAGCTTCAATGCTTTCAGGTCCCTCCCTGCCTACAGCCACTAGGATGGAAACTGCTCCTAATCATGTCTTGTTGCTTCTGTCTCCATGCTGCTCACCAATGCCAGTATTCTCTTTCTTCCCTGTTGGAACCAACGAATACTACTTTTTCCAGATTTAATCAATTGTCATATCTCATGGAATATTTTCTGCCTATTATAGTTTACTTCTTTGGCATGAGGTATGCCATAGCTATTTGTGTCCCATACTGTGATAAAGGGAAATAATACAAATGTAACCATTTTTGACACATTTCATTTGTATGTATGCACATGCATATACAATATGTGTGTGTATATATGTGTGCATCTACATATTTGGGTACATTTAAGAATGCTGACCCTGGAGTTTACAGAAAAGACTTTTATAATTTAAAAAATGCTTATGAAATATTAGTAGACCTAATGAATGTAACTGCTATTTAGGAAAGATAGACCGAATACATTCATAAGCTGTCGAAAATACCTTTTGAGGCTATCTTCTCTAAAGTCTAAATTTTATTTTTGGATTAAGTTAGACCATAGGAAAGCCATAATGTTGGGTCAAATAATCTGAGTCTATTATTGAAAAGCCCTTTACTGAATTATACTTTAAATCTTATTTTGATTTGCTCAAAAAGCAATCCCACAAAATTGGTTTTTATGTTACTAAAAAAAATTGAAGCCATTATTAGTATTTTCTGTGTAAGTTCCCATAGGACAATTTAAACAATGTCAGAGGTTTGAGCTGATGATGAACTAATAATTCTATTTTGGAGCTGAAAAGAGAACTATACCATACCTTCCTTTAAAAAATTTTTTGGGGGGTTGTGATAGTACTGGGGCTTTGACTCAGGGCCTGAGTCCCTGAGCTTTGTAACTCAAGTCTTATATTCTAATATTTGAGTCACATCTCTACTTCTGGATTTGGGGTGGTTAATTGGTGATAAGGGTCTCACTGACTTTCCCAGGCTGTCTTTGAATTGCCATTTTCAGATCTCTAGTGCTCGGCTAGAAGTTGGGTTTCACAATAGGAGAATTAGAGAAATTGGATTGAATTCTGAATACAATGGGGATTTTATATCCAAGGAGCAGGGTAGTATCAGTGGACAGAAAATCACAGGCAGATGCCTGTAATGTTGCTGGAGTCAGAGGCTAAAGAAATGGAATTGGAGATAAAATGGAGGAGTGGGAAGAATACAGGTTAGCATGGTCCCAGGACATGCATCACACATTCCAATCCTCAGCTGAGGCCATGTGTGATGTCTTCCAGACCAGGAGGCTGGGTGAGCAGGCAATTAACACAAGCTCTGCAGCCCAGACATAGCAGCTGCCTCCAGCTATCTCACACCTTCCACACAATTCTCTCCCAGCTTATCTTTGTTCAACATACTCTTTTCAAAAGTGAAGGGAGTTTAGTAGTCCCAGCTATTTCTTAGCAAGAATTTTTTTTAAAAAAGTAAAAGTTCATTTCTTGTACTATTTGTTACCTCCTCCCTCATTCCCCCCTCCCCCCTCCCCCTTTCCCTTTCCCCCCATGAGTTGTTCAGTAGATTTACACTAAACAGTTTTGCAAGTATTTCTTTTGTAATCGTTTGTCTTTTTTAGCCTGTGTCTCTCGATTTTGGTATTCTCTTTCAGTTTCCTAGTTCTAATACCTGTATGACACTGTAACTGCTCTGTATATCAGTTTGACAAAAAAAAAAAAAAGAAAAGAAACCAACAGAAAAGGAAAAAATTCAAAAAAAATCAATCATTGGAAATGTACACTTTGTGTTTCTGTGTTGCCTTTGTGGTTTAATGAGACTGGGTTTGAATGCAGTACATAATACTTGCTAAGCAAGTGCTTTACCACTTGAGCTAAGCCTCCAGCTCTAGAAAACACACATTCCGGAGTAAATCCATCTCTAAATGGTATGAAAGCCTTAGAAACAATAAGAGCAAAACTCATGGACAAACTGGGTGCTGTTGGGTAATGTAATCCTAGCTCCTTAGGGGGCTGAAATCTGAGGATCAATGTATTGAAGCCAGTTTAGGACAAAAGGTCCATAAGACTCTGGTCTCTGACTAGCAAAAAGCCAGAAGAGCAGGTGTAGCTTAAGTGGTAGAGCAGCAATCTTGAGTGAAAAAGCCAACTGAGAAACTGAGAGCAGAAGTCCTTACAAGGCCCAGCATCTCCCCCACTTTCCTCTTCAGACAGACACTGTTCAGAGATTGGAAGGACAAGCAACACTTTGAAAACTAACATATTGTATATCATATGTATTACAAGGTACTGTTGTTCCCTGTCCTTTGTGCTTAAAATGGATCATTCATGCCTGCTTAGCAGTAAAAGGTGTTAGATCTGCCAGGGAGAACCCCCCCCCCCCACCCAGCTCCTCTTCCTGAAGGACAGCACATAGCCTTACCAGAAATCACCTGGTAATCACCTCTGTCAGTCACCTGACTGTCAATTACCTGCCTCTAAGTCAGCAAAAGGACCTCATCCTCTGAAGTAACTTCAGCATTTACTGTGGCCGCAGCTTCTCCTTGTCTTTCCCTCTATAATCTCTCTGTCTGCCATTAGTTTGAGCTGCTGCATGCTGAGTGCAACACACTACCCTCTGGACACCTACATCTGTGTGGGCTGGTGGCTGAGTTCATTTAGACTACATTTGACATGTAGCCTAAACATTCTAAATTTCCCTTATTGCTGATTGCTCTGAATCATCTCCAAATCAAAAAGAAAATTGTACAGTTTTCATTATGCTAAACATATGGAGTGACTTAAAAGGCACTGTTAGATGTCTTTAATGATATCCCTATTTTCTTATTGGTAGGAAAAAGGGGAGGAGAGCTTTGATTATAAAGATGATAGCTGTGCTTTGCTCTGCTCAAGCAGGACATAAAGCTCAAACTGGTTGTGAATAATGGTGGATGGATTTTCAAATGACAAAATAGAAAGTAGGAAGATAAATGACTCCAGGGTACAGCCATAGAAACATTTAAAATCAACTGAAAATCTACTTCAGAAGAAAAGTACCAGTCTCACTGGTAGTAAGCACATTCTGGGGCATATGCCAACCTACTGATTTGCCCTTTTGTTAATGCAGGGGCTGACGTAAGGTAAATGTAACTATTTTGCAGAAGACAAATGACAGAGAAGAAAAATCTCCATCAATGGAAAAGACATCTGTCCCTTAATTCTAATTCTTCTTGACATTTAAAACTTTAATTTTTATGATGGGATCTTACTACATCATAGATGAATTATAGGAAAATGTTTCATATTCATTTATCCTGATTTGTTGTGGGAAGTTCTTGGTACTTTTATTCTAATTTAATTTTCTGCATGCACTACTGACCTTTAAAATGCCCTGTTTGGGGAAATAAATTATACCATTACCCTAATTATGAACTCATTCTGATTTAATCTTGGGAAGGTTTTGTCCAGGATTCTGTAAAGGCCCTATCTTTAGATATAAGAGCACAAATGTTCTAGCCCAACCCCACAGTCAGTCTTGGTTATCAGGATGTTACAATAACTTCTGACTACATGAGTCTATCTGACTGACTCACACTAATTAACAACTTGGCCTTTCTGAGAGAATACAAGGGCTTAAGACCAAACTTTGTCATTTACCTAATGTCTAACCTTGGACATATTACTAACATCAATGCAGCTCATTTCCCTGATCTGTGGAAGGAAATAATAACAGTGCCTGCCTAGTAGAATTACTGTGAAGATTAACTGACTTAACATATGTAAATCACATTTAAAAGATCCGTGCCTGGTAAGCAATATACTTAAGAGACACTACCTTAAATAAAATCCGCTTACCTACTCTCCTCATATTGAGATTTTTTCAAGAGTCTGGTGAGGTTTATTTTTCTTCACAAAGTTCTGAAAAACTCATTACCATTTACTTCAACTTTTCCATTGGAAACTGTCTATGCCTAACTATTCATTCTCCTCATCCACGAACTTGATATATTATTCTCTCTGACTCAGCTTCACATTTCTCTTTGCTTATTTTGCTCCTTTATTAACATATAAAGCATCTCTTTGTTTTTTCTAGATATTCTTAGCATAATTGAATAGCTCCTAGATTTTGCACTTAAAGTCAAAATCCTTTATGTTTTAAAATAATAATAATGCAATGTTAAAATATTGATCTGGATGAACATCTTTGATTAAGCAATTTTATATCTATATTATTAGTTGTTATATATAAATTATAATATGCAATTTTTATAGTATATGTCTATATGATTGTAGTAGCTACATAGTGATATATAGGATTAATCTGCTAATTCTCCATGTCCAGATTTAAACTAAATTATAAGGAAGACATTTCTGAGTCTAAAAATAGATGTAGTGATCCAATAAGAACTAAATCTCTCAAGAAGTGATGCACCCAAACACATGATATGCAGAAATTTCTATGGGGTGGCAGGGAGGGGTGAGAATCACAAGACCAATAGTTGAATATATTGATGAACAAAAAAATCCCTTCTATGAGGATTTTCATTCTCAAATGCAGATAAATACATATTTCTGCTTATACATTTTGCAGATAGAAAACTTTTATTTCAATTGACATAGGCATCTACTTTACAAACTTTTTGTTTTCGGTTAGGAGCAATGGCTTTATTCTGTAATCTTCACTACTTGGTAGGTAGAGATAGAGGGATTACAGTATATTCTTTCTTGTCTCTGAATCCATCTAACTCATTCGACCAGGCAGGATTATCAGGCATCATTTTCTAGTCCTTTTTAAAGCTTTCAGTTCTACTAATAATGGGATAAGTCTTGCCAATGCCGCAGATGTCTTTCTACTCACAAAATATCAACATCTTGGTTGCTTAGATTCAGGTCTGTGGTTTTGTCCCTCTGGACTTTTGCAACCCACCTTTCTACAGGAGAAGGTAATTATATTATTCTCATCTTTTGCATTGCTCAATGAAGGGATGATCAACATTTATTTTTAAAGCAAAGTCTGACTTTGTAGCCCAACCCAGCCTCCAACTCCAGATCTTCCAAACATTAGCCTCCCAAGTGCTGGAATTACAGACATGGACCACTACAGCTAGTATGGAGGCTTTTGATGTTGCTGGGTGCCAGTTCTGGGACTTGTACTTAGGGCCTGGGTGCTGTCCCTGAACTTTTTTGCTCAAGGCTAGCATTCTAATACTTAAGCCACAGCTCCACTCCCAGATCTTTTGGTGGTTAATTGGAGATAATAAGAATCTCATGGACTTTCCTGCCAGTGCTGGCTTTGAACTACATTCCTTAGATCTCAACCTCCCGAGTAGCTAGGATTATAGTCATGAGCCAGTAGCTTTAAGTTGAATACCCTATGTCCTCTCTGCTCAGACTTCTCTACTTTATTTATTTTATTTTATTTATTTATTTTTTTTTTGCCAGTCCTGGGCCTTGGACTCAGGGCCTGAGCACTGTCCCTGGCTTCTTCCCGCTCAAGGCTAGCACTCTGCCACTTGAGCCACAGCGCCGTTTCTGGCCGTTTTCTGTATATGTGGTGCTGGGGAATCGAACCTAGGGCCTCGTGTATCCGAGGCAGGCACTCTTGCCACTAGGCTGTATCCCCAGCCCCAGACTTCTCTACTTTTCCCACATTACCTTTCACTTTTTTGTGTATGAAATCCTTATCACATGGAACATTTTACCAGTGTAACAGCCTATTTCGAACCATCTCATGCTCTTTCTGCCTCAGTGCTGAAATAAAAAAAATCCTTTGTCTCTTCGGGGCACATTTTATCCTTTAGCCTCCTGTGAGCTCTCCCTGAACTTCCACAGCTTGAAACAATCTGTCCATTCATATGCCCACAATGATTTATGATGACTGCACAACCATATTTTCTAGAGTGCTGTCCATCTTATTTTTCTATAAGGCTTTTTGAAAAGAGGAGCTGTGTCTTGCTCATATATTAATCCCTCTCTCCTGGGAGTGAGTTTTGCACATAATAGAGCTTCAGTAATGGACTCTGTCATTAAATTGAATAGATTGCTACAATTTGAGTAACAGCTTTGAGTAAAGATTATATGTTGCTGACTTAATTGTTGAAAGTAACAGCGACTTTTCAAATGCATTGTAAGTCACCTATGCTACCAATGCCAATGAGAGGACCTGGAAACTCAGAATATTTTCATTTGAATACTCATTTTGACAAAGGTTTTCATAATGAGATTTTTTTCCTGAACACATTTTGTGTTTATTCACTCAAATAAAAAGTTATGTAGCTAATATTCTGATTTAAATATGTGCATGCCTGTTACAATTGTGTGATTTATAAAACTCAAAGTGGATTTAAAAAATGAGTAAAATTTCTACATATTTTGGGATAATGTACTTAATTGTGTGATTCATTATCTTATTACCATAATAGCACAACTGAAAAAAAAAATCCCTCATTATGTTTTAAAATCTTGCTCTCACTGTTGTGATGCACCAAATTGAAGGTTTCATTCTATGCTGTTTTGTTCCATTGATTAAAATTTATGGCTGTCAGGTCTAAGGAGGAAAAGTCAGTAATACATGGCTATAAATGAAAGACAGGCATGGTTGAGTCTGAGAACTGCCAGATTTGTGCTTTAAGTTGTACTTTAGTAATTGTTTTTACATTTTTAAAATTACTAAAATTGTAACTTTTCACTGTGTTTATTTATTTACTTAGTTACTTATTTTTGATTCATCCTGGGGCTTGGACTCAGGACCTTAATTACTTTTTCTGTTTGTTTGTTGTCCAAAGATGGTGCAGCACACCACTTGAGGCTACTTTCTGGTTAATCAGAGATCAAAATCTCAGAGTTTTCTGCCCATCCTGGCGGTGAGACAGTGATCTTCAGATCTCGCCTCCTGAGAAGACAGGATTACAGAAGGGAGCTACAAAAACCCTGATGCAAAGATATTGTTTTGATCTCATTCATCAACCATACAAATTTTAATTAAATTTAGCTTGTAAATATTTTTAATAACCATGCCCGTTCATTTTATGCCAAGCCAAATGGCTTACATTTTAAATAATTTCATCAAGTTAAAATATTGGTAAGTTAAAGTTTTCCTAAGAATTTGTTTTGTTTTTAGTTGAGAGAATTTTAAAGAAGTTAGAAAATTTCTTTTTCTAGTAATTTTACTGTGAAAATGCTAAGACTTTCCACAGCAGAATTTTCCATGTCATTTTTGTAACAAAATCACATACAATGAGAACATTTCTGAATAACTTCATAATGCAGTATGTTTTTGCGGCTTTAGGTAACTTGAAGATACGTGCCCAAACCTTTTTAATTCAAAATATTTACTGTATATTCATGTGATTTACTGATTATATATAACAGAAAGAATAAAGTAATGAGAAAATTACAGTTTTTCAAATTGTGAACTATTTATCTATGTTAAGTAACTTTCAAGTATTGGTCATAAAGAACTTTTGAATTTCTACAGGATTAAAAAAAATCTTCATGACTTCATCTCATTGCCTTGCAATGTAACATAAAAATAGTAAAATATTTCAGAGTCGAGGTTTTATCCTTTTGTATTTTTGTTCGTTTGGAAACACCAGCTTCTCTATATACTTTGCTGGATGTGGTAAAAATCTAACTGCTCAGTTCACTATTCTATTACTGCAAATAAGAGATAAACTCTTGAGGCCTTAGGAATATATTACTGCACTTATGTGGCAGAGTGCTAACCAATGAATACGTATACAAATGCTATGTTTCACTTAGAGATGTAGTCTGTAAAATCCCCTTCTCAAATTTTCCTTTTTCTGGGTCCAAAGTAGCAAAATTGGAAAATACTTGAAAAATGGAAGAACTAAAAATGAGGGAGAACTGACAGGCTGAACCACCAACTAAACAAACAAACAAACCTCATTGACCACATAGCTCTTATTTAACATGAAGTAAGAGAGATTAATGACATTAACTATAGCATGAATTCATGTTCAAGAAATCTAACTGGTGAGATTTGTATGCCCCACAAATGAAACTAAATAGATAAAGCTATCTGGGTCAAAGCTATCAGATAGCTAACAATGGTTAAAAACAAACAAACAAACAAACCCAAGAAACCAACAAAAACATCCAGGTAGAGGAAAAAGCAAGTTGAATTTTCTTGCATTGTGACAAGTTTATGTTTCTCAAATGTTTAACTTTTTGTTGGTGGTGGTCATGGAGCTTGAACTCAGCGCCTGGACACAGTCCTGGAGCTTTATTGCTTAAGCCTAGTGCTCTACCACTTTGAGCCACAGCACCACTTCTGGTTTTCTGGGGGTTAATTGGGGACAAGAGTTTCATGGACTTTCCTGCCTGGGCTGGCTTCGAACTGTAATCCTTAGAGCTCAGCCTCCTGAGTACCTAGGATTACAAGTGTGGGCCACCTGCACCCATCTTCAAATGTTTAATTAAAAATGTTTTTTAGGGAGCTGGGATTATGGTCTAGCGGTAGAGTGCTTGCCTTGCATCCCTGAAGCCGTGGGTTCAATTCCTCAGCACCACATATATAGAAAAAGCCAGAAGTGGTGCTGTGGCTCAAGTGGTAGAGTGCTAGCCTTGAGCAAAAAGAAGCCAGGGACAGGGCTCAGGCTCTGAATCCAAGGCCCAGAATTGACAAAAAAAAAAAAATGTTTTTAGAATCACAAAATTATACAATGATAATAGTGATTTTCGAATACAGATCAGGATAGACTTGTCTTATTATAAAAGTATCCCTTCTTTTTGGTTGAAATTTCAAAACCCTCTCTTCTATCTTTAAGAACATATATTTTAAAGCACATGGTATCATTGATAGTCACCCTACTGGTCTCTTAAACAATATATACCCATTTAACTATAACTTAATGCTAGTAAATCAAGATTCCCTCTCTCTTCTGTACCATGTAGGCTTCTATCCTGTGTTATTTTCCATTCTACTCTCAACTTCTGGGACAACAACTTTTAGACTACATATGTATTAGGTCAAAACCATTGGTCTTCCTGTGCCTGCCTGTTATCTCTTAACTTATAACCTCTGATCTATCCACATTGTCACAAATGATAGCATTTCTTCTCCCTTTAGGGCTGGATGATATTCCATGGTGTGTGTGTGTGTGTGTGTGTGTGTGTGTGTTTCTAATTCTTGGCATTGTGACTAGTGTTGCATTAAACACAGAACATATTTCTCCTCAACAGACTGATTTCATTTCCTTTGGAAGAAAAAGAATGGCTGGATCAAAAGGAATTTGCATTTTAGATTTTGTCAGGGACTTCATGCTGTTTTTCACAAAGACTATACTAATTAACCTTCCTATCAATAATGTTCAAGGGCTCCCTTTTATTCACTTCCTTTCCAGAATTTGTTATCTTTTGTCTTTTAACTGGGTTGAGGTGAAATCTCATTGGAGTTTTGACTTGCAATTTCCTTCTGGTTAGTAATATTGGGCATTGCTAATATGGTGTTCATCATAAGGTCTGATGATTTTTATGAGAGTATAGATTTGCTAACATTTGTAGGTTAGCCTATAAAAGAGCAGATGCTGAGGCAAAAATAAAAATAAGAAAGCAAAGTTTATAGAACAGAAGAATACAAACAAAAATAATACAGATGTTGGTAGAAAGAAATAATTGTATTATGAGAATATTGCAAAGACAGAAAATTAACCGAATTGGCTGGTTATTTGCATATGAGATATGAAATTGTCCAAAATTCTGAAGTGTCTGACATCACATCAGCAAATATAGATGGAATTAACTTTTTATAAAAATGATCTTTTGGTCTTCCAAAGTGTAGATTATAGTGGGTAAAAAAAACAAAGAGTTTTGTTTTAGATATATCAGTTCAGAGAAGATTTGTAATCTTGAGAATAAAATGTTAAATCTAGATTCAGAAATACAAATTCTACATTGCAGAAGATGGTTGTAACTGATGAAAGAACCATGGAAGAATTGAGAGCACACATACTCAAAGGATTAAGTGTATATGGAGAAGGAAAGAGCTAGATGGCTGAGCACTAGTAAATAATGGTTGTGTAAGTCAGATTTCTGTTATGATAACTAATTAGCTGTGATGATCAATTTACAAGGAGTAAAGATTTATTTGGGTTCATAGTTTCAGAACCATTGGTTTCATCACTTTGCTCTTGTATTGAAGAAGAAAATGATAGCAGAGAACAAGTGGCTAGGCAAAGATGGTCACCTTATGTGACTGGAAAATAAAGAGCTATGTTCTCCCAGGACACACCCCACTAATTTACATTTTCATCACCAGGTCCCACCTTTTAAAAGCTCCAGTATCTCCCAGTAGTAGAGCCTTGGGGGCTCTAAGATCGAAGCCAGGACACTAACTTTTAGATTTTAGATGAATGAATGCAGATGAATTGGCAATAAAAATGCTTAGGAATACCCAGTAAAACAGAAGCAGGAAAATCAAGGTGCTCTACTTGCCAAGTGAAGCAAACATTTAGGTAGGAAAAGTTGTGTGATCAACCATGTGAAATGCTGCCGCTTGGCAAGCACAGTGAGGAATGAGAGAGCTTCATTTCTTCTTGTAATAAGGATTTGATCAGTCACTTGTGGTGGCTCAGATTGGAATGAACAGAGGAAATGGTATGTGGAACTATAATGTGTAAACTCAAGGAAAATATGGAACAGATCATCAGTGGAAGGAGGTTATAAAGCCAAGTGATATACTTTCTAACAGGTCTACATTTGGATTATGCCAGTTATTGTGTGTCCCGTGCAATGGCCCAGAAATAAGTAATATTGCCTATAGATAATATGAAAATAAATCATTAAAGGATTTACTACATACTTGATGTAATGGGGCTATTGTTACTGCTGTGGTCTGGATTCAAGACATTCAAGCCAAAAGGCCTCATGGCACATAACAAACTATTTGCTTACCTCTATCATATCTCCATTTTTTTTTTCCTTCAGTTTGGTTGTACTAGTGTTCAAAGTCAAGGCCTCATGGCTCACTTTGCTTGTTTGCTCAGTTGATACTCTATCACTTAAAAAATACTTCCAGATCTGCCTTTTGCTGGTTATTTTGGAGATAAAGTCTCATGGATTCTTTTTTCTGGGCTGGCTTCCAATTAGGATCTTCTGATCTCAGCTTCCTGAGTAACTAAGGACAATAGGCTTGAGGCATCATCACCTAGCTTTCTTCATTCTTTCACTTTGCTTAATCACATGCACGTGTGCACACACAATCCTGTTGGATTTGGAATATATGAAGAAATGGGAGTTGAAAACTGTCTTTGTCATATTTAAAGTTGAGTTTAATTTATCTCCCCTACTTCAATACCCCCACTGCAATAGTTTTACTAGAAGTCTTTCTTTTCATTTCAAGTGTCAGAATAATACTTGAACATTATTAACTGAGTGAAAATTTGACACAAGAAAAAGGGAAAGAAATAGGAATTGAGAGAAAGTTTTAAAATAGTCTAGAAAGCTGAGATCCAGAGAAAATTCTGAGGTATCTTTGGAAAAATAACAAAAGCTAGAAGTTGGTCTTCAATTCTTCTATCTTCATCATGAAGAGAGAAAGTCACTGTAACAGAGAGAGCCTGGAAGCAGAGAATCACGCTGTTCTCTCCAGATATGAGTGAGGGTTCCTGAAATATTTGATCTGGCAAGGGTTACAGTCATCCAATGCATACAGCACAAGGATGACAAAGTGAATTATACTCTGTCTTTTGCACTAATTGTGAGTATGGAAAGAAGAAAAGGCATGGGCATGGTGATATCTTACACCAAGGATGCATTTATTTCAATGTAGACTATGCTCTGGTTGCTTTAGAACATATCATAGTTCTTCCAGGTATAGTCTGTTAGTAATGGGAGAAATTGGATCATTAGCATATTATCACTAGCCTGCTACTTGGAAGAGCAGCTCCTAGAATCCAGCTAAGCAAGTAGTAGGAAACAAAACAAAGTAAAAACAAAAACAAACAAAAAAAACAACAAGTCTAAGAATAAACTGATGAGTGATTTCCAAGAATGTTGTTCTCCAGTTCCCACATGAAGGGTACAACTATTTGAGCTATAACATTTTAGTTTTCTTTGTGTATGGGTAGTTGCATAAAGGAATAAGGCCTCACAGTAAGCTCAGGGTTTTTCAGGTGAGTGGCAATAAAGGTTAAAAGGCTAAAGAAATTTACTTTGATTTGAAAACGTTTTAAAAGTTAAAATATAAATTAGATCTCTTATGGTCTACCCATTTCTAACTCCTTATCTGAAATATTACTACTGCAAGATTTTAGTCATCAAAAGGCTTCTGGGGGGGCTGGGGATATGGCCTAGTGGCAAGAGTGCCTGCCTCGGATACACGAGGCCCTAGGTTCGATTCCCCAGCACCACATATGCAGAAAACGGCCAGAAGCGGCGCTGTGGCTCAAGTGGCAGAGTGCTAGCCTTGAGCGGGAAGAAGCCAGGGACAGTGCTCAGGCCCTGAGTCCAAGGCCCAGGACTGGCAAAAAAAAAAAAAAAGGCTTCTGGGATGCTCATTATACTGGGATTTTGTTTAAAATTGTCATAGAATTTGTGCTGGGGCCCACTGAAACCTGACATTCTCGCTATACTTTATTTCCCAGCCATTATTCATGTCTGACCACAGTGCCTTCAATGAGTCATTTTATTCCTCTCTTTTGTATCACACCATCTGGAATTGCCATATTACAAGGAAGAAATTGTCCAGTGTCACTGGTCCTTCAGAAGATCCCTCTCAGGATACAATTCAGGGAAGAGAAAGCTATAATAATGATATTTTCTCCTGATCCATTCTCATAATCTCTCTCTCTTTATCCTCCTAGTGATCCCCAAACCCAACATTAATGCTTTATATGGTCCTGATGATGGTAGCTTGGAAAGAAAAGGATTTTTGAGCCCACTCTACCTCTTCAGATTCATCATGCATGACTTTCTTTATTTCTTTGCCTTAATGCACAATCCCTCCTCCCTACCACACAGAAACAATTTCTGAAGTCTGCTCTTAAAAAAGGTCCAATGATAATAAAAAGCTTCTTGTGAAGTCAGCTTTCTTCTACTTTCTTAATGCCTTTCCCAGCCCATTATTATTTTACTCAAGGACTCAAATGTGTGAGTCATGTGAGATTCAGGTAATCTATTTCACACTCTTTTACCTTGTGGTTAGCAATGCTATCGCCCAAAGTCTTTATTCATGCTGAGACTCCAATCACTACTTGTTGCCTCAGTCCCCAAAATGATAACTGGCTAGCACTCCAGTGTGATAGCTGCTCCATTTCTCCATTTTCATGTGTGACTCTGGGAAAAAATCACCTGGTCATTGCCTAGGGCTGCATTATCTCACGCAGTAGTTGGATTTGCAGTAGGAGCTAGCCTATAACAAAAATCATTAACTCCCTTTTGTAACTCATTCACCCAATACACTGGCCTTTCCATGTTCTCATTCCCATCCTAGGTTTTAGTGTTCAGCTTTCTAAGACCTTCCACATATCTTGTTTTCTTTTTTTTTTTTTTTTTTTTTTTTAAATTTTTTTTTTCTCAAATTTTTATTTTCAAACTGACGTACAGAGAGGTTACAGTATCATACGTTGGGCATTGGATACATTTCTTGTACTGTTTGTTGCCTTGTCCCTCATGCCCCCCTCCCTCCCCCCCTTTCCCTCCCCCCCCGCCCAGTTGTTCAGTTCACTTACACCAAACAGTTTTGCAAGTATTGCTTTTGTAGTTATTTCTCTTTTTTTACCCTGTGTCTCTCGAATTTGGTATTCCCTTTGAATTTCCTACTTCCAATACCAGTAAACACGGTTTCCAATATACTCAGATAAGATTACAGAGATAGTGTAGGTACAAACATAGGAAGGTGATACAAAACCTCATCAATAATAGAAACTACCCATATACATAGGACGTTGAAAGTAGTTATAACTGTGATATATCACTTGTTTCCATATCATGGAGTTCATTTCACTTAGCATCATCTTATGTGTTCCTAAGGGTATAGCTATTGGGCCTTGTGATGCTCTGCTATGACTTGCCTAAACCTGTACTAATTATTCCCAATAAGGGAGGCCATAGAGTCCATGTTTCTTTGGGTCTGGCTCACTTCACTTAGTATAACTTTTTCCAAGTCCTTCCATTTCCTTACAAATGGAACAATGTCATTCTTTCTGATAGAGGCATAAAATTCCATTGTGTAAATGTACCACATTTTCCTGATCCATTCATCTATGGAGGGGCATCTGGGTTGGTTCCAGCTTCTCGCTATGACAAATTGTGCTGCGATGAACATTGTTGTGCTGGTGGCATTACTGTGATTTTGTTTGTGGTCTTTTGGATAGATACCCAACAGTGGGGCTGCTGGGTCATAGGGGAGTTCTATATTGAGCCTTCTGAGGAATCTCCATACTGCTTGCCAGAGTGGCTGAACCAGTTTACATTCCCACCAACAATGAAGTAGGGTTCCCTTTTGGCCACATCCCCTCCAACAATTGTTATTATTAGTTTTCTTGATATATGACATTCTTGCAATTAGAGACGAAAAAAACCATCGAAAGAATCAACAAAACAAAGAGTTGGTTCTTTGAAAAAATCAACAAGATAGACAGACCCCTGGCAAACCTGACCAAAGAACGAAGGCAGCACACTCAAATAAACAAGATAAGAGATGAAACAGGTAGCATCACCACAGAAATAACCGAAATTCAGAAAATAATAAGGGACTATTTTGCAAACCTTTATGCCAACAAATTCGAGAACTTGGAAGAAATGGATGATTTCCTAGAAAAAATTGATACCCCAAAACTCAACTATGAAGACTTAAACCTTCTAAACAGACCCATATCCAGTATTGAAATAGAAACAGCAATAAATGATCTCCCATCCAAGAAAAGCCCAGGTCCAGATGGATTCACCGCAGAATTCTACAAGGCCTTCAAAACAGAACTCACTCCAATATTTCTCAAACTCTTCAATGAAATTGAAAGAGAACGTTCACTGCCAGACTCATTTTATGAAGCCAGTATAACCCTCATCCCAAAACCAGGCAGAGACTCATCACGGAAAGAGGACTACAGACCAATCTCCCTGATGAACATAGATGCAAAAATTCTCAACAAAATTCTGGCCAATCGACTTCAACAAGTCATCAAAAAAATCATACACCACGATCAAACTGGATTCATCCCAGGGATGCAAAGCTGGTTTAATATACGCAAGTCAATTAATGTAATCCACCATATCAACCGGAGCAAGGTAAAGAACCACATGGTTTTATCTCTGGATGCGGAAAAAGCGTTCGATAAAATCCAGCACCCATTTATGCTAAAAGCCCTGGAAAAACTGGGATTCCAGGGAACATTCCTGAATATAATCAAGGCAGTTTATGACAAACCAACAGCAAGCATAACTCTAAATGGTGAAAAACTAAAGCCATTCCCTTTAAAATCAGGAACAAGGCAGGGATGTCCACTCTCTCCCCTGCTCTTCAACATAGTACTAGAATTCCTAGCCAGAGCAATTAGGCAAGAAGAGAATATAAAGGGGATCCAAATAGGAAAAGATGAAGTTAAACTTTCTCTCTTCGCAGATGACATGATCCTATACCTAAAGAATCCCATAGACTCTACCCCCAAGCTACTAGAGCTGATCCAAAACTTTGGCAAAGTTGCAGGATATAAAATAAACCTTCAAAAATCAACGGCCTTTCTCTATGCTAACAACCCGAAGACCGAGGCTGAAATCAGGAAAGCAACTCCTTTTGCAATAGCCCCCAAAAACATAAAATACCTAGGAATAACCTTAACCAAAGAAGTGAAAAACCTCTTTGAAGAGAACTTTAAAAGCTTGAAAAATGAAATTAAGTCAGAACTAAGAAAATGGAAAAACCTCCCATGCTCCTGGATTGGGAGGATTAATATAATCAAAATGGCAATATTGCCAAAGGCTATCTACAAATTCAATGCAATACCCATTAATATCCCAACACCATTCTTTAATGAAATAGAGGAAGCAATCCAGAAATTCATATGGAACAATAAAAGACCTAGAATAGCAAAAACACTCCTAAGCAGAAAGAACAGTGCTGGAGGAATTACAATACCCAACTTCAAGCTGTATTATAAAGCTATAGTAATAAAAACAGCTTGGTATTGGCACCGGAACAGGCCTGAAGACCAATGGAACAGAATTGAAGACCCAGAATTAAACCCACAGAACTATGCCTACTTAATCTTTGATAAAGGAGCTAAAACAATAGTATGGAAGAAAGATAGCCTCTTTAACAAGTGGTGCTGGCAAAACTGGCTCAACACATGCAACAAACTAAAACTAGATCCTTATATATCACCCTGCACCAAAATCAATTCCAAATGGATTAAAGACCTTGAAATCAAAACAGGCACCCTGAAGACACTAAAGGAAGGAGTAGGAGAAACACTTGGGCTCCTTGGCACAGGACAGAACTTCCTTAACAAAGACCCTGAAAGGCTACAAATCAAAGAAAGGTTGGACAAATGGGATTGCATCAAACTCCAGAGCTTCTGCACGGCAAAGGACATAGCTCTCAAGATAAACAGAAAGCCCACAGACTGGGAGAAAATCTTTACCGGACATTCAACAGACAAAGGCCTCATCTCTAAAATATATGCAGAACTAAAAAAATTACCTTCTTCCAAAACAAAACTGCAAAGAACCAACAGCCCCCTCATCAAGTGGGCTAAAGACTTACAAAGAAACTTCTCTGATGAGGAAATGAGAATGGCCAATAGACATATGAAAAAATGCTCTACATCACTGGCCATAAAGGAAATGCAAATCAAAACAACATTGAGATTCCATCTCACATATCTTGTTTTCTTATTTCTCCCAGTTTTTCCATTCTGGCTGAATTTCATTTCTGGTTTTGACATATGGGTTTAAAGGTGACTGGCCAATAAAGTGTGAGATTTGCAAAACAGGTCAAGGAGAAATAAATTTTGAGCGTTTGAGATGGCAGAGGGAAGCATGATAGATGCTTTCATTTCTGCAGCAGAACATCTTGCACAGTTGCAGAGGTTCACAATGACCTCAGATGTGGCCCTCCATGGCAGTCTTCAACTATAATTAAGAGATTTGTTCACTTAAATTGTTTAAAAGTCTCACACAAACAGAGCAAAATCAGTCTATATTTATAGAGTACCACTGTTACTTTAATGGAAAAATGATGTGTTTTCTTATATAATTCTTTTGATCACTGATGCACCTAGAATAGTACCAGTTCTATAGAAGGCAATTATGAATACATATTAATGAGTCAGGGATAAATGGATGAGTACATGCCATTCTCATTCTTCTCCATTCCTCTCCCTTTAATTCCCTCTTTCCCTTCTTTCTCTTCTTCCTCCACATCCTCCTCCTTCTTGTTTTGTTATTGTTGGTTATGGGTCTTGAGCTCAGGGCCTGGGCACTGTCCCTGAACTTTTTGCTCAAGGATAGTGCTGTACCACTTGACCAGAGCTCCACTTTTCTGGTGGATAATCCTAGATAAGAGTCTCATGGACTTCGAACTGTGATCCTTAGGTCTCAGCATCCTGAATAACTAGGACTACAGGCATAAGCCACTGGTGCTCGGCTTCTCTTTTCTTCCTTTTCATCATCTTTCCTGTTCCTGTAGTGCTGAATATGGTAAGTAATAGTGCTAATGCTGTGCACCCTCAACACTTTCTCATAGAGAGTGAAACTAGCTGTTGTACCAGCAGTTGTGCACATATCAGTACTAATATTTCAATGCAAAGGTCTATTTACACGGCCCTTTTGCAACATTATATTAATAGGCAGAGCAATTTCCTTGCAGAGGAAGGGGCCAGTCTACTATACAGGATGTACAGGCTGACGCAGGAAATGAGGCAGAATTACCACTTCACACAGGAGAACAAGGATCAACAAATGAAAGATAGTGGGAGATAAATTTCAACTTGAAACAAAGAGTTACCTTCTGGTCAATGTAGGTTTCTTTCTTTTTTCAATGCAGAGAGAAAGGAGTTGCCTAACTGGCTGAGAATAAAACAAAATACACTAACTTTCTGAACAACTAGCTTTGGAAACTGATTTTTGCTTCAACCCCTTTACTTCTAAAAAGTTGTACATGAAGTTGTGGAGGTGTTCATTTGGAGAAAAGTAGAGTTGTCTCATGATCCTTAAATCCCTGGGATTTCATTACAGGGCTGGACATAGAGCTGCTTAATAACATAGTCATGAGACTTGTTCAGGCCTACCTTTAATTTATTCCTTTCCCGCACCTCAATTTTGAATCAGATATCTCTCTTATCTGTAATGATAATATAACATTTAGTGAACATTTTAAGAAACAGACCAGAGGCCAAAACATTTCTGAGGTCACTGAGAGTAGCAGAAATGACCATTTTATAATTTGACTAAAGGGGCTAGGAATATGGCCTAGTGGCAAGAGAGCTTGCCTCATATACCTGAAGCCCTGGGTTCTTCAGCACCGCATATATAGAAAACAGCCAGAAGTGGCACTGTGGCTCCAGTGGTAGAGTGCTAGCCTTGAGCAAAAAGGAAGCCGGGGACAGTGCTCAGGCCCTGAGTTCAGTGCCCAGGACTGGCAAAAAAAAAAAAGAAAAAGAAAAAGATAATTTGACTAAAGTTTAGAAAGAACCATGATAAAGCCTAGATCTGCAGAAGGCGTTTTGGATGAATCTAGAAGCAAAAATGGGAAAAAGGCAAATTCTCCTTTATAACAATGCCTGGGACCTCCTCAACGAAGAGATGTTGTCATTTCCTGGCCCATGACTATTCCTGACCTATCAGTGTATTCTCCTTTTTTGAAATTTATTGGACAAACCTGTATGTGCAGAACATTTTGTTGAATGATAGGAGTGAATTTTATCTCACTTAATTCTATGGCAAGACTATGAGGTAGATAGATATTATGATCCCTATAAATTCAAGTGAAATAACTAAGTGTATTGGCTCGTTTGAGTTTTTCCAGCAGAATATGTAACACAGGGCACTCCATTATGAAAAACAGGACTTGTGTAGGTCAGTTTCAGAGGTGAAAGTCTCAGATTTTGTGGCCCTACTACTTTCTGGTGAGGATGTTAGGGTAAATAATATTATGCTTCAAGAAATCATATGGTGAGACAGAAAGCTAGTGGGACTTAGGCTATAAGCTTGTATGTGTATAATATCTACTATATATAAAATATAATAAATAATGTTTATAATATAATATATGTTATGATTCATTCCCTTGGGAATAAACTGGGCCTCCCAGAGAGAGCAACAAGAACCTCTCCCATGGGTAGAGTGTACCAATGACCTAATCACCTTACATAAAGATGCATCTCTTAAAAATCTTAGCCTGCCACCACTCCTCTCCTCATGGAGGATCAAGCCTCTACAATATAGAACATCAGGGAAGATATGTAAACTGTCCAAACCATGCAACAAGGCTTCAGAATATGATACCAATATATTGACATATGCAACCTAGTGTAAAGATTTCAAACATGTCTAATGCCAGTCACTATTCCCTTGTCACACTTCACACTTTGGTGGTAGTTTGTGGTCTTCATCGGTCCATTCTTCGTTGCCTGCTCATGAATCTCCAACCAGCCGAAATGGTAAGGCCTGGAAGATTGGCTTCTAACTACAAAGATTTGGGACCTTTGTAATCATCCTTGCTCTAGCATCCATTTTTAATTCTTTGAAGTAGTTGCACAAAGGGGTGTTGATTCAACCTGTGTTTACTAATGCAGTGTATCTTGATCTAAGTAATCCTTTCCATCATTCTCTCCTATATTTCTTAACCTCACACATCTCCTCAATTGCCCTGGTTCACTTTTTAACTATGTACATTAAGTATTAAGACTCTACCCCAGCTTCCCTTCTCAACTTATCTGCCTGCTCTAGGCCTCCCCTCCACAACAAAGTATGTTTCAGCTTTCTAGTATTTCTTTTGTTAAAGTTTAAGTTAGTTCTTAGACCATTGGAATCTCCCCTTCCCCTTCATATATCATCCTTCAGTTATGTATGTATGTATCTAACCCTGTATACATTTATACACACACACACACACACAGAGAAAGAGAGAGAGAGAGAGAGATAATATTTTCTTGATGCATTCATCCATTTTAGGGTATCTGGGTTATTTCCATATCATAGTTACAATAAATAATGCAGCAATTAAGATCAGTGTACAAGTGACTTTACTATATCTGGACTTGTAATCTTTTGGATAAATAACCAAGAATGGTATCACTGGATCATAGGGTAATTCTATGTTTTGTTTTTTGAGCAACCTCCAATTGCCTTCCACAGGGCTATCTTCTTGTCCAAAAAGAAGTGGCTTCTGGGACCAAGTATTTTAATTTAGAACAAGTTCATAGGGAAGGACTGTAAGGGAGAGTAGGCACCCACTGGCGGTAAATATCTCTTGTGGTGGAGGTGTGTAGAGATCTATTCTTTTCACTTTTTCCTCAATTATCTGCCCCTCTGCTGTTTTTTTAATCTTTTTTCTTTTGATCCATTGTTACTCTGTCACTTTTTCCCCGCTCTCATTGTTCTGGAATTACCTTTTTCTGTTTGGTACCATGCTCATGCATCCTTCTCCAGCAAAGACCTGTGAAGGAGGATGTGAGTTTGTGCAGGATGCTGTCTATACGCATTGTATCTTTAGGAGCTGAGTTTCCTGTTTCAAGCTCCACTCTGCATGTTAAGTATGGTTTGAACTTTTCCCCCTCTTTCAAAAACGTTGTTTCTTCCAAATGTTCATAAGCACTTCTAACCACTTTCAGTATGTTTTGATTTGCCAGCTGTTCCTTCCTGGCATTCATATAAGGATCCAGCCATCTGCTTTCCAAGTAGAAAAAGAGAACAGAAAAAAAGATGCTTTTCCTCCAGCAACACCCATGCTGTAACCTCTATTACTAAACTTGCCCTTGAATCTGGCCACTGAGGATACAGAACATGTCTGATCAGAGCCTCCTTGAGATGGAAAAGCATATAAACAGTTTTCCCATGGACAAAAGAAGCCAGGGATGGCCTGAACAGATGTGAACTTGTCAGTTGAGGACTGGGAGAGAGAAATAACAGTCTTGACTCCCACAGATTCAGTGTTTCTGACTTGGGGTAGAAAAACGGATTAGAAGAGAAGAGCTGTAAGGTTTTTAAGTTCCTTCCAGGTCTCAGAAGGGACCCTTTAGATCGACAAGGCACTTTGAAGTCTTAGATTTGAATCGCATATTCTTTGGTGACTTAATCATTTTTTATGCTTGCTATGTCTGTGAGTAAGATAGCAATGTTTATATCAAACAAATGCTCTGTGAATTCAGGGAGAAAATAATTGTTTCAGTATTTGTCTGATGCTGTGAGAGGTTCTCTATCTGATTTGTCAACTCTGGAAATGCAAGGGTTTTTCTGTTTTTTTTTTTTTTGCCAGTCCTGGGGCTTGGGCTCAGGGCCTGAGCACTCTCCCTGGCTTCTTTTTGCTCAAGGCTAGCACTCTACCACTTGAGCCATAGTGCCATTTCCAGCCTTTTCTACTGCCGGCCTTTTCTGTTTATATGGTGCTGAGGAATTGAACCCAGGGCTTCATGCATGCAAGGCAAGCACTCTACTGCTAGGCCACATTCCCAGCCCAATGCAGGGTTTTTTGCTTTTTTTTTAAATAAGGAATATTCAGAGATTTTTTTTTATATGTGTGGGCACTAGGGCTTAAATTCAAGGCTTCATATTCTTGTTTTAAATTTTAAGTTTTATTATTATTATTATTATTGCCAGTCCTGGGCCTTGGACTCAGGGCCTGAGCACTGTCCCTGGCTTTTTGCTCAAGGCTAGCACTCTGCTACTTGAGCCACAGTGCCACTTCTGGCCATTTTCTATATATGTGGTACTGAGGAATCAAACCCAGGGCTTCATGTATATGAGGCAAGCACTCTTGCCACTAGGCCATATTCCCAGCCCTTTATTTTTATATTTTTTTTCTTATTTATTGTCAAAGTGGTGTACAGAGAGGTTACAGTTTCATATGTTAGGCATTGGATATATTTCTTGTACTGTTTGTTACCTCCTCCCTCATTCCCCCTCCCTCCCTCCCCCTTCACCTCTCCCCTCATGAGTTGTTGAGTTGGTTTACACCAAACAGTTTTGCAAGTATTGCTTTTGTAGTTGTTTGCTTGACTTTTTTGCTCAAGTCTAGATCTCTACCAATTGAGCCACACCTTAACTTCTGGAATTTTTTTTAAAACCGGTTAATTGGAGACAGGAGTCTCTCTGATTTGTCTGTTTGTGCTGGCTTTGAACCATGATCCTTACATCTTAGTCTCTTAAGTAGCTAGGATTACAGGCTTGAGCTACTGGAACCTAACTTTCAAGAAGATTTTCATGTCATAAAATATTCAACACATCTGTGTCAAGTTCTTGATTGTCCTTTAGATTTCTCTGTGGGGAGTATCAAGCTCCTAAGTGAAAATAAGTTTTGGAAATGCACCTGTGTCATAAGGATTTAAGATCTCAGCCTGGATGAATAGCTCAACTGTGGAACATACCCTGAAGATGACAGGTTACCTCCATCTTTGTTAGTGTTAGCCTTGTTGGGTGGGAACCATCCTCAGACCTGGGCTGTATTCTCCAGGGGACCAGAGCTTAGTCTTGTTGATGAACTTCCATGAAGTAGGATGGTGCACTAAAGCCAAAGAGACATTTGGCCCCCATTTCTCTAGCCAGGTGGGAACCAAGAAGACACATTTTCCAGGGTTGTCCAGTGTAGGAGATGTGAATGTTCCTATGCTGAGAGATGGAACAGTGAATGGAGATTGGCTATGAGGGGGACTATTCCAAACACAGTCCATCATTGCACAAGGAACCTGAGAGCTCCAGGGTGAAAAAGAAAGGCATGGGCTGCCTACTCTATTTGTTCTGGCTTCAGAATTCATTGGTATTGGGGATAGTCCCACAGGCTAAGCCACTGTCATCCCCAAAGGTGACATTTTCCTAGCCAAAAGAATTTCTTCTACTTTCCCACTTTAGTCTAATGTACAAAGAAGGAAGGATTGGGCTTTTAATTCAATTCATAAATTCAATGATTGCTTAAAGTTTTCTGCTTAAACCCATTCTTTGCTATAAGAAGGAAATCTGCATTCCTTATTGTCTCTGTGTGGTCATGTCCTACCCTCTTATCTCACAAATTTGGGTGACATTCAGAGCCTAGTCATATATTTTCTCTTCATCATTGGACAAGCTTCATTTTTTTCTCAGGTCTTGCATCTGAAATCCCTGACTCTGTCATCTTGGGTCACTTACTTTTCTTATTTTTGAGACAGAATCTCACTTTGTTTGCAGACCTGGAGCTTGAACTCATGACCTGGGTATTATCCCTGAGGGATTTCTTTTCTTCCTCAAAGATAGTTCTTTGTCACTTGAGCCACAGCTCCATTTCAACTTTTTTGATAACTGGAGATGAATCTCAAGGACTGTTCTGCTCAGACTAGCTTCATAGCATGATTCTCAGATTACAGCCTCCTGAAAAGCTAGGGTTATGAGCATGAACTACCAATGCCTAGTAGTATCTCAACTATTTGGCCTAGGCTACTCTCATTGAACAGGTGATTTCTTTTGCCTTACCATCCGGAGAGCTTGGTTTACAGGCCTGTGCTGCCACATCTGACTTTGTTACATTTCTTTAGATGGCATTTGATTCCAGAGATTTGGGTCACTACAGATAAACCTCCCATTCTACCTCAAAACCATTATCACTGTCTCTTTCCATTATTTGTGCTTTGTAAATGCTTTGCTGAAATTAGTCATGTGGTCTATTTTTATGTTTATACCTTGATCTTGCCCTTTGGAGTTGAGTAGGTAGGTGTCTTGTGAACTACGTGATCTGCAACAGCAGCCGTATAACATCACAGTGGATGTTATATGATGGACTAATTGAAGGCCAGGAAGGACATAGAACTTGAGACAAAAGTGACTGGATTTCAAGGACAGTGCTAAGTATTTGGGTTAGTTCCAGTGCACTGTGCCTGGATGGGAACAGAAACAGTGATTTCTGTTTCTATTAAGGCTTCCATCCAATACAACCAACCAATGCATACAATGCAATCCTCCACACAGCAGCCAGGATGATCTTGCATCCAATGCAAGCATTAATAGAATGTTTTTTTCTATTGGAATAGTCCAATTAAATCTGGGATGTAATATTAATAAAATACTCATGTTTCTAGAGGGTTAGAAGCAAAATTCTGGGGCCCCTCTCTCTGAAAATAGGAGTCAGAGTGACATCAGGTTTCACTGTAGAGAGAAGGCTAAGAGGACAGCTACATAATTGAGTTTCCCTGGCAACAATAGCTGACAGTGACAAGGAGTAATAGGTGGTCCATGGAAAGAGATGTGGTGAAAAAAAAGCAAGTGACATGGGTACTATACAGCCTGATGTGGCACAAATCATTTCTCCAGACATCCCCTTTGCCATCCTGTCCCCATCAAAGTGCCTATAACTGCCTGCTTAGGTCTTGGGAGATATTTCCACAGCATAGGTAGTCAAGGGGATCATTTTCAGTACTATCTGAAAAAGAGGTTCTGGAGAAATTTTTCAGATTTTGGTCCTCTGTATTGGAGAAGATTGGAATATCCACATATATGGGTTGCATTTCATAATTCTCATTTAAATCAGCAGTGGAATATCCTGACCACCTCTGTAAACATTTATCTTTAAGATTTTCTGGGTCTTCTTTGAATAAGATACTCAGTAAATATTGGATATTTCATTTCTATACTATTTAGAAACTAGTAAATATTTTCTCAAATACCATTAGATTGGGCTTACTTTTAGGTCCTTTAAGGCCTATGGAGGAGAAGTTTGTTCAAGCCTCAAAATGACTACAGCCAGCTTATATTCACTAACAAGTCTATCCCTTACAATCTATCTGTGGCTTTCAAAAAGGGAACTGTTAAGCCAGCCACTGGGAGCTCATGTTTGTAATCCTAGCTATTCAGGAGGATGAGATCTGAGGATCAAGGTTAAGGCCATCCCAGGCATGGAAAGTCAATGAGATTCTTACGTCCAGTTAACCATAAAATCCCTAAGTGGAGCAGTGGCTCAATTGGTAGGGCTCTAGTCTTTAGCAAAAAGGGACAGCACCCAGACTGAGAGTTCAAACCTCAGTACTGACATGCAAAAAAGGAGGATAGTATCCTAACTAATGTGTCTTTAAGAAAAAGAGATGAAATTATATAATTAATACATGAGTGTGGAAATTGGATTATCTTCTTCCAGCAGACAGCAGCTGGGGTTTGCACACTAGCTCAGTGTGCAGGAATGGAGACTCTCTGTGCAAGTCCTCTTTCAGTGTGCTCAATGCCATCAGACTTCCAACTTTATCTTAATTGAGTTGGGTTAGTTTTCTAGGTACCTGAAAACTCCCTACTTCCTACTATTGTAATCTTATATTTAAGATACATAACTTGAGATGTAGAGGATGCTTGCTCTCCTCAGAAGAGCACATCTCAAGGAACAAGGAGGAGATACATTTACTAATGATGCTAGGGCATAGTGAGTTACAAGCCAACAAAAATTTCCTCTTCTAGTTCCCATTGCCTTTAGACCATAAGGTGGCTTCTGAATTCATGTATGCAACATTTAAAGACTAGGGGAGTTTTCTTCTAGACCCTCCCTATACATGTTATTAACAGATGTATTGGTTTCATTACAACTGAATGAATTTGATTCCAGCTTAACTGTGAATTGTTACAGCTGGGGCATTTTTGTCATCAGTAGTATATTTTTTATTCTTGGGTGCTTAAAGTTTGAGCTACAAGGGAACTGTTATGCACATTGGAACCTTGCTTTATAAGATTAATACCTCATATTCTAAAATCCACCAGCCGGGCTGGGGATATGGCCTAGTGGCAAGAGTGCTTGCCTCTTATACATGAGGCCCTGGGTTCAATTCCCCAGCCCCACATATACAGAAAATGGCCAGAGGGGGCGCTGTGGCTCAAGTGGCAGAGTGCTAGCCTTGAGCAAGAAGAAACCAGGGACAGTGCTCAGGCCCTGAGTCCAAGCCCCAGGACTGGCCAAAAAAAAAAAGAAACTAAAATCCACCAGCCCAAATCATGTGCTACTTAATTCCTACAGCATTTGAATGCTACTTAAGGGGGGAAAAGAGGAAAATAAGTCAGAAAGCATTACCCTTGATTTCAAAGTTATCTGAAAAGGGTAGAGAGTGCTGCTCTTTTTAAATCAGCAAGTGACAGAAGATTCCCTGGAGGGACAGTGGTGGAAAGAAGGTAGGCACAGCCTCAGACACACCCACATGAATCCATCTTCTCCAAAAGATGATCCTGGATTGATAATATGGCTTTATTTCCAGCTAAAAAGATTGATTATTTAATTTAATCACTCGAGGTAATTATTCCCCATCACTCTTATTTTCTTCTTATCTTACCAAATATCTATGATCTTTGCAGAAATTTTATACTGACAATAAGTTCTATAATGACACATTTTATGCTGTGGCATTAATAATCTGACAGCAAAAGACAGGAGAGAATTAATACATGTAATGAATCAGTTTACTTTCGGTGATTAATAGTAGAATTGAAACTCAGATATCCAAAGTATGACATTTGAAATCACATCCTTTTTCCCCTTTAAGAAAAATGAAAATCTGTCACCATACAATGTTTATTGTTAGTATAATAAGTTAATTAACTTAATGAGCTTAAGGCTTCATTCATCCAATTGTTAAATGAGTGTGTATCTGTGAATCCAAAAGCTTTCATTTCTATGGGAATGAAATACATACATCCAGGGGCCTGAGGCTGTGTGGTTAAGGATGAATAATCTCCAGTAGGCCAACAATCCAAGGATCTCTCTTTTACTTATTCTTTTATTCATTTCTTTATTGTCAAAGTGATGGACAAAGGGGTTATAGTTTCGTACATAAGGCAGTGCATACATTTCCTATCCAACTTTAAAAATGTTAGTTTTGAACTTTCTGGTCTCAAGTCCAGTTCTGCCATGGAGTATGGTTTGGAGGCCATATATCTGAGGATTACTTCACTACTGACACCCTTTACAATAACTGATTCTGGGCTACCACTGATTGGCTGTTGTTTCTGGATTCTCTAATGCAGATGTCTTTAATGAGACATTTCTGCTGCGCTGCCACCATATTTACCTGTGCAAGTCTTAATCGCCAATCTGTTGTCTGGGTTTGAGAAGACAGTACTGAGCTCAAGGAATTTTCTACCTCCTTTAAACCTTAATTTGGTTTTCCAAACTTAATCAGCCTTACTATTAACAGAACCAGGAAGAAATCTATCTTGCATATGAAGCAATCGATGATATATTTAAATAGAACAAGAGCTCATTTACATTGGCCAGTGAGTATTTTCTGCAGCACTTTCCTGCTTAAAGGCTTAAATTTGTCCAGCCAATTAAAAAGTTGCAAGCAGAGTTACACTCATCATGCAATATGATCATTTATGTTTTACATTTTTGTTACAGTATGTTTAAATATTACCTGGTCAATGTGGACATCCTAGAAGATGAATTTAAATGAGCTGACACATTTATTTTGTAAGAATAAATTCATACTGTTGCATCATAAGAAGTTTACTAGATAAACTTTAAACATTATGTAATGTAAAGTGCCATGATTGTGAAAGTACTGTCTTAGTACATAATTTTATCCACAACTAAAAGAAACCTGGGAAACTTAAAAAGAATTTGGCTTAAATACTTTGTAAATCAGAAGTGTTTGGGGTATGTAGATATGGATAGATGGCAAATTTGCTGAATTCATGTTGTTACATTGCTCTTTCTAGTATATCTTACATTAATAGATTATTTTCTGAATATATCTACTTTTCTAGCGGATATGCTTTAAATTGTCACTATAGGTATCAATAAACAACTTAGAAGCTAAGATTCGATCAGAGAGTATTTAAGGATAAACATTAAACCAATCAAATCATTAAACCAATTGAAAAATTGATTGGCACAAGACTGCAAAGAGTTATTACAATAGAATCAAGTTGCGTGAGCTTTACTGCTGTTGGACTAATTTCTTTCATATAGAATAGTGTTGCTGTCTAGTTAGGCCTGAAGCACTGATCTTTTTCTTGGTGGAAGAGCCAGATGGGAAGAATGTCTATGCAGAATAACTTTGATTGAGAAAGGTATTTTTATTCCTTCTGGATAGACTAAAAAATGAATTTGTACATAAATAAAAAAGGATGTGGTTGATTTCATTCTGTCCCAGAACAGGTCATAAATTAGAATTAGGGACAGGAGGAAGAATTAGGGTATGTGATGTCAAGTTATGAAGTGCCAGACTTTGAAGTCAGGCCCCACTTTACCACGCGAACCTCACTTTACCACGCGAACCTGAGATAAGCAGTCCTGGCTCTGGGAGCCCAGGGCACTGAACCGTTGGCCCCGAGTCCTGACCCGTAGTCGCCGCCAACAGGGGCAGACACGGGGCCAGCCCAAGCCACCCACAGGCGGTGGCGAGTGACCCCACCGTGCAGCACTGTTGTCTGTGTTTGTAAATCTAACAGTCTCTTTTGTGTCAAACCTGCATGAGACGTACAGGCGACAGCTCACAATCAGTGTGAGTGTCCGCAAAAATAACTTTGGGGGGACCCCCACCCAGCCTTCTTAAGCAGAAAATTATTTGGTGTGCTAAAATGTTTTACTAAGACTAAAAATGTTTTACTAAAACTATCAAGCCCTGGAAAATGAGGCTGGAGAATGCTAAAATCATATATTAAAGGTTTTGTCTTAAAATTTGCGTGTTGCAGGAGTAAGAGTGGCAAAAATATCTCTTGCCACTGGAAAATGTACGGCCGATGCTTATTCTGCGCGCTTTGAGATCTTTTGAATATGTATGTGTGTGTGCATGTGTGAGTGTGAACATGTTCAAGACTATTAGTATGATGTAAAATTGAGTGAGTTTAAGTTTAAATTCAAATGGTCATCAAGTTTGGGCATTACCAAATGCTTTAAGGATTATTGCATTGTTTTAAAGAGGAACTATAGTTAAAAAATGCTTAATCGGAGCTCAGTGTCAGAAATTTGGATTTAAAAGGATATATATATATATATATGTATATATATATATATTAAACTAATGGGGGTAGAAGTAAACTCTCATTAACTCTATGTATGGAGGAAGAAATGGCAAAATGGGCCAATGTTTCTCACTAATATATTGGAAAGCTGAATGGATAAGTATTTCTAATTGTAATTCTTGCATTCAGGAAAAATTGGCATTTGAGTTCAAAGGTCTTCATGCCAGTAAGTGGGACTGAAGAAAAAACAAAAAAAGAGGCTCTTTTGAAACAAGCAGCCCATAGTCAAAGGCCGGCACCTGGTTTCAGAATGTCTGTGAGCTTCAGTTTTTCCAATGCAGATAAAAGCTAAAGTGTTGGGTTAGTGTTAAAAAGGCTTTGGAAATCAAGAATACATTTCTAGATAAGAAATTTGGAAGTAAAATTGTCCTAAATAATTATTTCAAAGTGAGAAAAGGAGAATTATGGCTACCAAAATGTTTAATTGCCATTCCAGCTTCTTTGTAGGTTTTTTGTAACAGCTTCCAGCAGGCCCACAGAGAAGCACAGGTGATTCCTACAAGTTTGTCAAGATCTAATACTGGCCCTTAATAAGTTCCAGGTAAGAGCATGCTTAAAAACTACTTCTGTGTGGACCACCTTGTTGCTTTCATTGCAGTAAAGTGGCTTCTTGTAACACTCACTGATCTGAAATCTGCAGTTCAAAGCCAGCCCGGGCAGAGAAAGGTCCCTGTGAGAGACTTGTCTCTAATCAGCCAGCAGAGTGCTGGGAACGGAGTTGTGTGGAGCTCAAAGTGGTAGGGTGCTAGTCTTGAGCTGGAGAGCTGGGGGACAGCGCTCAGGCCCTGAGTCCAAGTCCAGTGGAAAGTCACTCCTCCTGGGACAAAAGTGATAGAGCATCCAGAGGCAGTAAGCCACTGCTTGGATGGCAGAAATGGTGTCAGATCCTAGAGTCACTCCTGTTTGGCCTTTCAAAAGTTAATCAAAGCTGGGAAGTCCTAGAAGAATAGTTCATAAGCATGCCTTACTAATGCCCATGTCTGTCTTCTGGGCAGGAACTTGCCAGTCATCTGTGATAGTGGTTAGTAAGGGTAAGTTTGTCAGATGAGAAGATAGTTTAAAATCCCAACCCCCACATCTACTCAAAGCTCTGACTGGCAGTGAGAATTTTAAGCTGATACTTCTGTTCAGGAAAAAAAGCTTGTAGACCTGAGATTGTGTCCTTATTGAGATCTGTTAAAGGCCTGCAAAGGTAATTTTTTTTAGGTCATCAGAGATCAGTTCCCCAGCCAGTCAGGAAAAAGCTTTTACAAACTAGAATGTTAAAAGGCACAAATTTGTAAACCTGAAGTCACCTATCTGGGATTCATATTAAAAGAGGGCAAGCACTGGCTGTCAGATGCATGTAAAGAGACTGTGCTGAAAATCCCTGTGCCTAAGTCAGCCAGACAAGTCAGAGTTCCTGGGAACTGCAAGCTTTTGCCGGCTATGGATACCTGGGTTCGCTGAGATGGCCAAGCTTCTATATGAAGCCACCAAAAACCTTCCAGAATTTCATTGGACTGAGCAGATGCAAAAAGCCTTTGAGGCAATATAGAAAAGCCTTCTGGAATCCCCTGCCTTAGGCATACTTGACATGAATACCAAGAGAGGGGGCTACTGACAGCCGAAGGAAAGGCCAGTAGAAACAAGCAGGAGATTTTAAGCCTCATCTGGGCCCTATGGGAACCAGCAAAGATTGCCATTATGCACTGTCCGGGTCATCAAAAGGGAGTTGATTCAGTGACCAGAGAGAATAATCTGGCCGACCAGGCAGCTAAGGAAGCAGCCCTTCAGCCCAGAGAAGTATTGACTCTAGTAGACCCAGAGCCATGAGCTTTGCCTCCTGTGCCCCAGTATTCCCAAGAAGACTTGGAGTGGATAAAGAAAATTCCCATGGCCCACAAAACCCCAGACAGAGAAGGAAACAATGACTGGTGGAAAACTTGTGAAGGGAAACTTATCTTGCCACAAGGGCTGGGTAAGGGGATCCTTAAGAGAATCTACCAAGCTTCTCACATGGGAACCTGAAGAATACAGGACTTGCTCCGACACTCCAAAGTGAAAATTAGACAAGGAGATCAACTTATTGAAGATATTGTTAAAAATTGTAAGGCCTGTCAGCTCACCAATGCCCCCAATGGGGATAGGCCAGGCATGTATTGGGAAGTATATTTCACAGAAATTAAACCTAGAAAAATTTGGATACAAATATTTGCTAGTTTTTGTAGACACCTTTTCAGGATGGGTTGAAGCCTATCCAACAAAGCATGAGACCATGAATGTAGTGGCTAAGAAGATCCTGGAAGAAATCCTACCCAGGTATGGCTTCCCATCCACCACTGGGTCGGACAATGGACCAGCCTTCGTCTCAAAAGTAAGTCAAGGAATAGCTGCTGCACTGGGGATGGATTGGAAATTGCATTGTGCTTATAGACCCCAGAGTTCAGGACAGGTAGAGAGAATGAATCGGACTCTAAAAGAGACCTTAACTAAATTGGCCTTAGAGACTGGCGCAGACTGGGTGTCACTCCTTCCTTTTGCTCTGCTTCGAGTAAGAAATTCTCCCTATCAGCTTGGCTTTACTCCTTTTGAAATAATGTACAGGTACCCCCCACCCATTATCCCTAGCCTTCAGACTGAATTGCTTGCTGATTGGGATGATGCTGAATTTTTGTGTAAACTTGATTATTTGCAGCTCGTGCACAAGAATATGTGGCCCCAACTTAAGGCATTATATGATTCTGCTTCTGTCCCTACCCCCCATTTATTCAGACCAGGGGACTGGGTGTTCGTCCAGAGGCATAACCCCAAATCCTTAGAACCATGGTGGAAGGGACCCCACGTAGTGCTATTGACTACTCCCACTGCCCTCATGGTAGACGGCATCGCCACTTGGGTCCATTGCTCCCACGCCAGGCTAGCTGACCCCTTTGCCCTGGACGATGACTACCGTGGTGGAACATGGAAGGTCTCCAAGCACCCGACTCAGCCGCTTCGCCTTCGCCTCAAGAAAAGAAAGTTAGACTGAATATTGTTATAATTTTCTTTTTGCCTTCTTTCCTTGCTACCCTGGCTAATGTTGATGCTATTTTGGCAGCTCACTCCAAAGTGAGGTGACCCCCTTATTTTAGGTAGTTTTGGGCTTGCTCAGGAATATGGGTATAGCCACCCAACCCTTAGAACACAGCTGAGAAGTTTATGTATTATTTTGTTGCTTACATTTGGATACTAAACACTATACAGCTAATGGTAAGTGTGTATAGCTGAAAGTTAATTTTCAGTTTGCAGTAATCCTGCAGTCCCTTGGTGAAGTAGACTAAGGCTATAGGTTCCTGGCTAGGTAAGGTCAATGCCCCTCAGTCAGCCTGAAGAAGCTACAGAAGATAGATGATCTTCACCCATCAGCCCCCCCCTTAAAACCAAGGGACCAGAGTTGTTTTTGGTTACTACTTTGGGCCCTACTGGCCCATGCCTTATCTCTATATCATCCCCTAGACATGCAAGCCATTGAAATGGACAGAATGGAGCCATGATTGGCTCCCAAGGTACCAAAGAGAAAAAGGGGGAAATGAAGTGCCAGACTTTGAAGTCAGGCCCCACTTTACCACGCAAACCCCACTTTACCATGTGAACCTGAGATAAGCAGGCCCTGTGAGCAAACCCAGGACAAGCCCATTAGGGCCCAGTCGGTCTAGAACTCTAACCGCTGGGAATGCTTAACTCTGACTGCCCCCAGAGTGCCTCGAGCCCTGAGCCAATCAGATTTGTACCTGTGTCCTAATCTTGCTTGCTTGAACACCTGATTGTTGTAACTTTGTTTTTTGACTTTATAAGCCCTGTGTGATCACAGCTCGGGGCTCCCTCCTAACCTCTGCTGTGTCGGTGGGTAGGACGAGGCCCGAGTTGCAGCTTGCTTGAATAAAGCCTTGCCTTGCTTTTGCATTTCGGAATGTCTGAGTCTTGGTGGCCTTCTTGGTGGTCGTCTCGCGACTTGGCACAACAGTTAAGCTGGTTGGAAAAAGTACTGGATGAATAAAGATGGAGTTGGAAAAGAAAGATTGGAATTGCAGGTAAAATATTGCAGTAGTGGAACAGTTGGGAATTTCACAAGGGCTATGGTAGTCAGAAGAGAAGGATGTTGAAATATATTTTTGATCTTTTATTATGATGGTACTAATATTTTAAAAAAGAATGCTAAGACAGTGTTCTTCCACTTCAGCCCCTGCCCTAGCTTGTTTATTTTTTCAGCTAGACTCACAAGTTTTCCCTGGCCAGTCTTGGAATGGACTGGCTCTAGGAACATGATCCACCTTCCTAATGTAGCTGGAATTACAGGTAGCAACACCATGCCATGTTATGGCTTAATTTCTTTAATCTTCTTTTCTTTTGTCTATTCCCATTTTCTTTTAACTATGGCTTTCATTAGTATGAAATGTTTGTATTGCTTATGAATGTTAATAAGACTGAAATTTTATTACGTGTCATTTTGGATATGGGTGTTAAATACATATGCTCACAATAATTATTTTTGATAACATTTAATTTAATGTAGAAAATTAAATATTTGATCATTTCAACATTAATAGCCTAAGGAATAATGAATCTTTGCCCAACAAACATACATCACTGCCATGTACAATAATACAGTTAGCCTCTTTTACTTTAAGGGCTTTGAAGATACCAATTATCTCCTTTGTATATACATATGAGTAAATTGACAAGTATTATAAAGTTATTTAATGTATTGGACATAAAATACAATATCTAAAGAGGTTTAATTTTAACATTAGCTTTAGAGAAGAAAGATTAAATGAACTTATTTGTCTATCTGTGAAAGGTTAAACCCATTTACCAAAAATGATGATTATATGAACAAATGAAATAATTGTTCGCAAGGAGCATGCAATGATTTCATTGTGATTTTAATCCTCATCAAGTGACTGAGATGTCTTTAGATAAGGCTAATGATCCTGACCTTTCCCATTGCTGTGTAACCCTTAGTTAACTCCAAAGTTCCTTGGGAGTGATCTGCTGAAATCCATTTCTAGCAGTTTGACTCATTCTATCTATGAATGAACTGAGTACTATCTGGATTCAAAGAATATGAAAAATTGGCTCCAGAAATCAATTATCTCTTTGAGCTTTCAGAGGACTTCTTGGCTGGTAGGCTAACTGGTTAAATAGAACATCCATGTTCATTTATTGGCCACCACTCAGAGCAGAATTTTCACCTCTAGAGGTTGTCTGGAGGTTCTTGGCTTATAACTTCCTTTTCTCCAGTACAATTGTTGGTATTTTCCCCAAACAGGAGAGAAGCTGACATTTTTTTTTTTTTTTTGCCAGTCCTGGGCCTTGGACTCAGGGCCTGAGCACTGTCCCTGGCTTCTTCCAGCTCAAGGCTAGCACTCTGCCACTTGAGCCACAGCGCCGCTTCTAGCCATTTTCTGTATATGTGGTGCTGGGGAATCGAACCTAGGGCCTCGTGTATCTGAGGCAGGCACTCTTGCCACTAGGCCATATCCCCAGCCCCGAGAAGCTGACATTTTACAACGCATTTAGAGGGTTTGCTGGTCAAGTCAGACCCAAGCAGAAGAGCATTCCTATTGATGAACTTGAAGTCTTATTAGAATTCCAATTCTGAACTCTACCCACGCACTACAACCACAATCAAACCAAGGTGATTCTGTTATTAACAACAGAAAGGAGCAAGTTTAGCTGATTGTCTTGAACTCTTTCTGCTACACTGAATTTCTTTGATGCCAAGAGGAGTTTAAACTGGCTCTTAAGAGCCAGTAATTTTACAGCTGAACTGGAAGAGTTTTTATTTAATCTGGCATGTTTTGAAGCCTTAATCCTTTTGTAGACAAATAAGGAGTATTAATCTGAATAATTAAGACCTGACCTTAAGATTTATATTTCAATACCTATTTTTAGTTTATTATGACTGTGTTTATTACTCTGTTTCAAAAACAGTTTATGGGCTGGGGATATAGCCTAGTGGCAAGAGTGCCTGCCTCGGATACACGAGGCCTTAGGTTCGATTCCCCAGCACCACATATACAGAAAACGGCCAGAAGCGGCGCTGTGGCTCAAGTGGCAGAGTGCTAGCCTTGAGCGGGAAGAAGCCAGGGACAGTGCTCAGGCCCTGAGTCCAAGGCCCAGGACTGGCCAAAAAAAACAGTTTATATTGGTTTTTGTTTTTCAGTGCTGATATTAGGGCCCAAATTCAAAGCCTCCTGGTCTCACTTGGCTTTTTCATTTAAAACTGATGATCTACACTTGAGCTACACCATCCCTTCTGGCTTTTTCCTGATAAATTGGGGTTAAGTGCTTCAAGGACTTTTCTGGTTGTGCTAGTTTGAACCTGAATCCTTAAGATCTCAGACTCCTGAGTATCTAGGGTTACAATCTTGAGCTTCTAAATTGCTATACTGTTTTCAATTTTAGCTTCTCACTTTGTTTTTAATACTTCCAATTGATGTGTAGCCACCTATTCAGAAGGACAAACCTGAACAAGTAAATTTCATTGGCATATTACCAAGGTACTAAATTCTTCAGCATGAGATTGACAGAGTGATCTCAATGGTAGACAGGGAAGTAGCCTGTTTGACATGGTAAGGATAGATGTCAATCAGTACTGGCAGTTGCAGGGCAAAATCCAAACAAACTGAACTTAGTGTGACTAATGTAGGGTTTTCTATGTATTTTAAAAGGAAAATGTGGGAATAAGTTGGATGGTAAGTAGGGGCTCACAAGTGGAAAGTGAGAAATTATGTAGAGTAGCAAGGAGAGCTGATCTACAGGACAGCCCTTTTAAAGTATTAATTGGCCATACTGAAGTTAGCTCCTTGCCCTCCAACAGAGGCTGGGAGACTGGGAACCTGTATTCAGGGGCTTATTAGCATACAAACACTGAATTGTGTTGGCATCATAGTCATCCTTGGAATTTGGCTTTGAGACATTCAATTCTTGACAAGCCAAGGTTGACACTGGTAGTCAAGAGGGCTCAGAGCATTGTGAAGGTAGATTGGTCAGAAGAGAGGCTCTGTGAGTCCCCAGAGGCCATCCTTAGCCATCTCTCCACCCTTGTTTCTGAGGAAGAACTTCTCATGATTTCCACAAATACAGTGACCCTTAGGGAATAATATTATTCATTAATATCATCAACATGAAGTGACAAATACTAAATAAGGCTAGACACAAAGACTGAGTCATTTCTCATAAAAGATGGTTTCATGTGGATGCCGATTTATCACTTTCAATCCCCTTAATGAGTTAATAGACAAGGTTTTCTGCCAAGAGCTAGGAACAATGACATATTGAGAGGCTGTAAAAGGCCAGGATTAATGTTAGCGGGATGGGTAAATGGACTGCAAAATAACAGTGAGGTTATGATGGACAATTAAAAACACATCTTAATTGAATAATTAATATTTGATCAAGAGCAGACAGTAATACAAGACATACCTTTAGGTTGTGTGGGGCCTTAGAGCCCTGTTGGACCTATGACTGGGTGCAGGAATTATGATTTGATTCTTCGTGTGGAGAAAACCAAACGCCGACTGTTTGAGTAAAGACATAAAATTCTGAGTGGCATTGCACACAGATCCTGTCCAAAGACAAGATGGATGACTGTTCTTTAGTGTTCCTTAGTGACTCTTTCCTGCATCCTGATCTTCTGACCTGCCTCTTGGAATGTGCCCTTTGATGGGTAATTGCATCCACCCCTAGCCTACATGTACTTTCTGAACTATTAAAAACAGAGGATGGAGGAAATCTGGAGGGCTGGGGTCTATTCAGACTCCACTCATCTCTCTAGGTAATACTTAGTATATATCTCGAGTAATTCTTTTCCAATCTTAATGATATTTGCTGGATAGAACAGGCATCATGGTTTTGATTCTACACTGGGTATACAAAAGACAGAGGCTAATCCCTTCCTCTGAATAAGACTATGGAATAAAAATTCCTCAAGTATTTCAAAGTGGCAGAAAGCACTCCAAATCATTGTTAAATAGTCTTCAGTCTTGCCAGGTGGTAATGGTTCAGCTTGTATTCCAGGTAATCAGGAGGTTAAGAGCAGAGTATCACTATTTAAAGCCAACCTGCAACACTTATCTCCAATTACCCAACAAAATCTGGGACCAGAGCTGTACCTCAAGTACAAGAATGTTAGCCTTAAAAAAATAGGAGAGGGATGGGAATATAGCTTAGTGGTAGAGTGCTTACCAAACATGTATGAAGCCCTGGGTTCAATTCCTCAGTACCACATAGACAGAAAAAGCTGGAAGTGGCTCTTGGCTCAAGTGGCAGAGTGCTAGCCTTAAGCAAGAGAAGCTCAGAGACAGTACCCAGGCCTGGCAAAAAGACCTGTTCAAGACCCAGGATTGGCAAAAAAAAAAAGGGGGGGGGGGAAGATTAATATGATCTGAGGAGAAACAGGAAGCAAGCCAGGCCCAAAGATATACAGGTTACATTGTTTCCCTCATTTGTAACAAATAGAATATGTCTATGATATTCTTAGCAGGGGATCACAATAGTCCAATCGCTAAGTGTCTAAGACCATATATAATGAAGCATTTCAAAATGTGCTCCAAGAATTGGAAACAAGAGGTTCTTTTTATGCCCTTTATGCAGTTATTTCTGTTTTTTCTTTCTATTTTACTTTTCTGTATCCTTTGCCTTATATATAAGCTTATCTGATCTGTGGAATGGAAAAGGAATCAGAGAAACAATAGGACAAAGTATGAAATATTCACTAGACACTATGTTGTAAATGAACTTTACAACTTGGGGGTAGGGGAGAAAAGTGGGGAATAGTAAATGGGAGGAAAATTAGGAGGTAGCAATGTTTAAAAAGAAATGTGTTCATTACATTACTTTTGTAATTGTAATGACCCCACCACCCTGTTGATCACCTTTACAATAAATTAAAAATAGGTTTTTTGTTAAAAGCTCTGTGCCAGCACCCAGGTCCTGAGTTCAAGCTCCAGGACTGACAAAATAAGAGTTCTCATTCTTAAAATATTCTTCATTGAGGCAACATTTATTTTGTTATTGTTCTATGTCCCTTCTACGTCTGTTTTCTTTAACATTTTCTCCCAGGTTTTTTTTTTTTTTTTTTTTTTTTTGGTAATAGATCCATCTCTCTAGCTCATTTTCCTACCCATCATCCTCTGGAGTGGATAGTAGAAGCTCAAGTTGTGGGCAGAGACTTTGACATCAAGGTTTTGTACATTAGCTTTCCTTCAAATGTTTTGCTCTAAAAATCTAAACCTGGTAATTGAGTTTTTTGTATAATCCAATTTGTGTAAGGCTTATGGAATTTTACTTACTACATGGCTTTCAAACTGAGGCGATTACAAAAATTTGTATAGAAGTAGAGAAAAAAAGTTAATTTGTGATAAATTTTAGGGACACACAAAAATAGACTAGAAATGATGGCTGTGGTTAGGATTGGTGCCCACAGCCTTTTCTCCAGTTCTTATAACTTTAAAAAAGATGCAAAAGTTCACCTCATCTCAACCATATGGTCATTGGATACTCTCAGGAGGTGAATAAATATAGAATGCTACTGCCCAGCATCTGAGAGTGCTTTCTTATATTTTGCATATGTGCACTAATAGACAGCATTTCTCAGTTTCTCAGGGGAAAGCAAAAATGTTACATATAGAGGAAATACAAATCATAAAAACCAGTAGGTATAAATCAGTCCCTAAGCTCAAGGTCTGTATAGGAATTGTTTATAGTAATCTTGCTGTAAACTCAACAAAAAGAAACAGTCAAAATTTATAGCACAGTTAAGTTAATGCTGTTGTAGAGGGTCATTTAGCAAAGAGTTACAGCTTCAAGGTACACTGTTAGTCTATACAATTTACTTATAATTTACTCACAAGAAATACAAAATCCCCAGTGTATTTGCAAGATCAAGAGAATATATAGCACTAGAAGAAACACTTTCTGAATACCATCCGAGGAAGTTGTTTGCTACCTGAGGTCCAGGATTAGAATTTAGGCTACATGGCGTCATTTTTACTTTTAGAATTTGGCTGAACACATTGGAATTGAACAGAACTGAAGGACAATGAGATATTTGCTTGCAGAGAAACACTGGAGAACAGTATGTGCTACACATAAATACTAAATGTGTTATTTCTTTTGTCTGCATATAACACTTTGAAACAGACTGTACTGATTTCTGTCAGCTCACTTCCTACAGAAGAGAACTGGAAAAATTATTCTCCCTTTTTATCCTTAAGTTTATTTTTTATTATCTTTAAATAGTTGTACAAAGGAGATTCAAGTCAACATGTCAGTTTATTGATTGGTGGAAACCCTTTCCATGTTTCCTCTGCCTCTCATCTATTCTAACCCCATTCAACTTCCTCAAGTTATCTTTGACACATATGCAGATTGAGTATTATGATTCTATTCTCCCATAATTACTCTCTCCATCTGTCTACTTTAAATCCCAGCCCTTTTTAAATAAGATGTATTTTAACTTCCTGGTATTCATTCTGTTAGACTCTTTTAATTGTTCAAAGGAGTTACACAATGGGAATCTGTACCTGTATATACCATACTGTAACCAGTTTTATTGAACATATGTGCATATAGCCTTGTATGTGATTTATGTACATTTATATTTTTGGTTTAAGTTTTATATATGAGACAGAATGTGTGACTTTGTATTTATACCAGGATACTAGGTGAGCAAGAAAGCTAAATGTGTATTATTAGGAAGCTGTCAACTAAAATTATATATTTATGAATATTATATCAAATAAAATAATAAATATACAAGATAAAATGATTTTTAAAACTATTACACCATAGTGTAACAATATTTTAAAAATAATTTTCTCAAGTTTACTTAAATGACAAAAGTGTTGATCTGTGGTTATATTTTTATGTGACTTTAAGTACTTCAAATTTCCAACATTTTTCTGTCTTGCAAAGAAAAGCAAAAATTTATTTGAAAAAGTGAAGCACAAGATTTCATATGTGTTCACAACAGAAAATATAGAAGAGAATGGGTAAAAATATAAATAATTATGATCATGTCTTTTTACCTTCCTTCATCTTTGCTCTAGTTTGTTGTTTTATTTATCCAGAATCATCATCTCTATTTTCTGCATACAAGAATTGTCTTTCTTGCTTGTGCTCTAGGTGATTTAGATTTATGGCCACAAGTTCTCTTGTCCAGATGGCCCCATCTGTCAAACCTGGAGATTCCCCTGGCCACAGATTTTTCTCAAGTTTAAGCTTGTGGCTGTGCTGGATGCATGCAAACTCCTTTGAGAATCCTGGACAAATATACCACAAACTGTCTATTTTTGTGTTGAGTTTTGAGCCCATCCAGTTCTCATTCTTGCTGTGGAGAATTAGCTCACCTATGGGCTGTCAACAGTCTGGAAGTAAAGGGAATGATTAATCCAATCCATGCCTTTGGGGCTTCTGAAGTGGCCAAATGTAAAGCCAGTTGTAGTCTCAATCCAGCAATGACCATTCTATCTCTCATTTAGGCTCCCCTCAGTTGTTTCTCATGTGAAGAACACTTGCTTATCTTTTATATTTCAATATTTCATTATTACATTGTTTTCTGTCAATGTCATCAACATTCAGAACCAATCTGAGAACAAATCATGAATCCCTGTACCACAATCTTAAAGTAAGGAATGAGGACGAATGTCTTCTTAATTCACGTTATTTATGGTTCCTTAAGTTTAAATTTAGTTAGATCTTTCATGTTTGATATTTTGCTTGTATTGTTGCTTTACATTTTCTTCTTTATAAAAACACTGACTTGGAAGCTTCATTGATCTCTCAAGCTGCTGAAATATTTCAAGCATTTTTTTAAAGAAATAATATGTGGGTGTTATACTTTCTATAGCTGTAGCTTCTCTGTGTGTCTTTGTTCCTGCTCATAAGTGATAGCTTTGTCTGAGGACATAGTATTTGCTCTGAGTACAAAAGGCTTTGAAGTAATGGATATTAGGAATTATGGGAGTCCTAAGTCAGATATTTTTTTTAAAAAAAGAAATCTATTTTTGAAGACTCTTGCACATTTTCCTAAATTACTTAATAGTCACATGTCTATTAAAGAAATTGAATTTCTTACTAAGACATACCAAAAAGGGACATCTAAACACCTTGTTTCATTTTTTTTTTTTTCTGGCAGTCCTGGGGCTTGGACTCAGGGCCTGAGCACTGTCCGTGGCTTCTTATTGCTCAAGGCTAGCACTCTGCCACTTGAGCCACAGCGCCACTTCTGGCTATTTTCTGTATATGTGGTGCTGGGGAATCGAACTCAGGGCTTCATGTATACGAGGCAAACACCCTTGCCACTAGGCCATATCCCCAGCCCTTAAACACCTTGTTCCAACAGCATTGATTCTATAAATCTTTAAGTGAGTAGAAATAATGTTCATTTTCAAAGGACAGAGGAGAATGGCTTACCCCTTCACACTTAACATTCTAAAGCAAAACATAAATAAGACTGAATTAATAACTAATGATTCAGTCATAAACTAAAGCCCATAATCCCAGCTATTTGGGAGGTGAAGACTCTAGAAGCAGGAACAACTGTTAGCAAAACCTAATCTCCAAGAACAAGTGGGGTGTCGTAATTCATGATTGCAACCCAACTAATTAGGAGGTGCAGAAATGAGGATGACATCATAAAGACATGCAGGCACACAAGATCCTATCTGAGAAACATTTTTTTATAAACAAAAGGCCAGAAGCATGGCTCGAGGAGAAGAGCACTTGTCCAATAAGCACAATGTTTCTGACTTCAATACCTCAGAAAATTTTACAAAATCCTCCAAATCTGATGGCTGAATCTGGCCACTATGAAGTATGTTATCAGATCAGCCCTTCTGCCTTCAGCAAATCCATACATGGAGAGATCAAGAAGCCACTGTTTTCTTTTCCATATTGTATAATTGATTTGTGGGAAATGGAAAACAAGTAAGAAATCAAGTTGACTTTGGGCATGGAGGAAATAATTTTCAGGCTGTGGAACAGGAAATATTGTCTTCATAAACTACTTTGTTTAATACCAATTCCTCTGTACAACTACTTAAAGATAATAAAGAAAAAAATACTAGTCACCCAACACAAGGGTGAGGAGCAGAGACCCAGGGCCCTGTGGAGGCTGGGCCAGCTGGTTATGCAGCAGTCAGGGGAAGACAACTGCACAGGGAAAGGCTTCAACTCCTCAGAATCACCCCAAAGTTACTGGCTGTAGACTTAATTTCACATGAGAAGGGGCATAGTAAGATCCAGGGCACTGTGTGGTAAATGGCAATGAAGACTGGAAGGAGAAAGAGTAAGATTTCTATCTCCAGACCAAAGCCTGAATGTCTCATACTCCTGTGTGTCAAAGTGACCAATGGTAGTAGGAGAATATTAAATTTATTTCTTAGTAAATAAAGCTAAAGACAGACACCAGGAGTGAAGAAAGTAGAATATCAGCTCAGATTTGAAACTAAAAACCACACTGAAATTCTAGAACTGAAAAATAGGATATGTGAAAAATGCACCATGTGAAATGATTACTGGCTATGAAAATGAGGATGAAGTTTTGGGGAAAAATCAAGAGGACACTAGTAATGTTAAGAAAATATCAAACAAATGTGGAAAATATATGTGCAGTTGGAAATCAGACAGAAAGGAGACAGACTGGGCTGGGAATATGGCCTAGTGGTAAAGTGCTTGTCTCATATACATGAAGCCCAGGGTTCCATTCCTCAGCACCACATATATAGAAAAAGCCAGAAGTGGCGCTGTGGCTCAAGAGGCAGAGTGCTAGCCTTGAGCAAAAAGAAGCCAGGGACAAGAACATCATCAATAATAGAAGCTACAGATACACATAGGACGTTGAAAGTAGTTACAACTGTGATATAACAATTGTTTCCATAACATGGAGTTCATTTCACTTAGCATCATCTTATGTGTTCATAAGGGTATAGCTATTGGGCCTTGTGATGGCTCTGCTATGACTTGCCTAAACCTGTACTAATGTTCTTGTATCACCTTCCTGTGCTTGTACCTACACTATCTCTGTAATCTTATCTGAGTATATTGGAAACCGTGTTTACTGGTATTGGAAGTAGGAAATTCAAAGGGAATACCAAATTTGAGAGACACATGGTAAAAAAAGAGAAACAACTACAAAAGCAATACTTGCAAAACTGTTTGGTGTAAGTGAACTGAACACCTGGGGGGGGGGGGGAAGGGAAAGGGGGGGAGGGAGGGGGGTATGAGGGACAAGGTAACAAACTACAAGAAATGTATCCAATGCCTAATGTATGAAACTGTAACCTCTCTGTACATCAGTTTGATAATAAAAATTTGAATAAAAAAAAAGAAATAAGTAATTTAAATACAGAAAAAAAAAAAAGCCAGGGACAGTGCTCAAGCCCTGAAGCCATTCCCCAGGACTAGCAAAAAAAAAAAAAAAAATCACTGAGAAAGGAGACAGACTGTTCGAAAAATTATGCATTTTTTTTCAAATTAGAGGGAAATCTCAGATTCAAGGAACTCAATTCCATTCTTCAGATGGCGGTGGTTTATGCCTCTAATCCTAGCTACTCAGGAGGGTGAGTTTTCAGGCAGAAAACTCCATGAGACTCTTATCTCCAGTCAACCAGCAAAAAGGCATATGTGGAAAGAATGTCTCAAGGGGCAGATTACTAGTCTTGACTGAAAAAGTCAAGTAAGAGTGCAAGGCCCCAAGTTCAAGCCTTAGTACCAGCACAAATAAAGCAAAATAAATCTCCTGTTCTGAATAAAGGCATGCTAAAACATACTTAAGCCCATCATGGTAAAACAAAAGACATTTAGACATTCAGAGAAACAGCAAGAAAATAATACACAAATTTCACATCAAAAGAATGTGTTATAAAGTAACAGAGGACTATTTTTAAAGTAAAAAAGGAAAAATAATCCCATTGAAATGTCTCCATATTCAGAGAATGTTTTTAAGTAAAAACTAACATTTCCAGAATATTGTAGATACAAAATTTTGATGCACAAATTTTGACACTAAAATTGTGACCTGACTGAAAACCCGTGACTAGCTTTCATCACGGGAAATTATGAATGAGGTTTCTCATGTTGGAAAAAAATAATAACTTAAAAACTGAATTTATTGGAAGTATATTGCTGTAAGAATTTTACATTGTATTTGAAGGATTATAATGAATTTATGAGAATTTGTAATAACATACAGACTCACAAATTGCTATGTAAATTACAAAATAAGAAATCACAACAGCTTTTAACATAGATACTCAGTGCATCCAAAGAATCTAAGAAAATTGATAAACCAAAAAATAGAAATAGATTTGTAAAATGGAAAACAAGCAAGATGGTACATTTAACCCAAATACATCTATAATTACTGTCCACAATGAATAAACACTCAATTTGAAGATTATCCCAAATTTCTAACAACCACAAAAAATGCATATTAATTATAAAGAAGTCTGAAGTTTAGGAAGATTGTGTATGCATTGCAAATGCTCATTGTAAGAAAGCCATATTGCTACAGCACTCAGCTGACTGCAAACACCAGGATACATGCCTCGGGCACCATTTTCTTTTCTTTCTTAAAACACACAAGAGTATTTACAACATGATTTATCATCCCAATTTGTGCCATTATTTTGTCATTTCAGAATCTCCATTGATTTACTACTTTAATTTCTTCCCAGTGTAATATTTTTTGCTAAAATTATAAAGTCTGTAATAACATATAAAAATGTTACATCATTGCAACATCAAATGTAATATTTAAAGACAAATATAATTAATCTGAAATAATTATAGGTACACTGCAGGAGATTAATAGTCACCTAGCAGAGACTGTAGAAGAAAACCATGGAAAGCTAGTAATTTAGCAAAAGAAACTATAACAAAACATAACATAGAAATAATATTAGGAAAAAATATCCAGAGAATTAGATGCCGATGGGATAATATCATAAAGAAGACCATACCAGTCTAGGTTTATAATAATTACATATTGAGTCTATAATTATATCAACAAGATTCAGTTATTAAGAGGAGAATTTTAATATCTAGTGGGTCAAAGTGCCAAGAGACCCCTGGAAATGTAAACCAGTATTAGAGCACTGGCTTAACATGTAGGTAGCACGGATTTAGTCTCTGAAACTGTCAAACATGGACAAAAGGGAATTTTACATACAACAACAAATTTTAGAAGGACAATTTACTTCCTGCCAATAGCTCGAAAATAAAACACTAATTGAGACATCTCAACATCCTAGGACATAAAAATCCTAGAAATATTTGCCCTGCAAATAAATAGACCTATGAAAAAACAAGCACAATTGAAAATTCTTGAACTCAGGTCCTGGTTTATGTCCCTTAGCTTTTTTGTTCAAAGATGGCAATCCGGAGTTTAAAGCAGCACTTTCCCATCCTTACCATCTCTCTCTTCTAGCCCACCTCCCCCTTGTTCTCAAGTTCTCAGGTCAATGGGCTCACACTGAATTATGCCACTGTCTTTTTTTCTGGTTCTTTAGCTTTCTGGTGGAAGATCATGAGCGTCTCAATCTCCACCATTCTGTGAGCCACTTTCTATGATAAACCCCCTCCTTATAACTCTATATACCCTACTGATTTTGCTCCTTGGGGAACCTTTACATGCACATACCATAGTCTTTCCAGAAAACAATCGAAATCATGAAGTGTATAAAGGACAACAGAAAGATATCTAGAAAGTATTAAGACATTGTTATGCATCTTTTAAAATACTTTAAGAATTCACAAAATGTATTTCAGTATTGCAAAAATAAATAAAAACAACTAAAATATTAGATTACGAATTGCACTGAAACTTCTGTTTAGAACAAAAATCAATAGATTCTAATATTGAAAAATAAAACAAAAGGAAAGATCTCCAATCAACTATTGAAGCTTGTACTTAAGGAAGACTAGACTAGAAAATGTAGATGAATTATTTCGCCAGGAATCAAAAGAAATTAGTGTATAAATTAATAGTAAAGCAAGTAAAGAAATGGAGAAAAATCTTGAAACTTTAATTTTTGGAAAAATGAATAAAATTGATCTAAAACCAAAATAATCTGGAAGATAAAATACACCTCCACAAATAAGGCTAGGGGAGATCAGGTCTCAGGGACTCTAATCTTGTTGGGGTCAGCTGCACCTGTAAGGGGCCACAGCTGACCTCAGCCTGTCCCTCCCCTTCCTGTCTTTAACAGGAAGAGAAGCCCCTGTCCCTAGGGCTAGCACATGTGCTATGGCGGAGGGGTACCCCAGGGGCCCATCCATAGGGGGCTGGACCTCTGCCAACAAAGGAAGTCTCCTGACATCAATTGAAGGACAGCTCCTTGGGACCAATCAGAGGCCCCTCTCTTGTGCCCGCCTTTGGGGTATATCTGGGAGGCTCCTCATTTGAATAAACAGAAGCCCTAGAGGTTTTTCTCCAGGAGCTCACGCATCCGTGTTGTTCTTGGCGGTTTTGGGGCACCCTGTGACCACAGGCCACCGAGGCTACCTGTGGCCATCGCTCCTGCGTGAGCGATAATGGACCACCCAGGAAGGGGCGGACAAGCCCCTTCCTCCCCAAGTGAGGGGAAGTAGAGAGAGAGAGAGCCCACATAATCTGATAAAAAAATGCAAGCGAAAAATGATGCAAAATCATTCTAAAACATAATTCAATAAGATTCATTGAAGTATATCTATTTTTAAAAATCTAGGAACAAAGAAGAAAATCAAAGTGCCAATTAGAAGAGTCAACCATTCTCCTGAATCAAAATTTTCCAGTTTGGGAACTGTATTTCTAATCAGGGAAATGCAGAGAAAAGTAGTGACAGGATTTTACCAAAGTCATTTGTTGCTATTTCTTTAAATACATTTGTCAAAGTGTCAAGCAATAAGAACTTGTTACACAATTTGCGTTAATGTAAATTCATAATTTTGCTTTAGAAAATGCTTAACATATGTACTTCCCTTTCTACATCATTGTTACATAGAAACAACATACTAACTGATTTAGATAGGATTCATTGTTATTATTATTCATGCTAAAAATTTCTTTTTATTGCCGATATTGGTTGTACAAAACAATGCTTTTGTTGTAATATATCCATAGAAGAATATTATATTTGTTCATATTCACTCTCCAATTTTTCCCTTTCCCTTTCCACATCCCCAATAGTCTCCTTATAAATTTAATGGGATTTGTTATTGTGTTTTCTTAGTTTTCAACAGTGAAAAAGTGTGGTTCTTGTATTTGTGAACTGGCTCATTTCACTTAATCTCTTCAATTCCATCTATCTTGTAGCCAGTGCCCTAATTTTACCTTTCTTAATGGCTAACTACCTTGGGTACTTATACCATATTTTCTCACCCTTTCATCCACAAATGGGAACCTGGGCTGATTATAGAGCTTGGCTATTGTGAATAGTTCATTAATAAGCATGGGTGGGTGGGGGTACAAGTATGTCTATGGTAAGTTGATTTTGCTTCTATTGCATTTATACCCAGATGCAGTATGGCTGAATCATACTGGGAATGATAATGTCCATTTTGTTCGAGGAATTTCCATAGTAATTTACATACTAGATGGGCTAGTTTACAGGTCATTCATTCAACAAATGCCAGGGTTTACTTACGTTGCTTGTTTACTTGATGATAGCCCTTATAACTGGACTGAGGTAGAGTGTTGGACGTGTACTTCCCTAATGGCTGAAGTGTCCTACTTTGAAAAATATTCAGATCTATTGCTCAATTATTATTCATATTACTTCCTTCTTTGTTGCTTTTAGAAGTTTTTATACATTCTAGATATTAATCCCCTGTTGGATGACTTTGTGGCACAGTTATTTGATCCATTTTGATGTTTTCATTGTTCAGAGTGTAGTCGTAGTCTTTCATATATAGATTTTTCTTTTCCTAGCACAGATTGTTAAAGAGGCTGCCTTTTTACTTGAATAATTTTGGTGCCTTTGTCAAGAATCAGATAACTGAAACTGTCAGACATATCTCCTATTCTAATATAACTTATAAGAGATCAGTACACAAAAAATGAGCATGAAAACTATATAGAACTAAATTTGTAAGAAACAATATTTATAAAGGTACCTATAACTCCTTCATTAAGTATCAGTGCAGCAAAAATGTTAACTCAATACAAAATGTTCTACTGTATTGTTTTATTATTATGATGATCTTGTCTCATTATTATTCTCATTATTGTTTCATTACCATTGTCACATTATTATTATCTCATTCTTTTAGTTTTAAATATGCAAACTACCTTTAATAATTAAAATAATACTTATGCGAAACTCTCTAACAACATGATGAAAATTTAAAGTATTGCTGAAGATGTTCTCCCAAATCTTGTGATGCTGAATTTTAAAAATATTTTATTGTTATTTTTAAAGTGATATACAGAGAAGTTACAGTTATGTAAGTCAGGTAATGAGTACATTTCTTTATGAACAGTATCACCTCTTCCCTTGTTTTCTCTCAGGTAATGTTGAATTGAATCTGTAACTTTAAGTAGGCATACATTGATAGAAACCCTTGTAAGTTCATATTTATTTCTACTTGGATAAGAAATGTATGCAGTGCCTTATGTATGAAACTGTAACCCCTCCATACATCACTTTGACAATAAATAAATGAATAAATTAAAAAAATGTATCTCATGTCAAAAGGGAAATCACTGTTTATAGATGATATTAAAAGACAACTCAATGAAGTCTTTGGGAAAGAAAAGCATGTTTCTGATAATCCCAAGTACATTTGACATAAATAAAAGTTTCCAGTGAAACATTCACTTTACAGTCAATTGGATAGAATATACATTAGCAGACAGACATAATGCTTCCCATGGTTAGTGAAAAAGATTTAACTCAGATAGTTAAAGATTTAACTCAGATGTGTGTGAACTCAGTGGAGAACTACTGACACAGCAAATGGGTGGTCCCAGGATCTAAAGAGAGGAGCCCCTCTGAAGTAGAAGGGGAAACTGACAGTTATTGTGCAAAAGGGCACTTGGGCAGAGCAGTGAAGGGCTGAGACTGCTAGTTGTCTGGGTATGGGTAAGTCAGCATTTACCTTGCAGACCTGGAGAGGGGCTATACACAAGGATAGCCCATTTTCATCCACAGACCTTTGACTGACTACTATAACTGCATGTGATTTTAAAACTAATTAAACAAAGTTACTGTAAGCAACTAACAGCTTGGGAGATCCCAATAAGACTATAAACTATGCCCAAGTGATGGCGGAGGAGGTGGAAGACTGAGGACACAATAGGCTGTTAGGAGAAAATCTTTAGGATAAGGCAATACTTACAATTAGGACCATAAACCTATGGCAATACATCCTTGACTCATTGTATCATCATTAATATGCAATATTCCTTTCCACTAGCCAGGCTGGTGACAAATAATTTTATTAAGGCCCTTTATAATTTTCACATGTTGTGTGACATTTAATCAGATAGTTTCCCCAAATGAAACCTCATTACCAAAATAAGGGAAAATTATCCATAGAAACATCTTCATAGGAGTTCTCAGAACTAAAATATAAGATTTTAAAATAAACACTATGATTAAATATGCAAATATCAATTAGATAATACTTCAGATAATCTGAAAGTCTAAATAAGATAATGAATCACATGGATTTGGTATGTGTGCCATCCCTATACTCGGAGGCTGGAGACAGGAGGACTGTGGGTAAGCAGTTAGTGTGGGCTGCATAGTGAGACACTGCCTTACACAAACAACAAAACAAAAAGGAACATCCAAAAATAAAAATCAAGAACACAAACTAGAAGTGGAATAAGGGCTCAATGGAAAATATTCAAACAGAAGTAAGGTGTTCAAAATAGAAAACAGGAAAGATAAAATTAGCACTATTTGGGCTTCAGGAAAAATTTCTAAGTAAGCTTTAATTGGAGACCTGTTTGGAAAAGGAAAAGAGTAAACCAGAAATAGCACCTAAATTGGTAATTATTGAGAATTTTACAAATACATTGGAAAACATCTACCTATGATAGCAAAGACATACCTAAGAGGATAATTATGTAGGAAACCACACTTGGAAGCATTAAAATAAGAATGGTGGAAAAACAAAATCAATGAAAAGTTATAAGCACAAACAAAGAAATAAAGATACATTATCTACAATGGGTCAAACCACTTGCCAGGTTTCTTCACAATATTAAGATGAAGAAAAAGGAAAGAGGGCAATAGAATAATAGCATCTTCATAGTTGAAAAAAAAAACTACCAACCAATATTTTTACACACATAGAATTCCATCTCTAAAATAAAACTGAATAATAGTTTCACAAAACAGGTAAATTGCTGCCTGAAGCACTAAAATAGTAAATACAATTTCTTGGGCATAACAAGAGGGAATTCAGTAGTAAGAAAATAATACTGGGACAGGGAATGTGGCTTAGAGGTAGAGTGCTTGCCAATCATGCATGAAACCCTGGGTTCTATTCCTCAGTACCACATAAACAGACAAAGCTGAAAGTGCTGCTGTGGCTCAAGTGGTAGAGTGCTAGCCTTGATCAAAAAGAAACCAGTGCTCAAGCCCTGAGTTCACACCCCAGGACTGGCAAAAAAAATAATACTAATGTTAGGTGGGATTTTGGTACAGAGTATAGGATACTAAAATCATGATGCTGTGCTGGAAGAGGGTAAATGGCATTGAAATGTCCTCCTGGGTGGTGCTCTACCAGTTGAGCCTAGTCTGGTATTATGCTTGTAATTGGAGATATAAAATTATATTTTTAAAAAGCACAAACTAAAATGAGATATAGGTTATCTATTATCAAAATAGGTAAACTATTTCAGATACATGGTATAGCATTTGAAGCTATAGAGAGCATACACAAAATCAATTAAGGAAACACAGGTTTACCTGGTATGATTAACACTGCTCAATTGGTGGACACAGGCCAACCATTACCCAATCTGAGACCATTTCACATTGACAAGCATATGAAAGATTTGTAAATATAAAACTAACAGAAGAATTTTCAATTCACCTCATATGATGTGAATCATTTGGAGAATGTTGTACATGGCACATATATACCAAAACAAACAGGAAAAAAACACATCAAATTATCCCTACCTGCTTGGAAATTATAAAATATACTTCTAAATAATTTTCCAAGCAAGAAGCTAGAACTGATACTTAAAACTACTTTTGAGTTAGACTTAAGTGGATGCTACAATTAGAAAAAATGATACTGCTAAATCAGCAGTTAAGGTGGGATTTTATGACTCTAAATGTATAAATGAGCATAACAAATTAAAAATAAAACCTTAAATTTCATTGTCCGGAAGCTAAGAAAAAGCAATCGAGAACAAAAAAGCTCACAAAGTGTGAAGAATGAACATCAATGGAAAAATTCCAAAGGAAAATATGGAAACAAAAAGCTAAATATTATCTCTCAGAAAGGATAATTAAATTGATTAAAATTAGTAAGAATAACTACAAAAGGAAAAGATTAGAGAAAGCACATATCATAGAACCAGAAATATAAAAGTAAGGCATTATTAAGGCATAATGAATGTTAAAATACTAGAATAACATTGCAAATAATTCTTTGAACACAAAGTAATTTCTTAGAAAAACTGATCAAGTCTCTTAAAAACTAAAACTTGTCAAGTAAAGATATGAAAGAGAAGTTTTTGTTGGTCCTATGTATACTAAATAATTTAAATATAAAATAAAAATATTACATGGGAATTTCTGGCCTGGTCCATTTTGTTCATTTTGAAACAAGTAAGGAAAGCTATACAGACTCTCCCACATAAAAACAAGTGATGAAATCTCTCTCAGAGGATTTAGTGAGGCGAGAATAAGCATCATTGTTGAAACTAGGCTTCTATGTTACACAAAATATACGGTATTGGAGGCTGGGAATATGGCTTAGTGGTAGAGTGCTTGCCTTGCATGCATGAAGCCCTGGGTTATATTCCTCAGCACCATATAAACAGAAAAAGCTGGAAGTGGTGCTGTGGCTCAAGTGGTAGAGTGCTAGCTTTGAGCAAAAGGGAAGCCAGGGACAGTGCTTAGGCCCTGAATCCTAAGCCCCAGGACTGAAAAAAAAAAATAAAACAGTATACAAGGTGAGCACTTTACCACTAGGCCATGTTCCCAGCCCTTTATTTGTCTTTTAATATCCGTTGGATTAGTGTATAACTTATAGTCATAATGTAGTTATAACAAATGAGGGAAACTATCTCTTTGGGTAAGGCTTGCTTCTCTTAAAACAGTGTTATCAAGTGTTCCCATTTCTTTATGAATGGGCCAATGTCATTCTTTCTGATGGAAGCATATAATTCCATTGTGTGCATATGCCACATTTTCTTGATCCATTCATACACTGAGGGGCATCTGGGTTAGTTCCATATCTTAGCTACGGTAAAAAATAAAAAAAAAAATACTGCAATGAACATTGTTGTGCTGGTGGCTCTGGTGTAGTGTGGCCTTGTTTGTGGTCGTTTGGGCAAATGCCCAGGAGTGGTATTGATAGGTCATAGGGAAGCTTTATATTTAATCTTTTGAGCTCTATCTTTAGTCTTTCCAGAGTGGTAGAACAATTTTACATTCCCATCAACAGTTTAATAGCATTCCCTTTTGGCCACATTCCCTCCAGCAGCTGTTACTATTGGTTTTCTTGATAATGGCCATTCTAATAGGGGTGAGGTGGAATTTCAATTTCATTTTGATTTGTATTTCTTTTATACCAGAGATGTTGAACATTTCTTCATGTGTCAGTTGTGTATTCTTATTTCTACTTTTACGAAGACCCTCTTTAAGTCTTTTGCCTACTTATTGATGGGTTGTTGTTTCTTCCTGAGATTCTTATCCCAAATTGAGCAATAAAATGCTGAAGTGGAGATGTGGCTGAAACCTTGAGCAAAAGACCAAGTAAGTACTAACACACACACACACACACACACACACACACACACACACACACACACACACGGCTTAAAATCGATGTCCGAAATTTAAATGATGTACAAAATGTCATAATATAATTCTCCAATTCCCTAAATTTAAGATTAAGAAAACAAATTTGTTAAATCCAGAACCAGGAAGGTATGAAATTGTGAAGGAAAAATTGATCCATGAATGCCAACTGCAGTTTCAGAGATGTTAAAATTATTTGATAATACCATATATCATCATAAAAATACTTTTATATAGAGAGTGATCCTGTCTTGTTTGTGGACTTAATTATGTACAATTTTGATCAAGTATATGGTAAAGAAAACTTCAAAAGAAACTTTGTAAGCAAAAACATTGTTTTCCCATGTATGCATTATCCATCTCAGCTGCAGAAGATGGAATTTCTGAGATGAGAAGTTATTCATGGAGAAGCTTTCAGTACTTCAGGCCTATGCTACTATCAATTGTGTTTTTATGAATTTCTTTCTTTCTTTCTTTCTTCTTACAGTTTCATACATAGGTAACAAGCTGGATAAGAAATGTACTCATTCCCTTATGTATGAAACTATCAGTTGCCCTTAACTTGTGGGACCTGCTGAGTGTTACTCTGTCCTTAATTTGGGGGAAATATTCCGTCCTAAAAGAATACAATTCCCTCTAACAAATGAAAAGTTAATATGTTTAATTTTAAAATGACAGTATAGAAATAAAGGGCTATCATGCAAACACTCACAAAGGAAAGAGGGCTTTCCCAATATAGAATTTACTTGAAAACAAAGAATACTATTAAAGACAATGAGAGGCATGTGTAATAGTTCAATTATTAACAGTTGTATGAATTGGCTAATGTTATTAAAAGATTTAATATATCAAGAATACTTGGGCTGGGGATATAGCCTAGTGGCAGGAGTGCCTGCCTCGGATACACGAGGCCCTAGGTTCGATTCCCCAGCACCACATATACAGAAAACGGCCAGAAGCGGCGCTGTGGCTCAAGTGGCAGAGTGCTAGCCTTGAGCGGGAAGAAGCCAGGGACCGTGCTCAGGCCCTGAGTCCAAGGCCCAGGACTGGCCAAAAAAAAAAAAAAAAAAGAATACTTAACAATCTAAGTGATCTGTGCCAAAGAATAAGGCTTAAGTGTACATGAGACAAAACTTGATAAAACTCTGTAAGGAGAAATTATGGAAAGCTAATATTACTCTTGGAAACTTCTCCAGCCTTCTTCTTACATCTGGAAGAACTAGCTAGAATACCAAAGATGTAGATGAACTAAACAATATTATGTAAATAATACTGATACTTTGCAAATTCATGTCCCAATGATATTAGGATATATAGTCTTTTCAATGTTATGCAGAACATAAGGCAAGTAAGATTATACCCTGGGTCATAAACCAGTTCCTCTTGAATTTAATTAGGTTTTACAAATTGGGCAGTTGAATCATAAAACAGTAGCAATTGTCATCATTTTGTTGTTGTTTTGATTTGGCCCTGGGCTTGAACTCAGGGCCTGGAGAGTACCTCTGAATTCTTTTTGCTCAGGGATAGCACTCTACCATGTGAGCCACAGCTGCACTTTCAGTTTTTAGGAGGTTAGGGACTTTCCTGCCTGGGCAGGCTACAAACCTCAATCCTTACATCTCAGCATCCTGAGTAGCAAGGATTACAGTCAGGAGCCATCAGCACCTAGATGGCATCACTATTTTTAACCATGGAAGTTTCCAAATACTAAGAAATACAGGACCAAATAATCTGGGGTCAAAGAGGAAATCTGGGGGTAGGGATGGGGTGGGGTGAGCAGTAGGCAAAAGCTGTGAAAGTTCAGAAATGTTATCTTATTTGCAAACTGAAAAGTGGTGTGTTTCTGTTTCCTGGATTTAACAGGAGAAAAGAACAGCAAGAGAGCTGACCAGAACTCTGTCACTCTGCATGGAAAGCAAAGGAAACAGGTCAGGTATCTTCATTTTGAGCAGCCAGATGAATCTGTGCATAGTACATGTTTACTTCACAGCACAGTAACCCTGAGATAAAGGGACTTAAATATTTCATAGTGGCTAAAAGTCAACTTTCTATTTGCCCTGGAGGGAGACATTATCTTTGTCATGCTAGAGAGCAAATAAATCTGCCCTTTCTCCTGTGAAGGAAACTTTGCCTACTTTTCAAGGCTATTCACAATTTAAAGGTACCCAACCGAAATCAACTAGGGCAATTTGACAGCTGTGGGTACTTTATAAGAAATTAAGGAAGACTGAGAGGGAAGATGGTGCCATCACAATAGGGAGGCACCCCAACTCGCTCCAACTGAATAGTGAGCTGGGAACTCCAGCACCCAACACCCCATCAAGAATCCAGCAAACCTAACAACCAGAAGCAACACAGAAACACAGGAAATGAAAAAGAACAAAAAAATGAAGAGCCTATAACCTGCACAGAGGCGGAAAATCTTCACGATACCCCCTCCCCTCAATCCCGGCCCGGACAGGGCCAGGATGGGAAAGGTGACCCTGCGCCAGCAAATGGGACTGCAGACCGTCAGCGACCAGAGAAGCCACAGCTGAAAAGTCATGCCAGGAGAGCAGAGTCCAGACAGCAGGAGCTCCACGGACCCCAGAAGGAGCGCAGACTGACCAAGACAGATGGTGGTGCGGGACCGGAGGTGCGGGACCGAACGGCTGGGAACACACAACAGCAGGGGAACCAGGTGGTGCAGATGGGGAGAGCTGGATGGGGAGAGCCGGGACCGCCAACACCAAATGACCCATCGCCACACCCCAGCACCCCAGCCCCGAAAAGCCCACAGCAGCGTCGGACACACCCACAATCCAGCACCAGTAAGTTCCCCATTACCCCCCCCCCCCAAAGGGAGACCACCTCTAGCAGAGATACAAACCCTAAAAAGAAGCTAGAGCTCCATCGCTCCCCCTCCCTACCCCGAGGGAACAAAAGAGCCCCATATCTTGCGGCTCTAGGACCCTACAGCCTCTGGGAGGACACGGGAGCTAGCAGAGGCAGAGCAGCACCCAACAAAGTGACCACGAAACACTGTAGACAGGCTTCCCCCAAAGCCCCAGCTGAGGAGCCTGAACCTGGCCACACCAGCCCTGCCTGCTCCCCAGCAGGGGCCCTGGGACCGGTAGGCATTGGAACACCATCTGAGGCGCTTGGTCCTCCTGGACTTTTTGAACAACAGTCACAGGCTTGCTGGTGTGCAACACCAGACCAGCAGGGACACCTGGGCCTGAACATATGCCCCTCCTCACAGAGGAGGCGCAGAGAGTCTGTGGGCACCAACCCGCACCAAGACACTTGAACCTGCAGGGGTCCATGCATACTGCCCTCCACAGCAGACTTGCGAGAGGGCACAAGCACCCTCCAACAACTCGGGGCAGCACGTCCCCAAAGGAAGCACTAGAGTGCACACGCACATGCCCCCCCCCACCCCAGAGGGCCAGCGTGGGCCAGCGTGCTAGCCCTCCAGCAGGAGGATATCCTGCCCAACCCCTGCGGAAGCACACAAGTGGGCAAACTATAACACCCGCTCTGATAGGTGTACTCCGCACATGTGGGCGGGTCACCCCTCAACAGCAACACCTTCTCTGACAGAAGCAATCCACACAGGTGGGCGAGCCGTCTCTCAGGAGCAATTCTCAATCTGAGAGGTGAGCTCCTCTGACCACAGTACTGAGTGGGAAAAAGAATCAAAGAAGGGAAAAGTCTCCATGCCACGCTGAATCAGCGACCTGCAAACCCCTATGAGGGGCATGCTAGGGTCAACACAACACATCGGCAGGACACAGTCCTGCAGAGAAAGACACAGAACCTACCCACCCCCAAGTACAGTGAGGGGTGGCAACTGAGATGGTCACATTCACCCATTGGGCAGTAAGGTTCAACAGCCAAACTCAAACCCAGAGCCAGGATGCAAATAAGTCTCCACTGATGGACCAGCGGGAACCAGCACAAAGCCAAGCCAAGGGTGCCACCTACAAATCTCCAGATGCACAAATCACAAAGAAATATTACAAATTTCATAAAAGGTCAAACCAACTCGCCAGCTCCCAAAAGTAGTACAACTGAAGAAGAGATGGAGAATAAAAAAAAACTGAGGCTATGATAGCAGAAATGATGGAAAACCTCAGGAATGAATTCAGAAAACAATTCCAGGAGTTTAGAATGGAAGTCTCGAAGGACCTTCAGGAAGTCAAGAAAGAAATGGAAGCAAAAATGGATGCAGTGCAATCCTCCATTAAAGAAGACCATAACATCCTGAGCAGTGAATTGCATGAAAAAATAGATTTAAAATACAACTCTTTAAAGGAAGAAATTTAAGAAATTTCCATGATCAGAGCTGATCTGGCAACCATAAATAGCTCCCTGACATCCATAAACTCCACACTTGAAGCCACATCACAAAGAATTGATCATATTGAATCCTGAGTCTCTCTTTGGATGACAATGCAGCCGATAAGGACCAGAAAATTACCACACTCCAAGAAACGATAAAACTCCAGGGCAGACTAATCCAGGAGCTAGTGGACAAAGACAAGAGATATAGTCTGCGCATAATTGGAATAGAAGGAGCCGAATACCAGAGTAGAGGGCTACAACATATTTTCAATAGAGTTATTGCAGAAAACTTCCCCATTCTCACAGGGACCTCACCCAAGTAACCGAAGCCTATAGGATGCCTGGCAGACCAGACCCTAGAAAATCCTCGCCCAGGCACATAATAATCAAGACTTTAGATCTCAAGAATATAGAGCAAATTTTGAAAGCAGCCAAAGAGAAGAAAGAGCTATATTACAATGGGAAAAGGATCCGAATCACAGCAGACCTCTCCACATAAACCTACCAAACACGAAGAGCATGGAGGAACATAATTCAAGTCCTACAGGCCAACAATTGCCAACCCAGAATTAGATATCCTGTGAAACTAGAATTTACACTCGAGGGAAAAACCAGATCTTTCCATAGCAAAGAGGATCTAAAGGAGTATGTGAATAAAAAATCAGCCTTACAGCGAATTCTAAGAGGGGAACCCCACCCAACAGAAATTGTACAGGACACACAGACAGAAACAGAAAGAAACTACAATAGCCAGAGCCCAACAGAAAGAGCAGCTCATTAAAGACAAGAAAAAAAGGAGAGGAAAAACAGCCTAACAGGAAAATGGAAGGGGAAAAAACACTCTGATCCTTGATCTCTTTGAATATAAACGGTATAAACTCTCTGATAAAGAGGAGCAGACTGACAGAGTGGATCCATAAACAAAAAGTTGCCATCTGTTGTCTTCAAGAGACCCATCTTACAGCAAGGCATAAAAACAGGCTCTGAATGAAAGGATGGAACAAGATATTCTAAGCAAACGCACCTCCAAAACGGCAGGAGTAGCGGTCCTGGTTTCAGACAAGCTGGACTTCTCATTAAAATCAACTCAAAAAGACAAAGAAGGACACTACATTTTAATACAAGGAAAAATCCAGAATCAAGACATCATGGTGATAAATTTATACTCACTGAACAAAAGAGGGCCTACATATGTCAAGCAAATTCTCCAAGAACTACAAAACAAGATAGACCCAAACACAATCATAGTGGGTGACTTTAATACCCCACTGTCTACAATAGACAAATCCAACACCCAGAGGATTAGCAAGGGAGCTGAGGACCTAAGTAACACCGTATCCCAAATGGATCTGATAGATCTGTACAGAGTCTTTCACCCTACAGAGACCCAATACACCTTCTTTTCAGCAGCCCATGGATCATATTCCAAAATAGACCATGTCATAGCCCACACAAAGAACCTCAGCAAATACAAAAGTATTGACGTCATCCCATGTATTATATCTGACCACAGTGGAATAAAGGTAACCCTCAATAACAGAGGATACCACAGAGGCTATACAAATACCTGGAGGCTAAACACCTCACTGTTATCTAACACTTGGGCCACAGACCAAATTAAGGATGAAATTAATGAATTCATAAGCCACAACAACAATGAAAATACATCCCAACGAAACCTATGGGATACAGCTAAGGCAGTACTGAGGGGAAAGATCATTGATCTCAGCACCTACATTAAAAGAATGGAAGCAGAGCAGGTGAATAACCTTACGATGAAACTAAAACAATTGGAGAAACAAGAAATTATCGAATCTAAAATGACTAGGAGGAGAGAGCTCACAAAGATTAAAGAAGAGATAAATCTGATTGAAAATAGAAAGACCATTCAACAAATAAATAAGACTAAACGCTGGTTCTTTGAGAAAATAAATAAAATTGACAGACCCCTCAAAAGACTTACAAAATAAAGAAGAGAAGAGACTCATATACGTAAAATCAGTGACTCCACCAGAAAAATTACAACAAATACACACGATATTCAAACAATCATAAGGAACTATTTCCAGAACCTCTACTCACTAAAAAACAATAATTTTACAGAAATGGATCAATTCTTAGAGAAGTATAAGCTACCCAAACTGAATCAAAAAGAAATAAATCAACTAAATAAACCAATAACTTACAGCGAGATACAGGGGGTAATCATGAGCCTCCCAACAAAGAAAAGCCCAGACCCAGATGGATTCACCAACGAATTTTATAAAACCTTTACTGAGGAGCCAATACCAATACTCCTCAAACTCTTCCGTGAAATACAAACAGAGGGAGAAATCCCAAACTCATTCTACGAAGCTAATATCATACTCATTCCCAAACCAGGCAAAGACCCAACAAAAAAAGAGAACTACAGACCAATATCACTAATGACCACAGACGCAATGCTCCACAATAAAATATTAGCTAACAGGATCCATAAACTGATCAAGAAAATTATACATCATGACCAACTAGGCTTCATCCCACAGACATAAGGATGGTTCAACATCTGTAAATCAATCAATGTAATTCACCACATCAACAGAACTAAAATCAAGAATCACATTATTATCTCAGTTGATGCCCAAAAGCCTTTGACAAAATACAACATCCATACTTATTAAAAGCTCTGGAGAGAACAGGAATAGATGGAACATTGCTTAAAACAATAAAAGCCATATAGAACAGAACAATTGCTAATATCATATTAAATGGGGAGAAACTAAAATCATTCCCCCTAAACTCAGGAACAAGACAAGGATTCCCACTCTCCCCACTTCTTTTCAACATAGTGCTAGAATCCCTAGCCATAGCAATAAGGCAAGAGGAAGACATGAAAAGGATCCACATTGGCAAAGAAGAAATCAAGCTATCCCTATTTGCAGATGACATGATCTTATATCTGAAGGACCAAAAACTCAGTCTCCAAACTCCTACACCAAATAAACCATTTTGGCAAAATAGCAGGATACAAAATCAATCCACAAAAGTCAGCAGCTTTTCTGTACACCAACAATGTACAAACAGAAAAGGAAATTATGGAAATAATACCATTTACAGTAGCTATAAAAAGAATAAATTACCTAGGGATCAACCTAACTAAAGACGTGAAGGACCTATATAATGAGAAGTATAAAAAATCTAAAAAGGGAAATCAAAGAAGACACAAGGAGTTGGAAAGTCCTCTCATGTTCATGGGTAGGCAGAATCAATATAGTGAAAATGGCCATATTGCCCAAATTGTTATAAAAATTCAATGCAATCCCTATCAAAATCCCAGATACATTCTTCACTGAAATAGAGAAAGCAACCCATAAATTCATATGGAACAGCAAAAGACCTAGAATAGCCAAAACAATTTTAGGCAAAAAAAGCAGTGCAGGAGGTATCACAATACATGACTTTAAGCTCTCCTATAGAGCCAGCATAACAAAAACAGCCTGGTATTGGTATAAAAACAGACCTGAAGACCAATGGAATAGAATTGAAGACCCAGAAATAAAACCGCACTCTTACAGTCAGCTGATATTGAACAAAGGAGCTAAAGACATACAATGGAAAAAACATAGCCTCTTCAACTACTGGTACTGGGAAAACTGGGCAGCCATATGCAGAAAACTCAAAGTAGACCCTAGCCTATCACCATGCACCAAGATCAACTCAAAATGGATCAAGGATCTCAACATCAGACCTGAATCCTTGAAACTACTGAAGGACAGAGTAAGAAAGATGCTAGAACTTATAGGCACAGGAAGGAACTTTCTGAATAGAGTCCCAGGGGCACAACAGATAGGGGAGAGACTCGACAAATGGGCCTACTACAAAGTAAAAAGTTTCTGCACAGCTAAGCACATAGCCACCAAATTAGAAAGACAGCCAACCATATGGGAAAGGATCTTTACCAGCACAGCAACAGACAAAGACCTAATATCTGTCATCTACAGAGAACTCAAAAAACTAAGCCCCTCCAAGCCCAGTAAACCAAATTAGGAAATTGGCAAAGGAGCTAAAGAGAGACTTCACAAGAGAAGAGATAAAAATGGCAAAGAAACATATGAGGAAATGTTCAACATCCTTGGCAGTAAAGGAAATGCAAATAAAAACAACCCTGAGATACCACCTCACTCCAGTTAGAATGGCCTATACTCTGAACTCAGGCAACAACAAATGCTGGGGGTGCGAGGAAAGAGGAACCCTTCTCCATTGTTGGTGGGAGTGCAAATTAGTACAACTACTTTGGAGAACAGTATGGAGGTTCCTCAAAATGCTCAACATAGACCTACCCTATGACCCAGCCATACCACTCCTAGGCATCTATCCTGAACAATAGGTCCCAAGATATCAAAAAGACATCTGCACTTCCATGTTTATCGCTGCACAATTCACAATAGCCAAAATATGGAAGCAACCCAGATGCCCCTCTACAGATGAATGGATCAAAAAAATATGGTACCTATACACAATGGAATACTACATAGCGATTAGAAATGGTGAAATATTGGTATTCGCAGGGAAATGGTCAGAACTTGAACAAATAATGTTGAGTGAGACAAGCCTAGAACACAGAAAACAAAGGGGCATGATCTCCTTGATATATGACTGTTAAGGTGGAGGGAGGGGGAGACAGAAGAGACCAGGTCTGCGAAACCAAAAACTTCTTGTCAAATGGTATTTCCCGCAGGTTTGGGTCAGCGACCCTACATTATGTAACTAAAACAACAACTACTCAACATATAAAGGTAAAAAATAGACCTCTCAGTGAATCACAATAGCTCAAAAGCTATGTGTGTACATTCATATAAGACAAGGATAAGCAAACTCTATTGCCAACATTACTTTTAAAGCCCTAGGTGAATTTCCTTTGGCATAGGCCTCGTGGCTACTGTATATGTTGTTGGTACACTGAGTATTGTATATATGTGTACCTGACCTAGGGAAGGGAAAGAAAAACAGGGTGTAAGATATCACAAGAAATGTACACACTGCCCTACTATGTAACTGTACCCCTTTAGCACAACACCTTGTCAAAAAATTGTTTAATTAATAAATAAATTATAAAAAAATTAAGAAAAAGAAGAGCTCTATACTTCAGTTTATAAAACATTGCACTAGGTGACTTTGTGATGGACTTTGTGGGGCTGGGAATATGGCCTAGTGGCAAAAGTGCTTGCCTCCTACACTTGAAGCTCTCGGTTCGATTCCCCAGCACCACATATATGGAAAACGGCCAGAAGGGGTGCTGTGGCTCAGGTGGAGAGTGCTAGCCTTGAGTGGGAAGAAACCAGGGATGGTGCTCAGGCCCTGAGTCCAAGCCCCAGGACTGGCCAAAAAAAACAACAACAACAAAAAAAAAGAAACCCAATAAAATCCCTGTATTGTATATTGTGTGTATATTGTGTGTGTGTTTGTGCATATATTCTAAACTATATTTGGAATTGGAAATAGAAATATTCAAAAATAATGGAGGAAGATTTGAAAAGGGAAACAAAGATGAGTTTCCTCACAGATTTTAGGACTTGTGATTAGGCTATATTAAGTAGAATAATTTGAGTTTGGTTAATGGTAGACTAACAATGAAAAGGAGAACAGCAAACAGACATGATAATGCTCTAAATGTGAAAAAGTTACTTCTGTATTTAACAATAAGCAGGAGAGAGTGATCTTTCAATAAAAATTGAATCTACTGACTGACTACAAAATCAACTTTAATGTTTAGGTCAGAAAGTACACAACCATCAATATTATGTGTACTGTGGTAAAAAAATTGCAAAAAATGGGTAGAAAAATATAGTATTAAAATAAAATATAAAAGCGTATTTTACTGATATTGAGGTAGCTAAGTATTTGCTAAATGAGAATCTAGGTGTGTTGATCATGAGAAAATAGTAAATTACAGAGTGTTGACATGAGTAATTCATACGTGGCAAAAGTCATCTAGGAAAGAAACATAATAGCAGGACTGAAAACTACTTGCGATCCCCTTCAGGACCCTTGAGATACTTGGTACTGGCTTTATCCTTCTATAAATATGACATCTTTTAGCAGAAGGATAACTGGGAGGATTTTAAACCACAATTGGTCTATAAAGTTTTGTTTTTAAACTCTACCAGAGTTGTGTGGATGCTTGAATTTCTCATGGTGGGGAGTAGAAATAGGCCATATAAGCTATAGTCTTTGTGTGATGTCTATCACAGAAATTATCTCTGTCATGTTCATGAGTTTCTTCAAGGCTGGAAAGTATCATCTCTGTGAGAAAGGGAACCCCTAATAGGATCTGAAGGTGGGACCCTGTTAGAGAGGACTGCTGCTATGGGATGTGCATTTTCTTCAATCCATTAAAACATGAAGGGAAAATGTAGGACCTCTGTACATGGTTTTTGACTAATGGAGCCTTTGTGAGAATGGGGATTAGTAGGAAAGCATAAAGCAAACCACGACATGTGTGCACAGATGCTTGGAAAGTAATAGCATCCCAAAATTATGAAGAATATGAAATAGGCAACAAATAAGTTAAAGAAAGTAACTTAAGAGAAAAAGTACGAGAAAAGAACATAAAACGGATTGAAAAAAAAAAAAGAAGTGGCTCACACCTATAATCATAATTAGTCAGGAATCTGAGATATGAAGGTAGTCCAAAGACAGCCCAGGCAGAAAAGTCAATGAGACTTGATCTCTAATTAACCAACAAAAATCTGGAATTGGAGGTTTAACCAAATGGTAGAGTGATAGCCTTTAGTGTAAAAGTCAAGCAAGGCCGTGAGTTCAAATCAAGCTTTAGTAATGGCACAGTACAAAAGCCATCAAACAAAAATAAATGTATTTTCCAGAAACCAACAATTAACTTAAAAACAAATTCAGGAAAACAATCTGATTCACAAAAGGATAAAAAAACTCACCATACTTAGACATTAACATAATTGAAATGTCAAAGAAATATAAAATGAGATTTATAAATGTTTGAAGAATTTGAAAAAGATATTATAAGATGGAAAGGCTCTCCTATATTCATTGTTAAAAGAATTAGTATTATGAAAATTCCTATATTATGACAAAATATGTATAGATTCAGTGAAACCTCCATCAAAATTCTCATGACAGTTTTCCAAAAATTCATATGAAACACACAAAGCTGAAGCCAAAGAGCCGGAACAATTCTGAACAAAGAATAAGCCTGGAAATATCACAATGCCTGACTTCAACCTATATTACAGAGCCTTAAGTAACAAAACACAATGACAATTACACCAAACAGATACGAAATATAGAAGATGCACAATTAATCCCAAACAATTGCAGTCATATGGTTCTTGAGAAACATTCCAGAGACATAACTGAAAAAAAATAAACTCTTTAACAAATGGTGCTGGAGAAGCTGGGTATCCACATGTAGAAGACTGAAACTAGATCACTAATCCATACCCTGTAGTAAATCAATTCTTAATATGACAAAGACCAAAATACAAAATGTGAAACTCTCAGAATTCTTGAACCAAAAATAGAGTATGCATTAGGCATAAGGAATGGTTTTCAGTATAGAAGGGGAGTAGTTCAGGAAATAAGAACAAGAGTTGACAAATGAGCTGTCATTAAAGTAAAAAATGAAGTTTCACATAGCAAAAGAAACAATCAACCAAGTGAAAAGATAGCCTACAGAATGCAAAAAAATTGTTACCATCTGCCAGGGAATTAGTGTCTTGAATAATATAAAGAGCTAAAAATAATTAAAAGCAACTAACACATGACAAATGAACTGAATATATCGTTTTTAGATAAAGTACAGATGGTCAAGAAACATAGGAAAAAATGGAATGTTCTTAAGCATTGTTAATGTGCAAATCAAAGGTACAGTTATGTCCACTTGGCCAAGTCAGAATGGCTAAATAATGCTGGCAAGCATGCAAGGAAAGTAAACACCTTATTCATGCCCAGTTGGGATGTAGCCTAATAGAACTGCAATGGAAACAAATAGAGAATTTCCTCAAAAAATGAAAAATATAATTTCATATTATCAAACCATACATCTGGTCATGTATCCAAAAGAAGAAAAATCAGTTTCCAATATAGATACTGGTATATACAGTTTATTGCTGTGCTCTTCACAATAGGCAAATTGCAAAATTGGTCTAGGTGCCAATTGTGGATAAATGGGTAAAGAAAATGTGGTATATATACTCATTGGGATTTTACTCAGTCATAGAGAAGATGGCTTTATGTAATTTGCAAGAAAATGGTTGAAACTGGACATCATTACATTAAGTGAAATAGGATAGGACAGTCCCTCAAAGACAAGTAACATATGTTGAATGAGAGGGAGGAGACCAGAGGTAAAATATAGAGTACTAGGCTTATTGAAAGGGAAGAGAAAAGGAAGAGGAGGCTATAGGGAATAAGAGAGTACTGGGGGGTGGGGAGGAAGACTGAAAATATGGCCTAGTGATAGAGTGCTTGCCTCATATACATGAAGCCCTGGGTTCAATTCCTCAGCACCACATGTACAGACAAGCCAGATGTGGAGCTGTGGCTCAAGTGGTAGAGTGCTAGCCTTGAGCAAAAAGTAGCCAGGGACAGTGCTCAGACCCTGAGTTCAAGCTCCAAGATGGGGGGGGGGGGGGAAGAGAATACTAGAGAGGGTTAATATCATCAAAATATATTATATATGCATGTATATAAATACCATAATGAACCCAATGTCGGTGTATAACTAAAATAGGTTAATAAAGCAATGTGGAAAATGCTAAATTAAGTGAGACTGTAATGAGAAACATAAAAATGCAGTCATTCCAGGTGCTGGTGGGTCACAACTGTAATCCTAACTTCTTAGGATGTTGAGACATTAGGATTATGGTTCAAAGCCAGATTGGGCATGGAAGTCTATGAGACTCTTATATCCACTAAACTATAAAAAAAAATTTGGAATGAATCTATGGCTCAAGTGGCGATGTGCTTGCCTTGAGCAAAATTGCTCAGAGTTTAAGCACACACACACACAAATACAGTCAAAATTTAAAATTATTGAAAATACAGGTACATATATTTTTGGATACATATAAAATAATTAGTTTTTATTTTTCAGTGGTTTAATTATGAATTTTTATATTCATTAATAGTTAAAATGACTACATTATTTTAATACTGAGATAAAGCTAAGCAAAATAAAATAGTACCAAGCATTATTGTCCTATTATGAGTCATGGTAGTGTTTCTTAGGGAAAGTATCTTCCCAATTGTCAAGAAACAACATACCAAACAAGGTAATCAGCAGGTTATAGACAGGAAGAAGTATCAATATTTTAATCTATAATAGAGCAAAAATATAACAAAAATACAGAAATCTTTGATTTATAGAACGTAATTTTAAATAAAAATGATAGATTATGAGAAAGTAGAAAGACCTGAACATGTACACAATGGTGATACAATAAAAAAAAACTAATAACGACCATTAACCCTTAAGACCATATTTTCTGCTGCTTGTTGTAACAAAATACGCAGGGCTTGATACTCAATTAAGCAAAGTGGCTTAATTGGTAATCAGCTTGTATAATGAAGCTTAAGATTTGATAGCCCCATATTGCCTGGTGAGTGTCCCTCATCATCCCACACTATTGCACCAGGCATCAGCAGGGGAACATATGTGAGAAAACAAATCACATGGTGAGTGAGAAAGGAATCTGTGAGAAATAAGAGGGTAAGGCCGGGCTGGGGATATGGCCTATTGGCAAGAGTGCTTGCCTTGTATACATGAAGCCCTGGGTTCAATTCCCCCGCACCACATATATAGAAAATGGACAGAAGGGGCGCTGTGGCTCAGTGGCAGAGTGCTAACCTTGAGCAAAAGGAAGCCAAGGACAGTGCTCAGGCCCTGAGTCTAAGGCCCAGGACTGGCCACAAACCAAGAGGGTAAGGCCTACTCTCTCAAGATGGCTCAGTCTGTTCTACATGACAAAAATCCCCTTAGAGTGCAGTGTCTCTGCTGATCAGCCACTTACACTAGGACAGACTCTTCAGGGTTTCCCAGATCTTAGCACTGCCACACATTGGAGCTACTTAGAACTAAGATTGTCAAATCACTTTCAGGAATTTAAAGTAATTATTTTAAATATTAACAGGATTTTATGTCCAAAAATATTTATTTGTTACAACACTTTAAGAGCAAGACTAATTTGTACTTACATGTACAGATTTGATTTTTACTTAAATGCATCCTCTAAAAACCCATAAAATGAATTTTAATACAATTCTCCATAACGTGATGAAATAAAAATTTTGACTTATAAATCATTCAAAATAAGTGAATATTTTAAAAATAACTTCAATTATACAATATCCTCCCAAGCTCAGAGATGAAGAAAATAAACATTTTGCTATGTATGCTTATACAACACGAACATATTTTTAATTATCCTATTAAAGTTTTTCAACTATCTTATTAAAATGTCCATGAAATTGAAAGAATGATATTGTCAATATGTTCATACACAGATAAACTTTAAAATATACATTCTGTAAAGATTTATCTTGGAAATGCCTTGTATTTATTCCTTTTGAAAGGATACCAAGACAGCCTGCATAATGAGAAGTAGTAGCATAAAAAATTTGGCATATTTTCTTATAGATGTGACTTGAAAGTAGACAGGTTTCTTAGTAGGAATAATTTACTGAATAGACCTAAAGAAGTCAACCTAAATACCTTTGAACATGTAGAGAAAGCATACATTTATATATCAATGCACTGAAAATTAGGTTATACACTTAATTAAAACATGACATTCTTCTGGTAAATACACATTTCATCTGACTGCTATCATTTCTACAGTTGACTCTGGACCATGAACCATGACATCACAGTTATTATAGAAGAATCTAATTCCATTTGCAATGAAACCTAAAAGTCACATAAATTCTGGGATTGGACACTGTCCCTGAGCTCTTTTGTTCAAGACAAGCTGTACTACTTTTAACCACAACCTTATTTCCAATTTTCTGATGATCAATTGAAGGTAAGGGTCTCAGACTTTTCTGCCTAGGCTGGTTTTGAACTGTGATCCCAGATCTCAGCCTCCTCAGTATCTAGGGGTAAGCCATGCGTGCTCAGCTTTTCTTGGCTTGTTCTGACTAAGGTTGGTGCTTTACTACTTGAGCCACACTCCTACTTCTGGTTTTGTTTTGTTTTTGCTAGCAAATTGGAGATAAAGATCTCTCAGATTTGTCTATTCAGGCTTATTTCAAGCTAAATTCCTCAGAGCTCAGGCTCCTTAGTAGCTAGAATTGCAAATGTAATACACCAGTGCCCAGTCTAGTTGGTTTTTAATTAGCTTATTTATTTATTTACTTTTCTTATCATTAAGTAGTTATATAAAGGAGTTTCCACTCAGCAAAGCAGTTTATGGATACAAGGAGTTTTGATTAATATCACATCTTTCAACATTCTCAGTTATCCTTCCAAACCCACCCTTTCCCTTTCTCCTCTAATTTATTAGGATAAACATTGAAATTTTGACTTTATACCACTTCTCTTCTTTCATCTACCCCTCTCCCATTGACCACATTTGTCTCTTTCAAGTACCTGTTTCCTTGTGTTTATTTTGCTGAACTTTGCTTTTTGCCTTTCTAAAGAATTACATAGAGCTCTCTTCTGAATCCATCATATTTCAGCAAATGCGCTTGTATACACTTGCATACCAGCTTAGTAGTATTTATGAAACAATTAAAAGAAGATCCACCAGTGAACATCAAATCATGATCATTTAAAATTCTTAACCATGCTCTAATTTTCCGTTGGTGAAAATGAAGACATTTATGCTGCTTAGTCATGAACTTTGTGTGAATTTTCCTTCATTTCCACAATAAAACATCAAACAAAATTATATATCTCTTAGATTATTTTAATTAAAATACATATTATTGATGTACATGATCACTAAGATAATATAGCAAAGGTCTTTAGCCATGTGAAATCTTATTTACCAAATATAGAAGGCAACTTTGGAAGAGCATCATGATTAACTCTAAAATTCAAAATTTTGTGTAACATTGAAATAGTATCACCTCCTTTCAGTGTTTTAGAGTGGCTTTATTTTGGAGAATATTGTTGCTGCATTTCCAATCAGGAAAAATCAAATCAACTTTGAAGTGATCTTGTTCAGCTGGTTCTATTCAATGTTAAACAATCAGCATTTCCTTAGAATAGAACTGAACTTACACATAAGTAACGTTAACTTTATGAAACACAAAAACAAAGCAAGCAAACCAACAAAGCCACAAAAATACAGAACAGCACTTACAGACAAAACAGCTCAATTTTCTGTGTATAAGTATTCATCTACCTGATGATTACAGCCAACTACAGAGTCAAACCCTCTCCATTGTAATTTTTTACCAGGAATATTTTGCATGTGGGGTATGGAGATGCTTTGTATGTTTGATGGTACAAAACGTTGAAAGAGGATTCATTTTTACCAAAATTTAGTAAAATCTAATGTTCATACAATTACTCTTATATGTAATTTCCCTCCTTCTATGAGCTCAACTCAATGGCCCATGTTGGCAAACACAGTTAATGGTCTCAGCAACACAGTACTCAAGTAATCCATTTGGTTTTAAAGTGAATATTCACTTGGGTACATCATATTTCCACACACGCATCTCAGTCTTATTCACCCTCTCATCTCTTTTCACTTATCCCTTTCTCTTTTGTTCCCACCCAAACAATTCTCCTTTTTTATTCATATCATTTCTTTCAGATCTGGATTTCAAATAGGAAAGCATTTGTGATACTTATATGAATCTGGTATATTTTGCTCTACCATGACCTCCAGCTCAATCCATTTCCCAAAAAATGACATAATCCTCACTCTGTTCATGGCAGAATATCTCATTCTGTATATCTACTACACTTCCAATTTTTTTGTGTCTAATTTTAAGATGATAAGAGCTTTAGCTGAATCCATAGTTTGGCTATTGTCAATAGTGCTGAAACAATGTGTCCACATATCTATGTTATTTACTGACTTACCTCCTTCCAGAATATATCCAAAACTTTTATGTAGTAAAGCCTACTTTTAATTTTTTAAAGATCCTAAAAACGGAGTATGGATTTCCATAGTAGTTGTCCTAATTTATGTTCTAACCAGCATTTCTTTTTCTACTTTCTATATTTGTGTTTAGGGATACAATTCCACCTTTAATTTTGAAAGCTAGATTCACTGAACATAGAATTCTATATTTCTGGATTTATTTTCAGTATTGTCTAAATACTTCTCTTTTATTTTACATATATTCTAACAGAAATATGTTCTATTTTCTGTCACTTGTCTTTCTGTATATAAATATATCTCACTTTCTGTAGTTATTTTCAAACATTTCTCTTTTTGTAATTCTAAGTTTTATGTGTAGTATAATTTTTCTTTTATTAGAGTTCTTCTATATTCTTGGATCTGTTACTAGTTATCTCTCATTATTTTTTGAAAACTCTCAAGTCAATTTCCCCACGGAAACGTTTCTCCTCTTACCTCTAGTTTCCAAAAAGAATACTAGGTCATTTTGTTTTGTTCACCACTTCTGAATTTTCCTTTGAAATTTTGTATGTTTTTCTATTTCATTTTATGTGATTTTATTCCTTACTGTAAATTTCACATTTAATTATTATTTCTCAACAAATTTGAGTCTATTACTAAGTCCATGAAAAAATTATTATTCTCTGCTGCTATAGTTTTATTTCAGCATTTCCATTATGTTACTTTGTAATTTTATGTGCTGAGATTCAGAGATCAATGTATGCATATTTCTTTTATTTATTTATGTTTGTGTGTTAGGTATTGAACCTAAGGCCTTTCTTGAGCTAAGCAAATGTTTACCACTGAGCTACACTTCCTGTCCTCAGTATTGAGCAGTATCAAATAGTATCTCATTGTTCGTCCATGATGGATACAAAGTTACATATTTTGCTTCTATATCCTGAATGTTGGTTAGAGGTATGCATCACCATTCCAGGCTTCACAATCTCAATGTTTCATGAATATTTTCCAGTAGCCTGTAGATGCGTTATTTTTTAAAAAAAAGTCATAGTTTTGTAAAACAATTTTGATTCTACCTGTTGTGCGTGATTTGTGTCACCTGAGGGGCAACGCTCTCACCTCTTACCCCTCCTACTCCTTTTTCTGTTCTTCTTCTTTATCAACATTAATATTGCTATTACTATTGGCAGTAATTATTTTTATCTCATGATCTGGGGCTCTAAATATTAGGTGTTACCATATACAGGAGAATGATCTGTACCGTGTGTTTTACTCAAGAAGGGAAATATTTCTTTTAAATGAAGGCTAAATTGGTGCTGTATGTGTGTGCATGCACAGGTGCATATATCTGCATAAAAACACTCATGTGATCAGATTTTGAGATTTGTTTTGCCATAGCAGTCTTTGTTCCACCAAAAGCTGAATATTGCTATTTCTATACTTTGCATTTGGAGTGAGAGCTTGGATACATGAGGGATTTTCTCTGCATTCTGTGAAATGAAAAGGTGTTGCCTGCCTTAATCTGATGCAAACAGTCAACCATTGTTACTCAGTTTTTTTTTTTTTTCTTTCAATAGTTTAGCTTTAAAGTAATTTTATTGTTAATGAACTGGAAGCACACAACTAGTTCTCTCTCTCTCTGTCTCCCTCTCTGCCTCCCTTCTAACTCTTTCTCTCTCTCATTCAAAACATCCACACTCACATGTCCAAATATGTGTATGTGCATGCATATGCACACAAACAAACACAGAGTTTTGCAGGTTTTTTCAGTATTGTGATGCATTTGTTGACATCGAATGATGAGTATCAATCCAATCTGTCACTATTTTGGGGTAGATTCTGAGATTTTGATAAATGTGTGATACTGGAGGTCCTTTATAATAGTATCCAAAAACGATTGCACTAACAAGATCATTGTTCTTCTCCAATTTATCCTCTTTCCTTCCTTTGTTCCCCAAACCTATAAACCATACACATTATTATTTTCTTTTTCCAGAGCTTCACATGTTCTAGAAATTCATAATTTTGAAAATTGCTGAGAAGAAAATGGAGAAGCAGCAGAGCCCTAGCTAAGCTCCTTCCGACATCCCAGTTTTACCACTTCAGAGAAACTTTTACTCCTAGAAAGACAGCCCAGGTAAGTTATAACAGTACAGGGATTCTGGCCAGGAAGGAAAAATTGACTTTGCTGGCCTGAAAACACAGATTTGAGCTCCAGGCAGCATCCCACCCCCACGCCAGTGCTGGTGCTGGCACAGCACATGACATTCCACGCACCTAAAGCACACATTGGTGACCAGGAAGAAATCTTCCAGACGGTGGCAGACATACACGGATTGCAGGCTGAGCACGGACGGGTTGAAATAGCAGAGAAAGCATGAGTACCCCACAAAAGTCATTCTCACTGGCTCCCACAGAGCAGCTTCTGGAAGCTAGCCCTCACCCACTGCCAAAGCAAAGTGCCATCTTTGACACTGGCATAGGGTCAGACCAGACTGGAACTAAAGCAGGCCTGGGGAAAGCGAGGACGAAGGGGTCATCTTTGAAAAGGGCAAGAGGGACTGACCAGTGAGAGCCAGCCTCACCCAGGCAGGAGGATAATTCCCAGGCTGAGGCTCACAGACTCAGGTAAACTCAGCCAGATATGTCCCGCCTTGCCCAGCCCTGCCCCTCCAATGCTACAGCTGCTAACTCTCCAGCAGCCGGAATTTCTAAAAATCAAACTGAAAGCATTGAGCAGCTACTGTCTGCAGCTAATTCTGCAGCCTATTCAGAGCCAGGAGTTAAAGGCAGCTTCCCCAAAGCAGACAGGAGGAGCCATGGTTCCCTAGATGGTTCTACGTCCCCCATCTACGGAGTATACCCAAGCCCTACCTGCAAGCTGTGCAAACCACAGAGCCCCAGGATTTAAAAAACAGGGGAGGAGGGTCAGAGAAGATCCACCCCCTGCAAACTGAAAGCAAATCAAAGCAAGTCAAACCAGTCAAGCAGAAGGAAAATAGACTGTAAACCATCGCAAGGAAACCAGAGACTAGAGAGACCCCACCCAAACAAGGAAGACTCCATTTTTTAAAACATTTTTTTTAACTTTTTTATTTTTCATTTTTGAGTTGTTGTTTGTTTTCTGTTTTTTATTTGCTTGTTTTATTGGGATATTTCTGGTAATGTTTTTTTGTTTAGTGTGTTTGTTTTCCTGTATTTTCTCTTTGTTTCCCTTTTCACGTTTTCTTTCTTTAAAATTACTTTCCCTTGACTAACACCTTTACTCTTTTCTGTTGACTCTCCATTCTCTATCATTTTAACCTCATTCTTACTACCAATTCTACTCTTCTCCACATTTCCAGTTCACTGAAACTAAACCAAAATTATCAGCCCCCATTCATTGTACTCTATTTTCTTCACTACCCTTAACTTACCCTCTTAATTTTACTTCCAGGATGTCCAGACTCCATTGACCCCTGGTTATCGGATAGAGGGTATCCCTGTTCAATCTGAGTGAGTCAAAGGGGTTCATAGAAAAATCCCACCAGTCCAAAAAGAACTTAATATAAGAACAAAAATTGATCATAGGGTTGTAATGGTAAATAAGTAACTACTGAATACAGTGCTCAGGGATGATTGTTATATTGAAAGTGTATTCTTTAGGGACACCAAATCTGATTTTATATACAAAAAAGAGAGGGAAGGTATCTGTATATAATTGTGAACTTCTAAGATTTATACAACAGTGTTTGGTAAGGTCTGCTTTGGGTCTTAAACAGTGCTCACAGTGCTTGAAGATTGGCATTCCCAATCCAAATGGACAGAAGAAGCACAAGAAAGATGGCAAACAATGGAGTCTCATCTCCCACTCCAAACAAACAAAAAGCAGAGCAGTCAATCAAAGACCTAGAAAAGAACCCTCAAAATGCTCTACAAACTCTACTGATAAGAATGTTAAATGAAAAGTTTGAATCAATCCATCAATCCATCCATAAAGTAATAGGGGAGTTCATGGCCTCCATAAATAGAAAGATAAATGAACTTCAAAAGTCCAATGTAAAGATAGCTACACAGCTAAAAGATTTGAGAGACAACACTCAGAACCAAATTAATGAAGTAAAGAAGTCCATACAGGACTTAAGAGAAAATTATAGCAAATACATGGAAACCATCAAGAAAGACCAGTCAGAAGGAAGAGAGATTCAAAATCAAGTAGATAGCTTATAGTCCAGACTAGATAAAGCAGAGGATTGAATCTCAGGAACTGAAGATTCCCAAGAATCTATGGAGAAAGAACAAAAAACAATACAAAACCAATCCAAATGGCGAAACAGATCACTCCAGGAGCTCAAAGATACAATCAGGAACCCAATTTAAGTCAAATAGGTATCAAGGAAAGCCTAGAGAAAGAAATCACTGGAATAGGCAACCTGTTTAATAGCATATTAGCTGAGAACTTCCCAAATATCCAGGATAGGCCTATCCAGATACAAGAAGCACTTAGAACCCCAAACCGACCAGACCAGAATAGGACATCCCACCGACACATTGTGATCAAAAAAGAATCAATAGAGTCCAAGGCAAGAATCCTTAAAGCTGTGAGGGAGGAGAAAATAATCACATATAAAGGAAATCCATTCAGAATTACCCCAGACTTCTCACCAGAGACCGTAAAACAAGGAGAGCCTGGAATGAGATATGACAAACCCTAAATAAAAATAACTATCAACCAGGAATACTGTACCCAGCTAAACTCTCATTCATAGCTGAAGGTCAACTAAAAGTCCTCCACAGTAAGGAAAAAACTGAAACGATATATCTACACCAAACCAGCTTTACAAAAAATCCTCAAAGATGTACTACCCAGGGAAAATAACCAAGATCACAATACAGACAGAGAAATGAACCCTAAATAGAAAACAAGAATACTAGATCAAGAATTGGGAAGACACAGCTTTTAACAGGAAAGCTATAATGAAAAGAACAAACAATCATCTCGCAAGACTAACTCTCAATATTAATGGACTTAATTCCCTAATTAAAAGACATAGGCTCATAAGTTGGATCAAAAATCAGGATCTATCTTTCTGCTGCTTCCAAGAGACACATCTATCCAGCAAAAGCAAACATCTTCTAAAAGTGAAAGGCTGGAATCAAATCTACCAAGAAAATGGCCCCCATAAGCAGGCTGGAGTTGCAATCCTAGAATCAGATAAAATTGACTTCAAATTAAAAACAGTAAGAAGAGACAAAGAAGATTACTACATACTAATAAAGGGATCTCTCCTACAGGAGGATATAACCAACCTAAATATCTACACACCAAATACAGGAGCACTCAACTTCATCAAACGAACACTATTGACTCTACAAATGCTCATAGACCCCAACACATTGATAGTTGGATATTTTAACACTCTATTGTCACTTCTGGACAGATCAACATGCCAAAAACTGAGCAAAGAAACCACAGATCTAAACAACTGCATAGACAAACTAGACTTAACCGACATCTTCAGAATATTCTGTCCAGCAACACCAGAATACACATTCTTTTCAGCAGCACATGGAACGTTCTCCAAAATAGATCACATCTCAGGGCATAAAGAAAATCTGTAAAAATTCAGAAGTATCGAAATCATTCCCTGATTCTCTCAGACCACATGGAATAAAATTAGAGCTCAACTCAAACAGCCACCACAAAAAATCCTACAATTCATTAAAATCAAATCACAATTAAATGATTTAGAGTAAAACAAAACCATCAAAAGAATCAACAAAACAATGAGTTGGTTCTTTGAAAAAATTAACAATATAGACAGACCCCTAGCAAATCTGACCATAAACGAAGGTAGCACACCCAAATAAACAAGATCAGAGATGAAACAGGTAACATCACCACAGAAATAGGCAAAATATACAACACAATAAGGGACTACTTTGCAAACCTTAACACCAACAAATCAAGAATCTGGAAGAAATGGATGATTTCCTAGAAAAAAAAATGATATCCCCAAACCAAACCATGAAGATTTAAACCTTCTAAACAGACCAATATCCAGCATTAAAATACAAAAGGCAATAAGAGATTTCCCATCCAAGAAAAGCCCAGGTCCAGATGGATTCATAGCAGAATTCTACAAGGCCTTCAAAATAGAACTCACACCAATAATCTTAAACTTCTTCAATGAAATTTAAAGAGAAGGTTCACTACCAAACACATTCTTTGAAGCCAGTATAACTATCATCCCAAAACCCGGCAGAGACTCATCACAGAAAGAGAACTATAGACCGATTTCCCTGATGAACATTGATGCAAAAATTCTCAACAAAATTCTGGCCAAAAGGGGCTGGGGATATGGCCTAGTGGCAAGAGAGCTTGCCTCGTATACATGAGGCCCTGGGTTCGATTCCCCAGCACCACATATACAGAAAATGGCCAGAAGTGGCGCTGTGGCTCAAGTGGCAGAGTGCTAGCCTTGAGCAAAAGGAAGCCAGGGACAGTGCTCAGGCTCTGAGTCCAAGGCCCAGGACTGGCCAAAAAAAATAAATAAATAAAAAAATTCTGGCCAATTGACTTCAACAGATCATCAAAAATATCATGCACCATGAGAAAACTGGATTCATCCCAGGGATGCAAAGTTGGTTCAATATATGAAAGTCAATCAATGTCATCCACCACATCAACCACTGCAAGGTAAAGAATTACATGGTTATATCCCTACATGTGGAAAAGTCGTTTGATAAAATCCAGCACCCATTTATGCTAAAAGCCCTGGAAAAACTGGGATTCCAGGGAACATTCCTGAATATAATAAAGGCAGTCTATGACAAACCAACAGCAAGCATAATTCTAAATGGTGAAAAGCTAAAGCCATTCCCTTTAAAATCAGGAGCAAGACAGGGATGTCCGCTCTCTCCTCTCCTCTTCAACATAATACTAGAATTCCTAGCCAGAGCAATTAGGCAAGAAGAAAATATAAAGGGGACCCAAATAGGAAAAGATGAAATTAAACGTTCTTTCTTCACAGATGGCATGATCCTATACCTAAAGAACCCCATAGATTCTACTCCCAAGCTATTAGAGCTGATCCAAAACTTTGGCAAAGTATCAGGATATAAAATAAACCCTCTAACATCAACGGACTTTCTATATGCCAATGACATGAAAACCGAGGCCAAAATTAGGAAAGCAACTCCTTTTGCAATAGCCTCAAAAAACATAAAATACCTAGGAATAACCTTAACCCAAGAAGTGAAAGACCTCTCTGATGAGAATTTGAAAAACATGAAAAATTAAATTAAGGCAGAACTAAGGAAATGGAAAAACCTCCCATGCTCCTGGATTGGGAAGATTAATATAGTCAAAATGGCAATATTGACAAAGGCTATCTGCAAATTCAATGCAATACCCATTAATATCCCAAGACCATTTTTTAAGGAAATAGAGGAAGCAATCCAGAAACTCATATGGAACAAAAAAACTGAAAATAGGAAAAACAACACTAAGCAGAAAGAACAGTGCTGGAGGAATTACAATACCAAACTTCAAGCTGTATTATAAAGCTATAGCAATAAAAACAGCTTGGTATTGGCACAAGAACAGGCCTGAGGACAAATGGAACAGAACTGAAGACCTAGAATTGAACCCGCAGAACAATGCCTACGTAATCTTTGATAAAGGAACTAAAAAAATAGGATGGAAGAAACATAGCCTCTTTAACAAATGGTGCTGTCAAAACTGGTTCAACACATGCAACCAACTAAAACTAGATCATTATATATCACCCTGCACCAAAATCAATTACACATGGATAGAAGACCTGGAAATAAAAACAGATACCCTGAAAACCTACAAGAAGGAGTAGGAGAAACACTTGGGCTCCTTGGCACAGGACGAAACTTCCTTAATGAAGGCCCAGAAATTCTACAAATCAAAGAAAGGATGGACAAATGGGACTGCATGAAACTGCAGAGCTTCTGCAGGGCAAAGGACCTAGCTTGCAAGATAAACAGAAAGCCCACAGATGGGGAAAAGATCTTTACCAGCCATACAATTGACAAAGGCCTCATATCTAAATATATGCAGAACTAAAAAAATTACATTCCTCCAAAATAAAACGGCAAAGAACCAATACAACCCCTCAACAAGTAGGCTAAAGACTTAAAAAGAGACTTCTCTGATGAGGAAATGAGAATGGCCAAGCACATATGAAAAAGTGCTCTACATCACTGGCTGTAAAAGAAATGCAAATCAAAACAACATTGAGATTCCACCTCACCCCAGTAAGAATGTCCTATAACAAGAAAACTAACAATAACAATTGCTTTAGGGGATGTGGCAAAAAGGGAACCCTACTTCATTGTTGATGGGAATGTAAGCTGGTTCAGCCACTCTGGCAAGGGGTATGGAGATTCCTCAGAAGGCTAAACATAGAGCTCCCCTATGACCCATCAGCACCGTTTTTGGGCATCTACCCAAAAGACCACAAACAAGAACACACTAAAGCCACGGGCACAACAATGTTCATCGCAGCACAATTTGCCATAGCTAATATATGGAACCAATCCAGATGCCCCTCAGTAGATGAATGGATCAGGAAAATGTGGTGCATATACACAATGGAATTTTATGCCTCTATCAGAAAGAATGACATTGTCCCATTTGTAAGGAAATGGAAGAACTTGAAAAAAATTTTATTAAGTGAAGTGAGCTAGACCCAAAGAAACATGGCCTGTATGATTTCCCTCATAGAGAATAATTAGCACAGGTTTAGGCTAGTCACAGCAGAAGATCACAAGAGCCTAATAGCTATGCCCCTATGAATGCATAAGATGATGCTTTGTGAAATATACTCCATGGTATGGAAACGAGTCTTATATCACTGTTGTAATTACTTTCAACATGCCATATGAAACCATAGCTTCTTTTGGTGATGATCCTCTTGTATCCCTTCCTGTGGTTGTATTCGCGCTATCACTGTATCTCATCTGAATACACTGGATACTGTATATACTAGTATTTGAACTAGGGAAGTGAAAGGGAATATTAAAATCGAGAGACAAAGGACAAAAGGACAAACGACTCCAAAAGCAATTCTTGCAAAACAATTTGGTGTATACCAACTGAACAGTTCATGGGGGGAGAGGGAAAAGGGGAGGGGGGAGGGGGGCATGAAGGAGGAGGTAACAAGCCGTACAAGAAATGTACCCAAGGCCTGACGTATGAAACTGTACCTCCTCTGTACATCACTTTGACCATAAAGAAATTAATATTTTTGAAATTATACTGTCTTTCTTTATCTATATCTCTCTATATCTTCTTTATAATCTCTATCTAAATAGCTATGCATACTTCTACATATAGATGTATATGAAGAGTGACAGAGAAAGAGTAAGGAGAGGGACAGAGAGAGACAGATTGTATTTCCAGGGATAGAGACAGATTGAATTTGCTTAGTAATTAGTAATAAAATTCATATGAATAATTTGCTTAATACTAAGCTTTAACAATCTCCTATGCACCTTGATTGCATAGGGGCTTAAATTTACATGGTAATACTTTTATTCCCATGCACCAGTTCGTTTCTCCATTAATGGGTTTTAGGACGATTTGATTATTCCTCCAAACTAGTTCTCAAGCTCCTTCATGTTGAGCCTTGAGTCACTTGTTAATTGAAGTCTGTGAGACCCCTGGGCACTGCCCTTTGACTTTGGCTCAGGATCTTTTATGTCTAGCAAGCATGGCTCCGTGCATGTACCCCTTTCTTTGGTACTCAGAGTAGCAGTTTGCCTGCCTTGTATATGACCTGCCTTCTCTATTTGAACTAAGAGATTTAGATGGTTCTCATTTTTCTCAGTTTTGATTTTACTAGATGTGAAGATGGTGTGATAATTTCCACATTGTTTTCATGACAGATAAGGCACGGGCTGGGAATATGGCCTAGTGGCAAGTGTGCTTGCTTCATATACATGAAGCCCTGGGTTCAATTCCTCAGCACCATATATACAAAAAGACCAGAAGTGTCCCTGTGGCTCAGGTGGCAGAGTGCTAGCCTTGAGCAAAAGGAAGCCAGGGACAGTACTCAGGCCCTAAGTCTAAGGCCCAGGACTGGCAAAAAATAAAAACCAAACAAAGAACCAAAGGCAGACCTGTGCTGTGGCTTCATCATCATCATCACACGGCAGCCTGTGAGTGCAAAGCAGGAACTCCTGAAACTCATGATAGATCCCATGAGTTCTGTGAGCCTGCCCCTTACAGATGAAACTCTGCCATGGATTTTTGCTCTCTTTTCCAAAGCAAGCAAGCTTTTGCCACGTACTTTTGGTTGGTCTTTTCTGGCTGACTTTCCCGCTTCTCCCTTAATTGTGTGAAATTTGTAATAATAATAGATCGTGGAGCACAGTATTTCCTAATCTACTTTATGTACAGAGTGAAAACGCTGAGGCAAAAACAGCAAGCAAGGGGTGGTTTCTCAAATGCTGATGGAAATAACTCAGCTGAAATCTGCTCCTTGGATTTCAAATAGTCCTTGGAATTCAGCTTTTTCGATATGGTTTTACTTACTTTCTGATGTGTCCAAAGATGTCAGGATTTTTCAGCTGGTTCAACTGTTTTGTTCTTGTTGCTGGAACTGTAATGACTCTCTCTGGCTTCCTAGGCTGGCATGGAAACTACCTTTTAGTCTAAGTTGGGTTTTAATTATGGACACCTCACCCAGCAGGATGCGCTCAGTATTCTCTCAGGGCTTACTTATTCCAACAGTGTCATAAAGACGATAATGTGTTATGCCTTTTATCTCCATGTCAAAATTTTGATAAAGGATGCAATGTAACTTAGAAGAATAGCTACATTATGCTATGAGGCTAAAACCTGGGGAAAAATTCATGGTAAAGGATAATGAGGTGAAGACCATCATAAGGTGGTATATAATTGTTATAGGTGGGAGAGCAAATAAAATATGTCCTCACGGAAAGAACAAACCATTTTCTCAGGAAAGAAACAGAGGTTTGAAGGAAAAGGACTCCCTGGAGTCCTCATAAAAGAGGCAAATAGGAATATAGTAGACAGCACCTGAAGCAGCATCCTAACTATAAATACAAGTTTATGTGTATATATGTTTGGATGTGTTACTCAATGGAATTGAAGATCTAATGCTAAATTCAGATTTGGTTGTGTATATCAAATAAGAATCTGAAAACTCTCACAAAATAAGCTCCACATCCCCCATAATAATTGATACAGTTATTTCTTTTTGCTAATTTTTGGAATAAGCTATTGAATCAGCCTAGGATTAGAATGGAGATTTTATGGACTATATGACCTTCACAAAGGGTTTCTAAGTCTTTATGGATATTACTTTCATAAGTAATTAGTTATGGATTATTTATGAATTAATTTTGTAACTAATTAGATTACAACTAGTAGTTTTCTTTGAAGATAAATATATATTATATATCTCATATAATCCAGACTAGAAAGTCCAGTATTTTATGACAGTAATTAGGAAAATAAGTACTTTGATACAGATTCTTGTGAATACAACATTTTCAATAATTAGGAAGCCTGAATATATGTTCATCCCATTTTGTAGTATTATTAATGAATGTTATTAAACAAAGTAGAAAATAGACCCCTAGTCACACAGCAAGTCAAAGTTAGAGGCCCTACATAGTGCTACTTGGAACTTTAATTGAGTATATTCAAAAATATGTGCTATAATTTATTTGCAAATTTTTCATAACTTTTAAATATATGAAGTTATATATATATATCTTTATCTTTCGTTGGGTGTCAAATAAGCTATGTTATTTAAAAATCCTCTCTGTGAGTTTATCAATCTAACCTCATTTCTTTCCTATGTTCTTTCCCCTCATCATTGAAATGTCACTGGAATGTTCAACAAAGAGTGAACAAAGAGTGGTATTATTTTAAAGTATATATACACATGCCTGAAATAAACAGTGTCTTTCTCTAAGGTAAGGAAACAGAGTTGTTCTTATTGCTTATTGACTAGGATGAATCCTTCCATGAAGATGTGTTAAAAAGAAAATTGAACACACTTTAGATGTTTTATTTTTCTGATAATAAATGAAATTCATATTGGCAAAGTAAAAGGCTAAAGTTATTAATACATACTAGTTCATAATTTTTGGTTTGAGAAGCTGAAACTATAAGAGAAACTTTAAGAACCAAAATTTTAAGAACCTATAAGAACCAAATTGATCAACTTAGATGATGTTTGGTAGTAGATACCCTTGTGTTTAAGGTGTAGGCTGTTTATCAGCTCAGTATTTCTATTGAAAGATGAAAAAAGCTTCATAGAGAAATGAACTTAAAACTCTGTTCAAAAAAGGCCTCTTGTATGTTAGGCCTCATTTTCTTGTAGATGTAATCCTAGCTACTTAAGCTACTGAGATTTTAGGATTGTGGTCCCAAGTCAGCCTGGGCAGGAAAGTCCTTCAGAATCTAAAGAAGCAAAGAGCTGGAAATGAAGGTGTACCTCAAATGTTAGAGTGACAGTCTTGAGTGAAAAAGTCATAAAAGAGTAGGAGGCTCTGAGGTCTATCCCCAGTACTAGTGCATGCACACACACACACACACACACTCACACACACACACACAATCCAAAACCAATACCACAAGGGAGCCCTTCTTTTCTCATTTTTTTCTTTTCTACCCCCGAAACACATTGTAAGATAACCAACTTTCTACAGTGTCTAAATATCCAAAGCACTTTTCATGCAGGTAAGAATTATATTATATATAAGACAACTCACTCTTCTTCTTAGTAGAGGAATATATACCTCCAGCCAAGGCATGTCAGGTATTTGATGGAGTCGATCTGGAAGAAGGAAGCATAAATTAGCATGTTTCTGACTCATGACTCCAATTTTCTGATAGTTGGTCATGTCATTTCGAGTGTGTGCAGGCCTGTGGGAAGAAATCAGTATTGTACATGAAATGCAGCTGGCAAGTAGGTGTTGTCTACACATTTCTATTAATTAGGTAGTTAACTCACAGACACTGTCCAGCTGACAGCTGCTTTAGAAATTGTGTTCTCACATTTTCCTTACTACCTCTTCATCAAAGAGCATGGAAAGGCCTGGAAAAATCCTCACTGAATTCACCTATTATGAAGTGCCTTAAAAGATAGGAAAATCAGTCATAACTCCCTCCTTTGACCATCTGAAGAAATTCACAGCATAAGTGCTGAAGCATCAGATGAAAAATAAGTGGAAATTTTCCTATAAAAATTAGTAGATGTTTTGTTTTTAAATATGTATAGACAAGTTCTCAAGTGAAACCTTCATTGAATCAAAAAACAAAGAGACCAAAGATTAAGACTGAGAAACTATCTGTCTGTCCATCATCTCTCTGTGTGTCTATTTCTATCTCTGTAAGTCTTTGTCTAACTCCAGAAATTACTAAGAGAATCTTTCTCCTCACAGAAACTTATTATCATTGTGTGTGTGTGTGTGTGTGTGTGTGTGTGTGTGTGTGTGCGTGCGCGCCAGTCTTAGGGCTTGCACTCAGGGCCTGGTTGTTGCCTGAGCTTTTCTTGCCCAAACTGGTGCTCTAGAACTTGAGTCACAGATCCAACTTCCAGTTTTCTGTTGGTTAATTGGAGATAAGAGTCCTGTGGACTTTCCTGCCCAGACTTCAAACCAAGACCCTCTGGTCTCATCCTTCTTAACAGATAGGATTTACAGGCATGAGCCACCAGCACTTAGCTTGGTCAAAATATTTTCATAGTTTATTTGTGCAAAAATTTGTTGTTTCATTATCATTGAAAACTATATTGAAAACTATGTTAGTGTTAGTTTTGAACACTAGATTGGCAGTTATTTTTTCTTCTATCCTTTCTGACTTTTATTAAACAAGCTAGCCATAATTGTTTCATATCTGAAATACATGAACACATATGAAACTCTCCAAGACACATAGGGCTTTGAGTTAAATCTGATTGAATCTCAGCTGTAGTCAGGTGACTCTTACCATACAGCATACCATACATGCAGCACCTTCTTTTGGGTTCTGGGTTAGCAAGTAGACTTCAAAGGAGTATTTCAGACACAGATTCATTTTGTAAAGATTTTTCTCAAAATGTGTAATAGTGAATTATGAGAAAATATATTGTGGATAGGTGATAACTCAAAGCAGATGCCGATGCATGTTCTCAAGACCTAAGAATGCTTCCAAACTTGGCTCTGGTGCCTCATAGCTGCGATCCTAGTTATTCTGGATGTTGAGACCTAGGGAATCATAGTTCAAAGCCTGCCAAGGAAGAAAAGTCTTCAAGACTCCATATACAAATTAGCCAGCTAAAAGCTGGAGGACACGCGGAATGGCTCAAGCAGTAGAGTTCCAGCTGAGTAAGCAGGCCTAGAGCACACCAAGCCCCCTGACCCTAAGGCCTGTATTGGTGGGGAGAAATTGCATCTGTTAATTTCTCTGAATAAGATTATTTAGATTTTTTTCAAATGTATCTTCCACATATCACAAATTTTACTTAATGTAAATTTGTCTTCTTATAAGTTACAATTTTAAATTTCTCTCTGTGTGTATTTTGTAGGATTCTCCTAAAGTTGATATAAGGAAATTTTTGGTTTTCATTTTGATAATACTTTTCAGGAAACAGTATCAAATAGTTCTTTGATTCTAATATTGAGCTATGAAATACAGGTTGCCCAACAATTTAGGTAGGTAGTTATTTACTCTGAAGACATGTACTACTTACATATATTACTGAGGAGAAATTCACTTTTTACTAGGTATCAATTTATTGATAACATGTCATGATTAACCCAATATTGACCTCACTGGACATTAGAATTTAACAAACTTTCTCCTGAGTTTCCTGCCAGAACTGGCCTGCAACCATAATCCTCCCTATCTCATCTTCCTACATATCTTATAGTGGCAGGTGAGAGCTACTATGCCCAAGTATGAGTTAAAAAAAGGTTTTCTAAACTTCTCTGCCTGGATTGAATGCAAACTGCAAAACTGCAATCCTTACATTCTCAGCCTCCCAAGAAAGTAGGATTACAGGCCTGAGCCATTGGTGCCCAGCTTGTTTCTGCTTGTGAATTTATTTAAAAAAAAAATCACTTGAGAGCTGGGAAGATGGCTTAGTAGTAGAGTGTTTGCTTAGCATGCACGAAGCCCTAGATTCAATTCCTCACTACCACATAAACAGAAAAAGCCAGAAATGGTGCTGTGGCTCAAGTGGTAGAGTGCTAGCCCTGAGCAATAGAAGCTCAGGGACAGTGCCTAGCTAGGCCCTGAGTTCAGGCCCCAGGACTGGCCAAAAAAAAATCACTTGATATTTCCTAAATGTTATTTTTTTTTGTTATTGATTTTGCATATACCTTCAGACTATACAAGTTTTAGGCTATTTTCTAACACTGAGTTAAACTTCTGGCCTGAAAATTATTTTTCCATGAAATTTTACCTTGTAGCCAAATGAATTGAGAGGGCTCAACATTGGTTGAATTAAAAAATTCTTGCAGTCTGGTATGATTTTGATTTTTCTTGTTTTGTTTTAAGAAACTATATTCTGAATCTTACACTTTATTTCAAAGTCCCAGAGCACAAACATCATGATCCTTCTGAGTGCTTGTGAATGAATTTCCTACAATGATAATTATTGAAGGTTGGTCACTTTGTAGACAATTCCTTGTTTCCTTAGATTTGATTCACTGTTGGAATCTGGTAATACCACATATGGGATACTTCTTTTCTTTGCATGCTATGTGGTGTTGAATAGTTTTGATTTGTCCTGTAATTAAACAGCTTAGATCTGATTGATGGCTGAACAATACACCTTAAAAACTAAACAACTGGAAAACCAAAGAGATGAGCCTAGTATTGGAACAAAGTGTGTTCCAGAAATGACTGTCAGTTCTAAGGTTGCCTTGTGAGATCAGCTTCCAATGGAGATGCTGCAGGCTGACAGGCTGAGCACAGCCATTGCTATTAAGCCATTGTGAAGTAATAGAGAGGTAAGTGCCCTGAAATGAGCACCTAACATTAAGTTGGAGACACAAAGAGATTAAGATATTTGACAGAGCTCTACTCAGGATCTGAACTGCAGCTTGAAAGCTAATCGATTTTTGAATTGATAACTTGGTTTTGCAGATGTCAAATCTATACAAATAGAAAGCTGAAGGGGAAAAATCTCTATAGTAGTCAAAAACATTGGTAGGTATTTCTATGCCCATAAGAGACATAAGATTTAAAAAATTATCTCTTGATGAAGTCTCAATAATAAGAATGTAATTGTCTTCAGATAGTTCTAAATTCAATTAAAATGGGCAAATTGTATCTTTATATGAAGATACAAGGCCAGAGTAGTCCATATATGCTATTCTCTCTGTCTCTATCTCTGTCTCTGTCTCTATGTTTCTGTTTCTGTTTCTCTCTCTCTCTCTCTCTCTCTCTCTCTCTCTCTCTCTCTCTCTCTCTCTCTCTTTCTCTCTCTCTCTGTCAGCCCTAGGGCTTGAACTCAGGGATTCAATGCTGTCTTTGAGCTTTTGTGCTCAAGTCTAATGTTCTACCACTTTAAGCCCCTGTGCCACTTCCAGTTTTCTGGTGGTTAATTGGAAATAAGAGTCTCATAAACTTCTCTGTTCCAGCTGGCTTTGAACTGTGATCCTCAGATCTCAACCACTTGAGTAGTCAGGATTACAGTCTGGGATCTACCAGCACCCAGAAAAGTGCAATTTTCAATTTAAAATTTTTTTTTAAAATCAGATCTCGGATGGAAAAATAGCATAGTAGAATTGTATGGTTTGATTGGTCAGAAATAACTTAAAATTAGAGGAAAAACTTTGCCTAAATTTGTTAAATTATTGTATACATGGCAACTGAAGTATTATTCAATGACTTTTAAGCATTTAGTAGATTGAAAATATAAACCCAGAGCTGAGTATATTATACAAGATATTATTTATATCTTCTACTTGAAGTTTTATATAACTAAAAGGAATTGTAAATACAATAAAAGAAAATTAATAGAGGGGAAAATTACAATAAGTATAACTAAAGGCAGAGTAAATTTATGGATCTAGATGTTACAACAAATTTGAGGATAGGTATATAATAAACTTATTTTCATGCATTCTAATTTGTTTAGCATATATACAAAATATTATTACTTCAAATAACCAATTTGATGCTATTTAAAAGACACACCAAACATAAAGTGACTTTTAAAATTAGATTTAGATGCATAAAGCTATAGAATTGAAAAATTGAAATATATTAGTGCAATCCTAATATCAAAAAAGGGAAGTTAGAGAAGGAAAGACTACATAGAAAATATTACGCCATAGAATCGAAAAGTGTGCTGTTATGTGTGTGGATGCATTGGATAACACAGATTCCATCTCCTGAAGTAAGATCTATAGAAGATAAAATGGGAAATAAGCAGAAGATAATCAATCCAAATACAGGATTACACATATAAACACTAAATATTTCTGGAATATAGGGCGCAGCTATCATAAACATTTGTAAGATGGATGTTGTGTGTTCTCAAAAACATGGTGGTTAATTTGGAGATAAAAAAGTTCATAGAGAAACCTGTAGCAGCTGGCTTTGAACAGTAATCCTCAGATATGAGCTTAGTGAGCAGCTAGGATTACAGGTGTGAGCCATGAGTTTCTGGTTGAATAGAAATGAGTTGGATAGTCAGATTTTGTCTTATTAAACTCAAGATAAACACAAAATAGTTATCTGCTACACCAGAGAGTAATAACTTTTTCTTTACAGGAGCCACATATTTTAGAAAATTTTATAGCATTTTAAGTTGAAAGATATACAAAATGGAAATTTTCAGATCTTAAAATACCAACAATATGCTATACATCAGACTGTATGAGACTAAAACAAGAAGCTAAAGAAGGAAATGTATAATAGGGATGCAAATGAATGGATAAAAAAGCACAGGAGCAAAAGTAAAAAGGAAGGATATAACAAAGATTAAATCAGAAACTAATAAAGAATAGAAGCAAATAGGTGAGAATAACAAAAATATTAGTGATAGGTCTTAATTTCTTTCTCTTCTTTGTTGTCAGAGTGAAGTTCAGAGGGGTAACAGTTTCATATGTAAGGCAAGTACATTTCTTATTCAACTTGTTAGCTCCTCCCTCATTTTTCCCATCACCCCTGTCCCCTGTTCCCTCCCCCCCATGAGTTGTAAGATTGGTTTACACCAATTGGTTTTCTAATTATTGCTATTGAAATTCTTTGTCTTTTTATCTTTTGTCTCTCAATTGTGGTGTTCCCTTTCCCTTCCCTAGTTCCAATACACATCTATACATTATACAGGGTACTAAGATCAGTTACAGTAATAGCAGGGGTAAAACCACAGGAAGGGAATACCACAAAAAAATTGTAGGGTTTCACAAGGTATGTTGAGATTAATTACAATAATGATATACCACTTATTTCCATAACATGGAATTCATTTTGCTTAGCATTATCTTATGTGTTCATATGGGCCTAGCTATTGAGCTATTGTGATCTTCTGCTATGCCTATCCTAGAGATGTACTAATTATTCCCTATGAGGGAAACCATAGAGTTCAGGTTTCTTTGGGTCTGGCTCATTTTTTCCAAGTCCTTCCATTTTCTTATGAATGGGGCAGTATCATTCTTTCTGATAGAGGCATAAAATTCCATTGTGTATATGTACCACATTTTCTTGATCCACTCATCTACTGAGGTGCATCTGAGTTGGTTCCATATTTTAGCAATGGCAAATTGTGTTGCGATGAACATAGTTGTGCTGGTAGCTTTAGTGTGGTCTTGCTTGTAATCTTTTGGGTAGATGCCCCAAATGGGACTGCTGGGTCACAGGGGAGTTCTACCTTTAGCCTTGTGTGGAACCTCCACACTGCTTTCCACAATGGTTGAACAAGTTTGCATTCCCACCAAAAATGTAATAGGGTTCCCTTTTGGCCACATCCCTTCCAGCATTTGTTATAATTAGTTTCCCTGATAATGGCCATACTCAAGTGATGTCATGATAGGTTCAAAATAATGGTTTAAGCATAAAATGCACTTAAAATAAGAGATTAATTCAAAAAACTTTTGGTAATAAATATTTAGATGAAATAGTAATTTCCCAGATATTTTTACTATGTTAAAAGTTGAATGTGCTTACAAAAGACACATTTCAAATCAAATAGATAAGCGAGTTTTTCAAGTTCTTTTATGTAAAACTCCAGAAGGGAAGACTTATTTTTACAGAAGAATTCTGCTCAAATCCTTGTAAAGCATATAATTCTTTCTGATTCTCTTTAATTTGTTATTATTACTTTTAAGTAGTTGTACAAAGGAGTTACTATGTAAAAGTTTATGGATATAATATATCTTGATCAATCTCACTCTTTTCATCAGTTTTACCCCACCTTCCCCAGCTCACCACTTCCCTCATTCTTCTTAATTTTGTAGATATGTACATTGGATACTTGTCTGCATTTGTAAAAACACAAGTGCTCCAGAGATAAGGAAATAAACCTGCACTTGTTAATCTAATAATGATAAAAACAGGAAACAGATTTCTCAATCATATTTGTGTATATATTGTTCCTAACTAAAATACTTGTAAACAGAATTGATCAACATACTGAGAAAAATAATGTAAGAGGAAGAGTAATTTATTAAAGCAATATGAAACTCAGTCCAAGAGAACTATTAACTCAAGTCCTTATATGATGTTATCTGGGAACAAACCAGTGTATTACCCCTAAAGAACTTGAAAAGGCTTCTGAAATCTTTGAATATTTATGTATATTTAAAACACTCAGTAAAATGGAAGTTGAAGGATAATTTTTAATATAATAAATATGTTAACATTCTTAGCTCAGAAGCCAGTAAAGTACTTACATGGAAAATGCTAGAGGCTTTTTTTGCTTGTCTATTTTTTTCTTTCTTCTTCTAGTAAAGCTATCTATTACAAATTATCATTATTTTAGAGAATTTTTGCTAGCTGTAGTCAGATATGAGGAATACAGTTAAGGTTATAAGAATTAGAATTAGGGCTGGGAATATGGCCTAGTGGCAAGGGTGCTTGCCTCACATACATGAAGCCCTGGGTTTGATTCCCCAGCACCACATATATAAAAACAGCCAGAAGTGGCACTGTGGCTCAAGTGGCAGAGTGCTAGCCTTGAGCAAAAGGAAGCCAGGGACAGTGCTCAGGCCCTGAGTCCAAGCCCCAGGCCTGGCCAAAAAAAAAAAAAGAAGAATTAGAATTAAAGGCCAAAGTGGCTGGCAACATGGCCTAGTGGCAAGAGTGCTTGACTTGTATACGTGAAGCCCTGGATTTGATTCCCCAGCACCACATATATAGAAAATGTCCAGAAGTGGTGCTGTGGCTCAAGTGGCAGAGTGCTAGCCTTGGGCAAAGAAAAGCCAGGGACAGTGCTCAGGCCCTGAGTCCAAGCCCAGGACTGGCAAAAGTAAAAAAGAAAAGAAGTAAAGGCAGAAGGAGGGAGGGAGAAGAATGAGGGGAGGAGGTAACTAGTCTGATAAGAAATGTACTCACTGCCTTACATAGGTAAGTGTAATCTCTCTGTACATCACTTTGACAATTATTAAAAAAAATTAGAATTAAAGTTTTAAACTTTTATTCCCTTTATAGTATGACATAGATAAAACAAAATCTAGAATATCAATAATAGAATTATTTTTAAAAATGTAAATGTTTAATAAAAATCAATAAACTTTATATATTAAACATAAAATATAAGTAGATTAAATAACATACAACTCATTTTGACATATAAAAATGTTAAAATACCCATGAAGAAATCACAATACAAATATTTAACATGCACATAAAGTATTTAAATACTCTGTTTCCCCTTACCTGGACTTCAGCTCAGGAATTGAACTCCATGAGGTTAGCTGCTCAATGATGGTACTCTACCTCTTGAATAATGCTGCTAGCATAGCTTTTGTTTGATTGGTTGGATGGTATCTTCAGACTTTTCTGCCTGAGCTGGCTTTGAAAAGAGAGATACTACAGATCTCATCCATCTAAACAAATAGGATTACAATTATGAGTTACCAGTGCTTGTCCTAAATCTGTCATTTTTAAAAAAAAAAAAAAACAAAAATAAAAGAAGAGGAAAAAGAAAGGGAAGAGAAAGAAAATATAACAAAAGAAAAAAAAAGAAGGAAGAATGGGGACGTAGTTTAATGTTAAAGTACTGCCTAGTCTCTAGAAGAACTTGGACTTGATCCTCATCAATACAAAAATAATTTATACCCTACAAAATTAAGAAGGGGGGGAGAGGAGTAGAATGTTGAAAGAAATGGCAATGATCAACATGCAGTGTTTCATAAACTACTTTGTTAAATGACAATACCTTTGTATTAGTTCCGAAGCCATTAAGCTGATATATTAAGCTATAACACAATTTTTTAAAGAAAGGCAAAAATACTATTAAAATAGTGAAATAGAGACAGAATCAATAAGCAGAGGAACAAGAACAGATTGTGCCACCACAAAGAAAGCCTATGTGACATGGAGTTTCTTCTGAGCTAGGTAACAGATAAAACAGAGTAAAGAAACTTTTATTTTGTAAGAGAAATTTACATTTACTGTTAGATATCTCCTTGTCTGAGAAGGGAAGTGGCAACTCTAAACCACTAAGGATTCATCCCAGTTGAGTTGCAACTACCCAACAAATCTTACCTTGCCTTTGCTTTAATACATTTCTATACTGGGCAGATCACAGGAGTTGAGCCAGAACAATGGGACTTGATGTGCTCTTGGTATTTCTGGAGAAGGAATCCAGGGGCAAACACAAGGGGGACTTTCATACAAGATTGATTGCACATACATAAAAGCATAAGCGAGTGTGCACTCAGAACATTCGAGGTAGGCAGTTCAACCACACAGTCAAACACACTGAGATATCTGGTCCTAGGAATCTTTATGACATTAAGATATCTGAATTTTATATACAAAATCATGGAATATTTTCAGAATTGGGAAGGCTAGTTAAGAGACAATAGAAAGTACAAGGACTGTTCAAAAGTTATGTGGTGATTTGAAATGAGGTATACATCATTGAATACCATATTGATAGTAGTATTTATGTGACATTTTATGGCTTTCTGCAGAACTAGACCAAAGAGAAACAGGACAGGGGATCCACAGAGCCAGAATCACAGAGGTGTCAAAACTATAGGAATGTGGAATTTAGTTTTCTGTCTTCTGTGGTACGAATTTACTCTTGCTTGACATAGTATTTCATTGGCTATAATTGTATCTTTTTTAGTGATGTTTGTCCATAGGTCGATAAGGGTGATTTGGAGAGAGCTCTAACTTGTGCTTTAGAAGAGACAGAAAAAGGTTGGAGAGATTTTAATGTGTCTTCTTGAATTGAGCAAATAAAACACTGTACTTCAGAGTGGGTATAGTGCAAGTCCCAATAAGACAAAGAGACTTCAAGAATAGAAAACCATAGGCCAATATATCAATACTGACATGAGAATGTTAAAAAAAAAATTAGCAATTCAAATCTAGTAAGATATAGTAAGAAGAATGCATCAGGAAAAAAGGTGCTCAGCCCAGTAATACATAATGTTTCAATATTTGAAAATCAATGTACCCTACTTCATTAGGAGCAGAAGGGAAAATGCTATGCTCACCTGAAAATAATTCTATTTAATTTAGCAGACTTTAACAATAAAACTCTGCCCTAGCCCAGACACGACAGGTTGTAGTTCTGACTCTGATAACAGCATGAAGGTAAGCATGATCAGGTAAGCTCTGTAGAGATTTTCCCCCTCTGATGTCCCCATTTCCAGAACTTGTGAATTGTATAGGTGTGGAAAAATTTGCATAGGATGAGTAAGAACACTGACGTGGTGAAATGTTTCTGAGTTTTCCAGATAAGCCCAATCTAATTACACAGCCCTTAAAAGCAGAGTTTTGTGAGTTGTCAGCAATGAGAAAGAAGAAGGTAATAGCTACCCCTCCCTAGATTTTCCTGATGAAGCCCTAAGAATGCTCAGCTAATCTTAAAAGTCATACATTTTGTCAAGTTGCTATATTTGTGATGGCATTTCTATCACAAACCACCGATCTATATTGAACACATAGTCTTTAAGATTAGAGATCAAACAAGAGACCCATTCTCATCCATTTATGAAACAGAGTATAAAATTACATAAAAGCATAATAAGCAAAGCAAAAACAAAAGTTTCCAGATTGGAAAGCTTATCTCCATGCAAAGAAACACATGATATAATCATATAAAAGCATAAACTTTTTCTTGCTAGAGTTAGAGATTATGCCCCAAAATAAACCCACTATGACATTCAAGATAATTCTGAAAAAGAGAAGAAAGGGGGGAACACCTACAGAAAAGTCTCCAAGTTCATATAGTAGTCCAGATACAATTGCAACCCACAAGTACTTTGTATGCATTGTGAGAAAAGAATTGTAGAATCAAATTATTAAGTTTTTTAGATAGAAAAAAGGAAGAACAAATATAGAATGGTAAAATGTGTGAAAGAATAGAACAGTGTTAGAATTTGAGGTGTGATTATGAATACATGTATTTAAAATGTATTTCTTAGCTCTCTCCACTAGAAATGTTTAGGAGCAATGTTAGCCAATTAGGAGGAGAATGAGACATTAAACTATACATATTTCAAATTTTTTAAGAAAAAATTACTTTTTTGCAAGTTTTGAACATAAAATATATAATTCTGACATGGAACTTTGTGTTGCTTTGGAAAGGGACATTTTTTCTTTGCAGAATAATACAAGCCAATAAATACAGAATAATTTAAATGTAGAAAATAAATATTTTTCCAAATTTTATTTAGTGTTTTACTCAGTTGCAATTAATGATGAAACCTCTGGGAAAAATGAACAGGGAAACATAAATATAACCAATGTCAATAATTAAAAGTTAATACAATAACAGAGTATGATGCTCAAAAAGAATAAGGGAATATTACATGAATAAAATGTTAAAATGAGATGAAATATAAACCTTTTCAGAAAAGTACAGTGTAACAAAACAAAAAAAGGAAAACATCTGAACTTTAAAAGAAACCTGGATCTTATCTTAAAACCTTTCTCAAGGAAAATTCTGAGCTTGAATGTGTCCAAAAGTAAAGTCTACTAAATATTTAAAGAAAATAACACTAATACTTTGCTAATTATCCATAGAAAAGAAGTAATGAAAGAGTTTCTAAATGAAAAAGTCCAGCATGATTTTGATATGTATGATGAAGGCATTATGAAATATTCATATGGATATATATGTATACATTATAGTAAACCATATAATCCCCTAAGACCCAGAAGTTTTACTCATAAGTATAAAACCAACAGAAACATATACACATATATGCAAAAAAATCTATGCTCATTATTAATCAAATCATAGTGGTAGTCACAAACTTGAGAGAGTACTAGTATTCATTTATAGTATTTTTTCTTTTCTAAACAAGTTTCTTCCAGCCAGGAGCCAGTGGCTCATGTCTGTTATCCTAGCTACTCAGAAGGCTGAGATCTGAGGACTGAAGTTTGAAGCCACCAAGGCAAGAGAAATTTAGAAATTGTTATCTCCAATTAATCACAGAAAAAGCCAGAAGTGGCTCTTTGGATCAAGTGGTAGAGCACTAGCCCTGAGCAAAGGAACTCAGGGACAGCACACAGTCCCACGGTTCAGGTCATAGGACTGACCTCTTGTGCCCGCCCCCTTATTTTCCTTGTATGTACTACAAAATTAAGAAAAGCAAGAAAAAGGATAGGTCAAATCAGGAGTTGAGAATGTTGAAAGGGATGCACTGTTCAAGATGCATTGTATTCCTAAATACTTTGTTAAATGTCAACATATTTATTTGTACAACTGCTTAAAGATAATAAGAAAATGAACACAAAAATGATCTTTACATCCATTAATCATTAAACTCAAAATTTGTTTTTGCATTTATGCCAAATAAAAATTTAAAAGACCCAACTTAAAGAAAATTGTTTTCTTCTATGACCTATAACTAATAAGCTGCACATCAGAGAATGCTCTCCTCATATATATTTATTTCCCCAATACCAAAATTTGAACTCAGGCTCACCCACTTCATTGGCTTATTTGCCTTGACACTTTTCAACTTGAACCATGCCTGTCATTTTCCTTTGGGTTGGGAGCTGAGCTAGCAGCTAAATTCTTCCTGACCTCTGGCTGTGTTTTCAAGGACGTGCAAGGACATGGCTTAATGGAAAATCGAAAATGCTTTACTATGTCTGCCATGAGTCCATTCTTATGTTAACCAACCTCATCCTGTCTTAGCTACCATCAGATATTGCTCTGGAGTCCATTTTTTTTTTTTTTTTTGGCCAGTCCTGGGGCTTGGACTCAGGGCCTGAGCACTGTCCCTGGTTTCTTTTTTGCTCAAGGCTAGCACTCTACCACTTGAGCCATAGTGCCACTTCTGGCCGTTTTCTGTATATGTGGTGCTGAGGAATGGAACCCAGGGCCTCATGTACATGAGGCAAGCACTCTTGCCACTAGGCCATATCCCCAGCTCCATGAGTCCATTCTTATGTTAACCAACCTCATCCTGTCTTAGCTATGGTTGGGTATTGCTAACTCCAAGCCTTTTTGTGTTCTGGAATTTTAAGCCTATGCTGTTTCCTGGTTTTCAAACTGCATATAAGCTGGAAGTTAAGAATAAACATGGCTGCAGACTTGAGTTTCAATCTTGAGATGCAGACCTCCCGTACCCCATCTTTGCCTCTTGTCTTTTTTCTCTTGTCTTGTATTTTTCCTTTTCTTTAATCCTAGCCCGCCTCATTCAGGATTCCCTTTTCGCTGCCGGCTGGCTTGGCAGGTGTGGCAGCTGGAACAGGGACCTGAACACCTGGTATGATGGCAGAGGACCCCCGCTCAGGTAAAGACGTCCGATCACTTGGGAAGGAGAGCGGGAGAGAGAGAGTATTGTCGGGAGTAAGAAATTATGGGATAAAGTATAGGCTGCATGCTATACGTGCAGGCCCCCAAAGGCATGCTTAATGCCTGGGCAGTGAAAGTTGGCCAAAGTCACTTAGAATGTTTCTTTTACTTTATTGAGGAAGCATGCCCCCAGTTCCTGGAGGAAGGAACCAATAACTTAGAAACTTGCTAGAAAATTGGAAAAAAAAAAAAAAAGCGATTCAGGAACATTATGATGCAAATGGCCCTGAGAGAACCTCAGTGGATGCTATTATTCTTTGGTATCTGGTCTAAGATTGCTTAGATCCTAGACATGAACAGATTATATTCGATCAGTCGATTGGAGAAACTGAACAGGGTCCTGATGAGTGTTGCCCAGCCCCGGGAGCGCATGCTGCTGCCCGCGAAGAGGAGAAAATTAACAAGACCTGAACCCACTGGGCTAGACATTAAGGAAGACTCAGATGGCTCAGACACTGAGGAGAAATTATGCAATGAGCCTACTAAAGATAGATTGACCCATGTTGAGAATATGTTGAAATCAGTATAGCTCTATTGTCACAGCTTCATCCAGAACAACAACCTCCTTTATAGGGAGATACTGGTGAGCCCCCACGGACAGTCCTGGCAGACTTACAGCTCTCCTCGGTGCAGGCTGCTAGCAGTGGGGAGGGTCCTGAGGCTAGGGAAATGCTAACGCCACCGAGGTAACTTCTCCTGACCGAGCGCTTTATTTCCATCTACCGCGACAGATTTGAAACCCCAACCAGGGTGAGTGACCATTAGCCCGGAGCTTACATTTTCCATAAAGACACTGGGCTAGGTCAAGAAGATCAGCAATTGTGGGTGTTTGGAGACAACTGATCAGCTCCGCTGGTCACTCATCAAGTGGGGGACAGTCTAAATTGCTTCAGGAAAGCTCCTCAAGTTTGAGCCCAATCTTATATATTTTGCAGGACTTACCTAACTACTGTGAGCGCTCAGGCAGATGAAGTTCTCTCTATCTCTTTTTCTGCCTCCCTCTAAACTCTGTCTGCCTGCCTGTGACATAGGATGGGTATCGATATTTGTTTAACATCTGCTTTGAAAGACTCAAAGAAAGGTTTTCTATTATTGTTATTGATGTTAACTTTGGAGACTCAGTTAAATTCTGCTTGTTTGGCTAAATTGTAAGTTTTCTCTAGCATTGAGCACATGGTTGACAATAGGATTGGTTGGAGTGAAAGCCTGCCCATCCCCCAGGTGACAAGCATGCCAAATTCCTGGAGGCTGGGCAGGGACTTGGAGTCCTGTGGCCTTGCATGTCAAAGGTGCCTTGCAATTCAAATGCTGGAAGATGAAGGTTTCTTACTGTGAGCTCACTGTCTGTGTCTCCCATAAGCTCCCCATGGGAGCTAAACTGGTTTTTCAAAATGTGGCTTCTTGGATAATCTGTGAAAATTTTGGTTTACTGAAAAGGTTTTCTTTTTCTGTTTACCATCTAACCACGTGGTTCTAGAATATAGGCAAAATAATATGATTTGCCACTGGAATTCTAGCAAAACTTACATGGCCAATTAAAGAACAATTTTAAGCGTGCCCCAAAACGTGTGCACATTGTCTGTATGTGTATGTCTGTCTGTCTATGTCTATGTGTTGGTAAAACTTAAAAACAAAACAAAAAACAGGTTTCAACCCAAACTGATCATGTTTGGGAGCAAACAAATGTGTCTAAGAAAAACTCCAAAAGGTTTTAATATACAGCATGTGATATAAGTACAATGATGTAAAACCAGTGTGTTATTCTTTATATCTATCTTTGCTAAGAGTCAAGTGTACATCTAATCCTGACAATTCTTTGGTATAGACTAAGATTTTGCTTCTCCATTTTTTTTCTCTTCTTTTTTCGCTGCGCTCTCATAAACTCTTTAAGATCAAGGGACCAGAGTCATTTTGGAACAACTGCACAGATGTGACTATTAACCTAAATTTTCCTGACCCAAAATTAACATTTTGCTTTGTAGGATACAGGTTGACATGTGTGCTAGCTGAGTGGACCGTGGCAGTCTGTGGCTACAGGAAGCTGCCTCCACAGTCAGCTCCCAAACTGCCTGGTTTGCTCAGGCATCTAGGAGTCCTGTGAGGATTTTGACAGGCCCAGGCTGTCAAAGGCTACTACCCTGGCTCTGCCTGCCCCAAGATTAGAGTTGGGTTTATAGCAGTCCTATCATGACAGAGTTGCAACCGAGACTTATTCCAAGGGTAAAAGCGTCAGAGTTGTGTTTGGCGACCACAGGGTTGCATTGGGGTAGCACTGATGTCTTCTCCCTCCATGACTCACAAACTGTCCTGGCTGCTACAGAGAGCAGACTTGGTTGGCCTTCAATCTGTGTGGATTTTGTGACTAGAAAGATGGTTAAAGGCCCACGCCTTCTAAAATCTGTTTAAAAATGCCCTTAACCAGTCTGTGAAGAAATTTACAGGCAACAAGCAGGAAATGTGACAGCCTATCCAGGGAACTCTACTACAGCCTTATCGAGATGCAAGCCATCTCTCCTGCTGGCCTGCTAATTTGGGATGGAAGACACAGCCACTTCAGATCCACTGAAGCTGAGACTTTTATTGTTATTCATTTGTTTTCTCTTTCACGTGCCAGTAAGGTAAGGTTAAATAATATGATTTGATTTAAGGGCACATAGATCCCATTCAGTCTGCTGTTCTTTAAGTGTTACAGCAAAACTCTGACAACTATTTGTTGGTTAATTCTTAATAACTTACAGGTAAACTCTACTCCTTTTGTTCTCCTGTTGCTTTAATTGGAAATAAAAAGGGCTTTTATGGCTAAGACTCCCTGGATTACAGTTCAAAGCCAGCCCAGGCAAAGAAAAATAAAAATCCCTCTTGGTCATATTTGAGGTCTTTATTATTTTACTAGTCAGAAATTATAGGTTAAGACTTCTCATTTGCGTACTTTGCATGATTTTCAAAAATTTCTGGGAGATATTAATTGGCTTCGCCCTTATCTTAAATTATCCACAGCCAAATTAAAACCCTTATTTGATCTATTAAAGGGGACCCTGACCCTACATCTCCCAGAGAAATAACAACTGAAGCAGCCAAAGCCTTAAACATAGTAAATTCTGCCATTTCTTCCCAACATATAAATTATATTGATTACTCGGCCCCTTGGGAAGCTTATATTTTAACTACACCTCATTCTCCAACAGCGGTCCTCTGGCAGAAGGGACCCCTTTAATGGCTTTCCTTGCCTGCTACTCCTTCAAAAGTGTTAACTCCTTATTATGAATTGGTAGCCACCTTAGTCCATATGTGCCGTGTGGAATCTTGTAAGTATCTTGGATGAGATCCACAGGTTATTTATATCCCCTATACTTTACAGCAGCAAGAATGGCTTTATATTCATTGTGATTCCTGGGCCATTGCTTGGGCCAATTTTGTGGGCACAATTTCACATCATTATCCCTCCAACAAATTACTTCACTTTGCCTCTTCTTACACCTTTATATTTCCACAGATTGTATATCTATCTCCTCTTTCTATGGCCTTGGTGTTTACAGACGGATCCTCTAATGGAACAGCAGCTCTTACTATTGATGGTGAAACTAGCTCTTGGGACACTGGTCTTTCTTCTGCCCAGGAAGTTGAACTTCAAGCAGATTTAGAGGCTCTTACACTTTTACCTACTAAAGCCTTTAATTTATATTCGGATAGTCATTATGTTATTTGAGCCCTTCAGGTCATTGTTACTGTCCCTTTTCTTGGTACAGCTAATTCCACTATCCAAACTCTTTTTTGCCACATACAACTTCATCTTCGCTCTTGCACCTGTCTGTGTTTTTTTGGATTTATATGTGCCCATACTAAGCTTCCTGGACCATTAAGTGAGGGCAATGCTATTACGGATGGGGCTACTCAAATTTTTCTCACTCAAATTGACTTGGCAAAGCAATTACATGCTGCCCACCATCAAAACAGTCGTGCCTTACGTCAGCAATTTCATATTACTCATGAGGCAGCTCGTCAAATTGTAAAACTTGTCCCAACTGTGCTACCTTCCTACCTGTGCCCTCCAATGGCATTAACCCCTGAGTCTTAGTGGCCAACCATGTTTGGCAAATGGATGTTACCCACATCCCCTCTTTTGGACAGCTCTGCTTTGTCCATGTTACCACAGTCACTTACTCTAATTTTATTATGGCTACTCCTCTTAGCGGGGAAGCTGGCAAACATTGTATCTCCCATGCCTTACGCTGCTTTGCTACTATGGGACTTCCTAAACAAATTAAAACTAATAATGGTCCAGGATATGTTGGGCAAGCTTTTCAAACGTTTTGCAAATCTTACCAAATTGTTCACTCTACAGGAATCCCCTATAATCCTCATGGTCAAGGAATTGTTGAACTAGCCAACCGTTTGTTAAAACACCAAATTTCTAAATTAAAAGGGGGGGAATTATACCCCTTCTCTCCTGTTAATATAATTTCTCTTGCTTTATTCGTACTAATTTTTTTAAATTTGGACTTCAATGGCCACTCCGCAGCACAGCGGTTCTGGGAAAAGAGAGAGCAAAGAGCTTTTGCCCAAGTTAAGTGGAAAGATCCTTAAACAAGTGCTTGGCACGAGCCCGTCAACAGATCAGCGTACGGTACAGCTCCAGACCCTTTTGTCCAACACATTAAGATGCGAGATTTTGCAGCTTCTGGCATTGGAACCCCTTTATGCTTTACAACTGACTCCAACAGTTATATTCCAGGCTGTACTGTAATGCAATCCATAAATCATAGAATTTGGATTCCTGATAATAGTCAAGTATATAATATACGAATGACTGCATTGCCTACTGGGGTTCCTGTACATGCCAACTCTACCTCGTCCTTCATGATACCTCACTGCATCAACTCTTCTCAAATTGTAGAATCCACGGGAGAACTGCACCCCATAAAGTGTAGACATGATCACCCTTTTATAACCAATATTTCAGGAACTAATTCTCAGCTGATGGACTGGTCCAGAGCCAATCTTACCAAGTACAACCCAGGCCTGTGGTGGATGAATGGACACCCTCAACGTCATGTCTGGATGTTAGTGGCTGCACTAAATAATATCTCCTGGCCCACTTCTACTTCTTTAAAAAATATTATGAGTTGTGTAACACCCCCTTATGCTATTATGTATGGACCTTATAATATTTCTATAGGAGACATGTATTTCAATGTTACTTACACTAACTGTTCTTTTACAAATTGCTTGTATAGTGGTCTTACTGATTCTGTAATTATTATTAAGCAACCACCATTTGTTATGCTTCCTGTAAACTTATCTGAAGCTTGGTATGAAGAAACAGGTATTCAAGTGTTAAAACATTTAAAAGAGCTTATGCACCCTAGATGATTTGTAGGGCTATTAATAGCAGGAATTTTAGCCTTTATTTCCTTAGCCGCCTCTGCTGCAGTGGCTACTGTGGCTTTAACACAAAATGTGCAGACAGCTCACTATGTTAATCAGCTTGCTCATAATACCACGCAAGCCCTGCACTTTCAAGGCAGGATTGATGATAAGGTAGAACAAAAATTAGAAGCATTATATGAATCTGTGTTGTTACTGGGAGAACAAATTCGTGCTTTGCAAACTTTGCAACAGGTGCGCTGTCATGCTGGGTTTGACTTTATTTGTCCTCCATAAGTATAATGGGTCGAGCTATCCTTGGGGACAAGTTGTAGCACATCTAAATGGTATTTGGCACCATAATGACTTGTCCTTAGATCTCTTTCAACTCCATAGACAAATAGCCGGACTAGAACAAACTCCGCTTCTGGACTCTAAAGTGGCAGAAACACCAAAAGAACTGTTTTGAACAACTTCAACAGTATGTGCCTTCCTTAACTAACGTTAAGGGGCTGCTAATGACATTGCTCGGCCCAGGGATACTTTTGCTGATGGCTTTCCTATGCCTTCCTTGCAGCATTGTATGCATATTGCAAAACTCTTTCATGAGTTTAGCCAGCCAGCTGCATAAGATCAAGCTCCAAGTGAATGAACTCTCCCCCCGAGAGGAACTGCAGCCAGAGACGGGTATGAGGGCAGTGCCAGCTTGACCAGCCTAAGACATGGGGCTTCAGCGCTGCTCTGAAATTGACCCTAGGATGGGTAAGGCAGGCTGGGTGACCCACCCCACCTAAGACAGGTGGGTTCGCTTCTTTTAATAAAAAAGACAGGGGAACTGTTGGGAGCCGAGCTAGCAGCTAAATTCTTCCTGACCTCAGGCTGTGTTTTCAAGGACGTGCAAGGACATGGCTTAATGGAAAATCGGAAATGCTTTACTATGTCTGCCATGAGTCCATTCTTTTTTTTTTTTTTTTTTTTTTGGCCAGTCCTGGGGCTTGGAATCAGGGCCTGAGCACTGTCCCTGGCTTCTTCTTGCTCAAGGCTAGCACTCTGCCACTTGAGCCACAGCGCCCCTTCTGGCCATTTTGTGTATATGTGGTGCTGGGGTGCCTCATATATACGAGGCAAGCACTCTTGCCACTAGGCCATATCCCCAGTCCCATGAGTCCATTCTTATGTTAACCAACCTCATCCTGTCTTAGCTGCCATCAGATATTGCTCTGGAGTCCATTCTTATGTTAACCAACCTCATCCTGTCTTAGCTATGGTCGGGTATTGCTAACTCCAAGCCTTTTTGTGTTCTGGAATTTTAAGCCTATGCTGTTTCCTGGTTTTCAAACTGCATATAAGCTGGAAGTTAAGAATAAACATGGCTGCAGACTTGAGTTTCAATCTTGAGATGCAGACCTCCCGTACCCCATCTTTGCCTCTTGTCTTTTTTCTCTTGTCTTGTATTTTTCCTTTTCTTTAATCCTAGGCCCCCTCATTCAGGATTCCCTTTTTGCTGCCGGCTGGCTCGGCAGGCCTTTATATCGGTTATTGGTGATGGAGTCTCATGGACTTTTCTGCATAGACTGGCTCAAACTGTGATCCTACAGGTCTCCATTTCCTGAGTAGCTAGGTTTTGTGTTTTTTTTAAATCTCACTCTTTTCTGTTAACCAAAACTTTTATCTTTCTATTAATGTGTTCATGTCTTAATCTATACTTCAGATTCTGTACCTATAAGATCTACAAGACATGGTATTTTCAAATTTAGAAAATTTTTTCCGGTACTTGCCTATGTAGTTAGATCACTTTTACTCTTTATGTGAATGCAGTTTATTGGTTCTCCATTATTTTCTGTAAAACTTATGTGCTTTCAAAATTGTAGCCATTTTATGGGCATTTTATAGTGACTAATTTGGCCTTTTCTTTATTTTTAAATGTTACTTTGTCTTGTTATACTCAAATGTTTTGCCATACAGTTATAATATATTTATTTTCAGTGTCACATACACAATGGAATTCTATATGTCTATTAGAAGGAATGACTTAGGCCCATAATTTTGCCCAGGCTGGCCTTCAACTAGCCAACTTGATATATCATTTTCTATTTATTCAGTTTCCATCTATAAAATATTTTACCACATATTAGTAAATGGGAAAAATCCACAAACACAATATAATGATTGTAAATAAATATGCATTGAGTACTAATTTATCCAATGCTATAAAGCAATACAGTTGTAAATAATTATGTCTGGAAACCATAAGAGTAGAATATTAAAAATTGACTAAAATCTATTAAAATAAGTTTAAATAATCCATTATTATTAACAGATAGATCATCTTGATAACAGATTAACAAATAAATTTCACAATTAAACTGAATTATAAAGCAAACAGACATCACAAGTATCTACAGAATATGCCACCCAACAGCTACAGAATACACATTTGTCTCATGAGCCTATAAACTGTCTTCAAAAAGATCACATAAAGGCTAAACAGCCTTTAAAACTGTATGAATTTCACTTTCATAATTGCAGTGATTTAATAAAAATCTTAAGAATACCTAGAGATTAAATAATACACTTTTGAATGATCAGTGGGTAACTGAAGAAATCAGGGAGATGAGGTTTAAAATTTCTTAGGAACAAATGGAAATGAAAAACATTATTTACTAGAATATGTAGGATAAAGAAAATATTGTTATAAAAAAGAAATTCATAGCTAATATTGCTTATACTAAGAAAATAAGAAGTATCTCAAAGAGGTATCTTTGGGATATGCCTCAAGGTCTTAGAAACTTAAGGACAAGCCAATGGCAAAGAGTATGAAACACATAAATGTTACAGCTTAAATTAATGAAATGGAAACTAAAAGAAAACAAGTGTACAAAGAAACAATAGTTGGTTCTTTGAAAAGATACACAAAACAGACAAGTTCTTAGACTCACCTCAAAAAGAAGAGGAAGGAAAAGCATAGTGCAAGATATTTCTGAAATCCAGGGAATAGTATTTTGAGAAATAATATTTAAATAAATCAAAAAATCTGAGAAGAAATGGACAACCTTTATTTATCTGTATCAATCTACCAAAATTAAGCAGAGAAGATATAGAAAACATAAACAGATCTATAAAAAGAAATCAGACCAAAGAAGTGAAACTTTCACTTTAAAGAAAAGCTCAAGAACTGACTCTTAGCAATGTAATTGAAAACTTAGCCAGAGTATTAAAAGAAAAGTAAGGATAAAATGTGCTATAAATAGGAAAGGAAAAATTGGAATTATTCCAGTTTGCTGCTGATGACCCTAAACAACTAAAAAAAAAGAAAAATCTGAAAAAGACTTTCTTCAAAGTGGAATAATACAAATGCAATCAAATTAATACAAATGCAATAATAATACAAATAAACCAATGTCTTATCTATACAGCAACAAGTAATTCACAAAAGTAAGAACTTGAGGAAGCACTGATCTTCACATAGCCTTAAAAAATCCTAGGCAAGAACATAAAAGAACTAAAGATCTTTACAACAAAATTGTAAACAAATGAAGACATTAATGATTTAACTATCTCCCATGTTCATGGATCAACACAATTAATATTATTAAATCAGTCTTATTACTGAGACCATATGCAGATTCAGTGCCATACCCACAATTCCAATGTCTTTCTTCAATGATCAGGAAAAGCAATCCTAAAATCCATACAAGACCCACAATAACAAAGCTATTAGATGAGAAAAAGAAATTTGGACATATCACCATAACTCGCTTGAAATTCTGCTACAATGCCTTCAGAAAAACAAATAGAGTTTTGGATGGCACAGAAAAGACAAGTAGCTTAATGGAACAAAAGAGTAAAACCAGAATAATCCCACGCTGTTTAAGCTACTGGACTCCTGCACCCGTGCCAAAAATACAACGGATAAAACCACCACTTTGTTAGTAAGTCGTGCCCAGAAAACTGGATATCCATATGTAGAAGACTAGAAGCAGATTCTTGTGTGCACAAAATCAACTCAGCATGGAGTAACCGTAAAGAAAATCCTGAAACCTTAAAATCACTCAAGTAAATCATAGGAGGTTTGGCCTAGTCAGTAACTTTCTAAATAGAATTCTATTAACTCAGAAAATAATGAGAGAAAATCTTTGCCAGTTATTCATTCATCAAACAGGGGATCAATGCTCAGGAATAATGCTTAGAAGTGAAATATATCTGCCTCACAAAGATATGCATCAAATATTTTCTGTTCTCTTGAGCCACAGCGCCCCTTCTGGCCATTTTGTGTATATATGGTGCTGGGGAATCGAACCCAGGGCCTCATGGGGGGATAAAAATGGTCATGAAAGTAAACTGGAAAAGGTGCATTTTGGAGGGACTATAGGATTTATAAGATAATAGAGCATTGTATTAATACATAGAAATGCCATCATGAAAATATTACTTTGTTCAATTAACATATGCTAGTTAAAAAAAATAGCCCAGAGAGACATAAGTAGACATGCTGTAATGGCAAAAATTACAAATCACAAAATGCCTAATAATGAGCATGGGGAACAGAACCTTCTGTATTTCTGCAGGATCTTTTAACGGACTTCATTGTTTGTCATTTACCTCGGAGCATTGTATACAAAGGACCTATTCCATTGCAATTTCACCCTTGAGCAGTTGTCCTAAAATAATACACTCATGATTGATTCAGAATATTATTAGAATGACTGCAATGTCAAAAAGGAAAGAGAAGAGGAAAACAGTCATCTATGAAAAGAACCATTAATTAAATGCGCTGGCACACAGTCATGAGACAAGTGTTGGGAGTCTTACCTGGACTGGGTTGAGTCTAGCTATGAATTCATGATTTTCTGTGGGGGAAAAAAGTAAAGGATATGATAATAGTTAGACTATGATTCAACTTATCTCAGAATGAAAAGATAGAATAAAAACCCAATACACAGTTCAGAGAAGCACTATACATGAAAAATTTTTGAAAAATAGAGGCAAGTAGACATTGTGTAAACATTTCAAGGTATACTTATTAAGTGGGTACAAGGCTACAACTAGAATATCAAGAATGGAGATTTCTTCGGTGTTAAAGTAAATATACAGGAACATACATATTATATTTTTTCTCCTCCTTCTCTTTCTCCTTCTCCTTTTTTCTTCTTCTCCCTCCTTCCTTCCTCCTTCCCTCTCCCTCCGATTTTCTCTCCCTCCTCTCCCCCTTCCCCCTCCCTTTTCTCTTCCTCCTCCCCCCTTCCTATCTTTCCCCCTCCTCTCTCCTCCTCCTCTGTAACACTGGAGTGAGAATTCAAGGCCTGAGCACTGTCCTTTAGCTTTTTCTCTCAAGGCTGACACTCTACCATTTGAGCCAAAGCTCCATTTTCACCTCTTTGTTGGTTAATTGGAGATAAGGGTTTCATGGACTTTTCTGCCTGGTTTAGCTTCAATCTGTGATCCTCAAACCTTAGTCTTCTGGGTAGCTAGGAATATAAGCATGGATGATGAGCCACCAGAGCCATATATATGTTCCAGCTTTTTGCTTGTTATTTGGAAATAACAGTGTCATGAACTGTCTTACCTAGGCTGTCTTCAAACTGCATTTCTCATACATTATCCTCCATGGTAGTAGCTAGGAGCAGATAGATGTGAACCATAGGCATCTGGCTCTCGTGTTACATCTTTTAATTCAGTAAGGTTATACTTTGTTAACGTTTTTCTTGTGTCTTGTACATTCTACCAAAGGATATCAAGAAAATGTGATGCCGTGTCACTGTTTCATAGGCGTCCTACGGGTCACCTTAGGCAGCTTCAATTCTTGCCATGGTCTCCCTTGAGAGAGAACTAAGTTACTGAAGGAGTATAAACAAAAGCTAAAAACAGTATTCATAGCATTAAAAATAGAAGACAGTATATACAAATGAAATGAAGCCTCTAATGTTCATATTGTGCCAGAGCCAGCCGGCAGCGAAGAGGGAATCCTGATTGAGGGGGTGAGGATTAAAGAAAAGGAAAAATAGAAGACAAGAGAAAAAAGACAAGAGGCAAAGATGGGGTCTGGAGGTCTGCAATTTAAGATTGTAACTCAAGACTGCAGCCAAGTTTATTCTTAACTTCCAGCTTATATGCAGTTTTGTTTTGTTTTTGTTTTCTGCCATTCCTGGAGCTTGCCTCAGGGCCTGAGCACTGTCCCTGGCTTCATTTTACTCAAGGCTAGCCCTCTGCCACTTGAGCCACAGCGCCACTTCTGGCCGTTTTCTATATATGTGGTGCTGGGGAAAGGAACCCGGGTCTTCATGTATATACAAGGCAAGCACTCTTGCCACAAGGCCATATTCCCAGCCCCTTGTATGGAACCAGGGAATAGCATAGGGTTGCTAACATTCAAGAACACAAAGAGGCTTTGAAGTTCACAACATTTGATGACAGTAAACACAGGATGAGGTTGATTAACATAGGAATGTACTCCAGTGGACATAGCAAAGCAATTCTGGGTAGTGGCAGAGATACTAGTAAACAAATGTACTTGCACTTAGCATATCCTTGTGATAGCAACATAGCCAGAGATCAAAGTGAGAATAACTGCTGGCTCCGCTCCCTACAATATTGTTTAGTTAGGGAAATACAGTGCTAAGGAAAAGTATTTGTAGAGCTTATGATTCTCGCAAATTTTTATTCTTAGCACTCACTCAACCTTGACTTTCCTCTTCCTGCCATAGACTGAGGGTGAGCCCTGAAAAGAGAAGAGAGAACCATTACTTCTGTCATGGAGACTGGTTGCATTCCTACAGGATGAAGGTGCTTGTCATAGTCATTTGTGTGAAAGTAGTATTTATTAACAATTAGTTGTAATGATAGCCTCACAACGAAGTACTGATGACAATGAGAGCTGGTATTTATTTACTGGAAATGTTGGAGCGACAGAGCCAGCATGACATTGTTATTTCATATGTGTCCAAAGAGAAGTGAGCTAAGACCTGAAAATTTCAAACTTACACAAAGGTATAAAATGAAAATAAGTCATCTCTAGTTTTGTGATTGCTCTGTTTTAGGCCTTGATTTCTTTTGTTTTATAAAAAGATTCTATTTTTTTTATCAATTCAGGAATGATCTTCTTCCATTATTATGATTGGTTTTCTAAATCATATATTTACTAAATATAATCTTTTTTCAGTATTCTTTTTAAAAGTTATTTTAGCACATACATCATCTATCTAAAACTTATAAGATATTTTTAAGGTCGAAGGAAAATTGACCGTATTTCCACCTCCTTTTTTATCTTTCCTTAAAATCCATAGTCATGGCTGCATGCATGCATAAATAAAATGTATACTTAATTCAAATGTGTCTATACTAAGGTATAGATTTCAGGCTGATTCTGTTAACTATTAAAGGACAGTAGAAGTGATTTTTTGTCATTGTACTATTAAATAAGATTCTACTACAGGACACTTCTGGAGAAAATGGTCTCTTATTCCATTTAATGCTTAATAAATAAATATTGTAAAAGATATGTTGTCTCTCTAATGTCCTTTACAACAACGTAAAGTCATTATTTTGCAGAAGAATCTTCTATTTTGAATTTATGAAATGCTTGGATCAACATCCATTTCTTTCTTTTTTAATTTTTTAAAAATTTTGTCAGTTGTGGGGCTTGAACTCAGGGCTTGAGTGCTATCCCTGAGCTTCTTCATTCAAGGTTAGCACTCTACCATCTTGAGCCACAGTGCCACTTCCAGTATTTTAGTGGTTAATTGGAGATAAGAGTCTCACAGCCTTCCATGCTCCAAGCTGGCTTCAAATTGCCATCCTCAAATCTCAACCTCCGGATTAGCTAGAATCCAGGCATGAGCCAACTCATGCCCTGCCATGAGTTAATTTTTTTTTTAGCATAATTGGCTACACTTGAAAAATTGTTTAAACTTCTGTGTGTTGATATGAAAACAAGATAGTTTAAAACGTGTTTAAAACATATCACATTTTAGCAGTATCTTTGTATATTAAAAATGTGCACACGCCTACACACACACATGTGCACACCCCTATAGGCAACACATGACGGTGAGTTGAAGAACAATCAACCCCCAGGAGGAGACCTAGGTATGTCAATTACCCCAAAAATGTGAAATGAGAACTTGTTACCCTCAAGAATTGGTCCATTCACTGGGCATATATGAAGTCATGGACAGACTTGTACATTGTGTTGTGAGAGTGTTTCTGCATAAGCCAATACAAAATTCATAAGTTGAGTGAGGCAGCTTTTCTTTTGTCATTTCCAGAAAGTAAGGAAGGGAGAAAGGAAGAAAGGAAGCAAGGAAGGAAGGAAGAAAGGAAAGAAGGAAGGAAGCAAGGAAGGAAGGAAGGAATGAAAAAAGGAAGGAAAGAACAAAGGAAGAAAAGATAGAATAGGGAAAGAAGGAAGAAAGGAAGGAGCTATTTTAACAATAAACAGTAATTCTCTCAGTTTCTCCCTCTCTCTTTTTCTCTCTCCTCTCACTTTCTTCTCTCTATCTCTCTCTTCCCCCCACTTATCTAATTTCTAAAAACAATTTCCTGCAGACCATTTAAGTTTTAACTAAACTATTCCATTATGGTAGAAATCTGAAGGATATAAAAGGGAATACTGGATACTTTATTTGCTATTCACATATGATGGGTTTACTGAAAATATAAGATTTAAAAAATTAGAAATTCAAGAGGAACAACAACAACAAAAAGATACAGTTTCACATGGCATGTTGAAAATGATTACAACAGTGATATAACACTCGTTTCCATGACATGAAGTTCATTTCACTTAGCATCATCTTTTGTATTCATTCCTCTTGTATTCCCTTCCTGTGGTTGTGCTTACACTATCACTGTATCTCATCTAAGTGCCCTGTATACTGTATATACTTGTATTAGAACCAGGGAAGGGAAAAGGAATATCAAAATTGAGAGACAAAGGATAAAAAGACAAACGACTCCAAAAGTAATACTTATAAACCTATTTGGTGTAAACCAACTGAACAACTCATGGGGGGAGAGGGAAAGGGGAAGCATGGAGGGGGGAAATGAGGGAGGAGGTAACAAGTTATACAAGAAACGTACCCCATGCTTTATAAATGAAACTGTAACCCCTCTGTACATCATTTTGACAATAAATAAGTAATTAAAAAATTAGAAATTCACAATACTGGTTTTGAGAGTATTAGTGTAACTCCACCTCCTCCTTTTTCTTTTGCTCTTTCTTTATGATAGTATTAGGTCTTGAGCTTTGGACTTCATATTTTTTGTGGGTGTTTGGTTGCTCAAGTGGTGCTCTACCATTTGATCCATGTCTCTTCCTCTGTATTTTTCTAGTTAACTAGAGTTGGAGTCTCATGGATATTTCTTCCTGGACTAGTCTTGTATAATTATCCTCTAGGCCACAGGCTCCTGAACAGCTAGGCATACAATCCTTAACAATTGGTACCCAATCCTTTGTCCTAATTATTTCTTATTTTCCTAATAACATACTTTTCATGCTATTTAGGTCAATGTATAGTTAAGGTACTTAGGGAATTTTTATGCAGTTAATGAAAATTTCCTCGAGTTTAAAAAAATAATATCCTCATCTATATTAGCACTTGTATTTTTCTTGATTTCTTATTATTCAACGGTAGGTTTTCTAGAGTTACTGTGTTATTCCATATTTTTAACTTTTTGACTTTTATTATTTCAACTTCTTTTAAGATATTTTCAAATTTATCTCCAAACTGTACATTTAGGATTTTATCTTATGTCATATTTTAGTTTCCAAGCACTACTCTATACCATCTGAATCTTCCTGTTTCTGGTTTATGATCACATCATTTATTCATGAAGATGTTGATGGTGTTTTCATGTACTCTTCAAGAGTGCTTCAGCTCAAGCCAGGCACAATTGTCTCTGGTCTAAGATCCTAGCTAGTGAGGAGGCAGAGATCGAAGTATTTCAGTTTGAAGTCAACATGGGCTTCAATTAAGTACAAAAACAAGCAAACAACAAAAGTTGTAAGTGGAGCTGAGGCTCAAGTGATAGAGCAGTAGCCTTGAGGAAAAAAAAATGCACAGGAACAGAACCCAGTAAATGAGTTCAAACCCCAGGACTGGGAGAGGAAGAAAGAAAAAGGAGAAGGAGGAGAGGGAGGAGAAAAACAAGAAGGAGAAGGAGTAGAAGAAGGGAGAGAAAGAGAAGGAGGAGATGGGAGAGGAAGAGGAGGAGGAAGAGGAGACGGAAGGGAAAGAGGAGGAGGAGAAGGAGAAAGAGGAGAGGAAAAGGCAACTCTAATTTAGTATTTCTCTGCTATTTCTTTCACATTAGCTCTTTCCTCTTAAGTCTAAAAATGTATGGCTCACTATTCATAATCAAAATAGAAAACAAAGAGAGTGAGACAGATTTTAAAACCTGTTTACTATGACAGTGTTTATAATTTCTGAGATATGAACTTCTTCTAGACACCCAGCAATGATGACTGGAGAAAGATATGGTACATATATACCATGGAGTACTATTCAGCCACATGAAGAGAATGAAATCCTGTTATTTGCAGCAGGATTAGAATTGATGGAAATGGAGGTCATGCTGAGCAGAACAGTCCAGACTGAGAAAGACAAATATAACATGAGCTATCTTAAGTATGGATGTTTAAGAAAATCCATCTGAATGTCAAATAGTGATTACTAGAGTTTGGAAGGCTGGGGTCAATCTGTACATATAGATTGAATGCATTGGAATGTCAATATAACCTCCATTAGTATGTAAAATGAATATAGGTTAGTAGAAAATAAAATTTCCCCCCTGCCCTTTCTTTTTGGTTCTGATAGTGGCACTTGAACTCAGAGCCATGATGCTGTTCCTTTACTGTTTATTTCAAGGTTAGTCTTCTTCCCCCTGAACCACAACTCTACTTCTAGATTTTTGGTAGTTAATGGGAGATGGGCATCTCATGGAATTTCCTGCATTCACTAGCTTTGAAACTCAATTCTCATATCTAAGCCTCCTGAGTAGATAGGATTATAGGAATGAGCCACAAATGCTCTCTGGTGGGGGATTCATCCCAGGGAAGTTTCCAGCATAAATTCTCTCTGTTGATCAGTGTATCCACATCTCATCTCAGCTGGTTTCCTCTAGCCAAGAGACTTTCTGTTCTCCCTAGGAATGAAAGTTAAAAGTTGATGAGTTGGTTCCATATTTTACTCTTACAAATTGTGCTGCGATGAACATTGTTGTGCTGGTGGCTTTAGTGTGTTCTTTTTTGTGGTCTTTTGAGTAGATTCCCAAAAGTGGGGCTGCTGGGAACTTTATGTTTAGCCTTCCGAGGAATCTCCATACTGCTTTCCAGAGTGCCTGGATCAGTTTACATTCCCACCAACAATAAAGTAGGGATCCCTTTTGGCCACATCCCCTCCAACATTTATTATTGTTAGTTTTCTTCATAAAGGACATTCTTACTGGGATGAAGTAGAATCTCAAAGTTGTTTTGATTTGCATTTCTTTTATGGCCAGTAACATAGAGCACTTTTTCATATGTCTCTTGGCCATTCTTATTTCCTCATCAGTCTATTTTTAAGTCTTTAGCCCAGTTGTAGAGGGGGCTGTTGGTTCTTTGCGGTTTTGTTTTGGAGGAATTTAATTTTTTTAGTTCTGCATATATTTAGATATGAGGCCTTTGTCCATTGTATGGCTGGTAAAGATCTTTTCCCCATCTGTGGACTTTTTATTTATCTTGCGAGCTAGGTCATTTGCCCTGCAGAAGCTCTGCAGTTTCATGCAGTCACATTTGTCCAAGCTTTCTTTGATTTGTAGCATTTCTGGGCCTTTAATAAGGAAGTTTTGTCCTGTGCCAAGGAGCCCAAGTGTTTCCTCTACTCCTTCTTGTAGTGTTTCCAAGGTATCTGTTTTTATTTTGAGGTCTTTGATCCATTTGGAATTGATTTTGGTGCAGGGTGATACATAAGGATCTAGTTTTAGTTTGTTGCATGTGTTCAACCAGTTTTTGCCAGCACCATTTGTTTCTTCCATCCTATTTTTTTAGTTCCTTTATCAAAGATTAAGTAGGCATAGTTCTGTGGGTTCATTTCTGGGTCTTCTGTTCTGTTCCATTGGTCTTCAGGTCTGTTCCTGTGCCAATACCAAGGTGTTTTTATTACTATAGCTTTATAATTCAGCTTGAAGTTTGGAATTATAAATCCTCCAGCACTGTTCTTTCTGCTTAGGATTGTTGATGCCCCTCAGTAGATGAATGGATCAGGAAAATGTGGTACATATACACAATGGAATTTTATGCCTCTATCAGAAAAAATGACATTGTTCCACTCATAAGGAAATGGAAGAACTTGGAAAAAATTATATTAAGTGAAGTGAGCCAGAACCAAAGAAACATGGACTGTATGATTTCCCTCATAGGGAATAATTAGCACAAGTTTAGGTTAGTCACAGCAGAGGATCACAAGAGCCTAATAGCTATGCCCCTATGAATGCATAAGATGATGCTAAGTGAAATGAACTCCATGGTATGGAAACAAGTGTTATATCACTGTTGTAATTACTTTCAACAGGCCATGTGAAACCATTGCTTCTTTTGGTGATAATCCTCTGTATCCCCCTCCTGTGGTTGTACTCGTGCTATCACTGTATCTCATCTGAATACACTGGATACGTCTATACGGGTATTAGCACTAGGGAAGTGAAAGGGAATATCAAAATCGAGAGACAAATGACAAAAGGACAAACGACTCCAAAAGCAATTCTTGCAAAACCATTTTGTGTAAACCAATTGAACAACTCATGGGGGGAGAGAGAAAAGGGGAGGGGGGAAGGGGGTATGAAGGAGAAGGTAAAATGTACCCAAGACCTAACGTATGAACCTGTAACCTGTCTGTACATAAATTTGACAATAACATAAAAATTAAAAAACAAAAGTTGGTGAGGGGTTGGCAGGTTACTCAGCTAATAAAGATTGGCAGAGTGCACCCGCATTTGAAATCCTTTCAAGCATTTTCCTCAGTGTTTTCCCATCCTTTCCCCAAGCACAGTAATTCCAGTAGCCACACTTTGGGCAAGGATCCTCCATGCTACGCATTGAATCAGTTCAAGTTTCTCTGTGGGGAACTGGGAACCCCTTGACATTGTCCCAGATGGTGACAAACAAAAAAAATGAAGGACATCAAAGTGGACATCACATTAAGAGCATCAAATTCGAAGAGTTTTAAAACAAATGGACTAAAGACAAATATAAGATAGAAATTATAAAAAACCAAAATAGTGCAATCGCCTAGGAGGAGTAAATTTGGGACAGGAGACCAGAGCCTAGAATGGCAGAGATGGGAATGGAGCACTGCCTGAAGGCATGCAGCCAGCTATATCAGAGACACAAGATGGAGAGAAATATCCAGGGGATTCAATGGTCTAACCTTATCTCCCTTCGTCTTTCTGGAATCCTCCTGCTCCTGAGTTATCTCTTGTTAGCTCAACCTAATGGGAAGCCAAGATAGCACGTTTCACTGACAGTGTCCATTTACACAAGCCTTCTGGAACAAAGAAAAGGTTGGAAAGAGAGAAGGACAAATTTGTAGGGGCAGTGAAGTTTCCCAATAGGCTCTAATTGGTTTGACTCCAGCATCTGGTTGAACAACCAGACTGAGTGAAGATCACACAGAATATTTATCCAGCTAAACCACTCAGTGATTCAAAACACACATCAGTCTTTTTGCCCTCTCCCTGATTCTACCCCCAAACTCCCAAAGGGTCCTTCACTCTCTTTACTTCATATCAGGTATCCAAACACATTTTCACCACCTTTTCATTTGCTGTTACTTGCTTTGCCCTTCCTTCCTTCCTTCCTTCCTTCCTTCCTTCCTTTCTTTCTTTCTTTCTTTCTTTCTTTCTTTCTTTCTTTCTTTCTTTCTTTCTTTCTTTCTTTCTTTCTTTCTTTCTTTCTTTCTTTCTTTCTTTCTTCCATTTATTTCCTTGCTTTATTTTTGTGCCTGTTCTGGAGCTTTATTGCAATGCCTTGGCATCATCCCTGAGCTTTTGTACTCAAGGTTAGTGCTCTATTACTTAGAACCAAAGCTACATTTCTGACTTTTATTTTGGCGGTTAACTGGAGATAAGTGTCTCATGGACTTTCCTGCTTGGGCTGACTTTGAACCACAACCCTCAAATCTCAGCCTCCTGAGTAGCTAGGAAGATAGGCATTGCCCAAGTTTTTAAGACAAAAAAACGAAAGGTTTTGCACCACATTTTTCATTGTTGAGGAGATATCCTGGTACACACCAGAAATTAGATCTCCAGGAGGAATGGATGAGGTAGTCTTGAATGATCTTATTTTGTAAGGAAATCTATCTACATGGGCTTTGGTAATACCCAACAAGATAGTTTAGTGAGTAATACCTATTCTTGCATCTTTTATGAATTTGAAGATGCCCCTAATCTCTGATTATTCCTGTGCCAAGCTGCTTTTGGCTTCTCTGATAGCCTGGGTTTGAAATGTGATAATAGGTAGTGGGTTTCAGGATTTTTCCACTTAATTTCTTACAGTGAAAATTACTTACAATTGGCACCCGGATTCTGGCAGGTAACAAAGAGCTTTGATCCCTCACTTTATCTAGAATCTCACAACAGCTATGTCTGCATTCAACGTGGGACCTCAGCCAGGACTCCATCTACATCACAGCACTATTCACATCTCTAGGGATCCTGTCAACTCCAAGGCAGTATCTATTATTTTTTTAATGACTAATCATGAAACTTTCTTGCTTCATAGTAAGGAAGGTAAAAGAATTATGGATAGATGAATTCTGGGAGCAGATCCAATACTCATGGTCAGGTCTGAGTGTCCGGTCTATACTGAACGTCAGAAAGCTCACAGAAAACACACATCAACTGAGGTTGATGGAAAGAGACAAAAATAGCCCACTGCTTCTGTAAACAAATGAGCACATATGGAAGCAGAAATAAGTTAGGGTTTCCTCACTGAATAAAGTGAATATGCTCAGGACTAAAGCTTCTGCAGCAGTGAAAGCACTAATGTTTTCCTGTTTTTCTTTCCAATGCCAGCATTGGGATTTGAACTCAGGCTTTGTGTTGTTCAGTTTCTTGCTTGCCTGCCTACTCTGCTAGAGTTTTATCACCTGAGCCAAATTTCTGACCCAGTTTCTGTTGGTGATTTGGAAAGGACATTTCTTCCTGGGCTGAACTTAAAATTAAATTGGATCTCGGGGTTGGCTATGGCATACTCTTTCCTTACAATAAATAATGTCATGAACTATTTTTCCAATTAAAAATATTCTAAAGCATATATATATAATTTTATATAAGATATATAATATACACTTGTGGGACACACCTGGAAGTTAACTAGCTGGACTCACCTTTTTCTCAGCCTTGGGGCCACGTGTGTCTAAGATGGTGGCGCCTAACAACAACGCGCACCTGCTACAAGTGTCTCTGGTTATAACCAGGACATGGTTCTGTGGGCTGTGAAGCCCCGGCTCTTCCGCCCTTGATGGACAGATCATCCCTCCCCTTCCTGCCGATCTTTGACCTGATTGGCTCCTGTGCCCTATTTAGCTGTATGTACTTCCTCAATAAACGAGATCTTGCACTGACTTGACTTTCAGGCCATCTGATTGTCCTCCGGTGAGGGAGGGCTGGGTGAGGGAGGTCTGCCAATCATTTCCTTTCTTGGCTTTTCCAGTCGGGGTGTGCCTTCCCGCGTCTCTCCCGCGGGTCAGGGGAGCGCGGGGGGTGGGGGGGGCTAAAGACCCCGACATACACTTACATATCGTTTCCTATATAGTTTCCATGTATGTATATATTGTAGATATCACATATATATCATTCATATTTAGATATCATACCTATCATAGAATTTTCATATATTTTGTATTTACATGCTTTATAGTAGTTACATCCAAACAAACATTTCAGTCTTCTCAAGTGTTTACTATTTCACTACATTGAGGACATTAAAAAACCTTTCTTGTAGCTTTTTGAAATACATAGTGTATTGTTATCAGTAGCTATCCTACCATGAAAAGCACCCTAGCATTCACCCTTCTATCTAGCTATAACTTAGTACTTACTGATGGAATATCTCTTTATCTCTCCCTCTACCCAGGGACTGGTAGACTCATTTTCCTCTCAATTCTATGAGCTTAATAATTTTATGTTCCCTGTATGAGTGAGATAATACAGTACTTGTTTCTCTATGCCTGGCTTATTTCACTTAACATAACGATGTCTAGTGCTGGCTGTATTGTCACATGTAACAAAATTTCTTTCCTTTCTATTTGAATAGTGTTCCACTGTGCTTACCCACTGCATTTTCTCTAAGTCTTCATCAATCTCTCCCTTGTCCTGTAAGATAAAAGACATCAACATTCCAGTCATAGTTTCATGTGATTTGAGCTGATTCCTAACAAAGCTCAAGTGATAAAAAGAATTCCTACTTTTTTTTTTTTTTTTTTTGGCCAGTCCTGGGGCTTGGACTCAGGGCCTGAGCACTGTCCCTGGCTTCTTTTGGCTCAAAGTTAGCACTCTGCCACTTGAGCCACAGCACCACTTCTGGCCGTTTTCTGTATATGTGGTGCTGGGGAATCAAACCCAGGGCCTCATGTATACGAGGCAAGCACTATTTTTTTTTTTCTTCAAATTTTTATTATCAAACTGATGTACAGAGAGGTTACAGTTTCATACGTTAGGCACTGGATACATTTCTTGTACTGTTTGTTACCTTGTCCCTCATACCCCCCTCCCCCCTCCCCCTTCCCCCCCCCCCCCCCCGGAGGTGTTCAGTTCACTTACACCAAACAGTTTTGCAGTATTGCCTTTGTAGTTGTTTGCCTTTTTTTACCCTGTGTCTCTCAAATTTGGTATTCCCTTTCAATTTCCTGCATCCAATACCAGTATACACGGTTTCCAATATACTCAGATAAGATTACAGAGATAGTGTAGGTACAACCACAGGAAGGTGATACAAGAACATCATCAATAATAGAAGCTACATATATACATGGAATGTTGAAAGTAGTTACAACTGTGATATAACAATTGTTTCCATAACAAGGAGTTCATTTCACTTAGCATCATCTTATGTGTTCATAAGGGTATAGCTATTGGGCCTTGTGATGCTCTGCTATGACTTGCCTAAACCTGTACTAATTATTCCCAATAGAGGCAAGCACTCTTGCCACTAGGCCATATCCCCAGCCCCCGAATCCCTACTTTTTGACTTATTCCCAATTTATTTATTACAAGTCTAATTCTGTTATAGTTGGGATGGCTAATCTTATATCCCAATTTGGCCAGGCCACTACTACCTCAGACATTTAGTTGCACATTATCGTGTGGGTTCTCTGAAGGAATTTTTTTTTTTTTTTTTTTTTTTTTTGCCAGTCCTGGGCCTTGGACTCAGGGCCTGAGCACTGTCCCTGGCTTCTTCCCGCTCAAGGCTAGCACTCTGCCACTTGAGCCACAGCGCCGCTTCTGGCCGTTTTCTGTATATGTGGTGCTGGGGAATCAAACCTAGGGCCTCGTGTATCCGAGGCTGGCACTCTTGCCGCTAGGCTATATCCCCAGCCCATCTCTCTGAAGGAATTTTGAGGGAAAAACATTTCTCCCATTGGACTTTAACATTGTTATGTGAATGGGCCACTACTCATCAGTTGATGGATAGAACAGAACAACATCATTTTATCGCATCAGGATAGTATTGTGTTGGTACAACTGCAGTTCTTCCTGAATCTTGAGATATTGAGTCTTAGACCCTTATTAGGATAATCACCTTCGCAGTTGTGTAAGCCATTTTTCTCTTCTCTCCCTTCCTTACTCCTACTGCAGACTTACCTATTTCACTCCGAAAAATCTGCTGTATTAGCTGCAGCACTCCACTAACATCCTCTTACTAACAATCTCTGTGTTCTGTAGGATGTACAATTTTCTTTATTGTATGCAATAATCAATTGAAGTTTGTAAACTGCGGTTGTTCTTGCTCCTTTTTGGACTCAGGAACATAACAATAATCATCTTGATAAGTAACCTGAGGTCTTTTTCAGCCAAGAATCTCAGGGAAGATAGCTGTGACCATATATTAGGTTTCTTTTCCAAATGGATGTTAACTCCTTTCCAAATGCAGAAGTAACGACTGTGTCTGGGGACTTGTTCTTACAGTGAAATTTCACTAAATTACCTTCAATTCTGTTCCTGTCTCACCATGTATAGAGAACATATATAATTATACCTCAATGTACTGGTGATTATTTCTTTTCTGCAGATTCTGATGTTACTACTGATTCTTCATCATCATTATTTCCAGAGTGACTTGTGCAGCTCAGATCCCCAGTGTCTGTGGCTGACCCACTTCTCAATGTTTCATGTTGATAATTCTTAGGAACAAATGAAGAATATGTGGGGAATTCAATATCTTGACAAAATCAGGGAGTTTGCTAGAACAGCCTTCTTACTAGAAGACCTTATAGAAGATGTGCCTTGAAGTGCTTTAGCCAAGCTAGTGACCCACACAAAGTAAAATGTGTATATTTCTATACCAATAGTGTGATATGGGATAATAAGATTCTATCCACCCTGAGCTGGCCACTTGCAGGACTAGCTGGTCATGGATCTTAGGCTTCTTTCTTCCTTATTATCTTAATTTTTCTTATCCTGGGGCTTGAACTTGTGGCCTGCATTCTGTCCCTGAGCCTCTTTGTCTTCAAGGTTAGTGCTCTACCACTTGAGCCACAGCTCCACTTCTGGATTTTTCTGAGTAGTTTTTTTTTTTTTTGAGATTAAGAGTCTCACTGGCTTTCCTGCCTCTGCTGGCTTCAAATCACAATCCTCAGATCTCAGCCTCCTGAAAATCTAGTGTTACAGGAGTGAGCCACTGGGAGATGACCTTACCATATTTGAGAAATGAAACTGCTGGCTTTAATATGTTGTGTGAGTGCCCTTCATAACTACACTCATGCAAGAAGTAGAATTTGTTAATTGGTAGCCAGTGAATAGATAATTGATTTCACAATCATAAAGCCTCATTCTACTGAAGATTTCTTATCTGTAATCTGTCTCTGAGCTATATAAGGCAGCAATGATTGAGGGACAGGAGAGCATCCCACAACAAAGTACTTTGTAGAAATACATATAGTGAGGAGACATCCCCCTGTGCTGACTCCTGGCACTGTAACATTAGCTCCAATAAAGCTATCTTGCAAGTGGTAACCAAAAAAAAAAAAAAAAAAAAAAAAGAAAAAAAAAGAAAAGAAATACATAGAGTGTCCTTGGGGATCCTGTAGATTGATTGTGGGTTAGTAGACTAGTCTGTACAGATTCCTTTCAAACATTTCTATATGGTGCTGTATCCCCCATGGAGACTGATATAATCTGGATTTCCCAAGTTTTTTATTTTTAGTGACTATTTTGTATTCTGCTCTATAAACATAAATTCAAATATGTTTAGCTCATTTTTCTTGTCATACAACTCACTTGAGGAAAGTCACAGTTACCTCTCTTATCAGAGGTTGGCACAATAGATATTCAATAAGATTTAATGATTTATTAAGTCTTGTGTTTATTTTCTTCCTATGTGTTTCTTTCACAGTGGGGCTGACCCTTCAGTCATGCTTTCATTTTGACTTTTTGCTGGTTAATTGAAGATAAGAATCTTTCGGATTTGTCTTTGAGTGCTGGAGTAAAACCTTAGTTCTTAGATCTCAGTCTGCATAGCTAGGATTATCAGCATGAGGTACTAAGGTCCAGCTTCATTCTTTTGTTTTGATGTCTCTTGCTGGACCTCAGGATGCAGGGACTGGGGAAGTCTCTGGACAATCTAGCCATGACAGTGTAATGATGAGCAGACAGTGCTCAGGGTTGACATGATAGAGATCAGTAATGCATGGGATCTTTTATTCCCAGGACACTGTACATGTCAGGAACGATGGTCTCCTAAATCTAATTTAACTCATGGGGATCTGTAATGATTTTAAATATAGTTTTGATATTATGATGAGAGCCCCTGAACATGTTATTCCACTGATTAGATGAAAAATAAAATTAGTGAAAAAGAAAACTTAAGGGGATGGGGGAGATTGAGATAGATGGAAAGAGAATGATGCAAGGGGTGACATTGATCAAGATGCACTGCACTTAAAAACTGACATGTTTATTTGAAATTATATTGTACAACTGATTATTAATAAAAATATTATAAAAATATTTAAATACCTTGAAAAAAGGAAAATGTTTTTAATAAAATAAGAAATGTTAAACTTAAGTGAGTAGACTACATTTTCAGCCAATGTTGTGACTGATATAGAACAGTTTATGGGTCAATATCTCCTCTCTAATCTTGATGTTAAATGTCAGAGATGTGATCATCACTCACTGGGTTTGGGAGTCCATTGCATCTCTACTCAAGTACAAACTTGATTTCTTAGCCCCGTGCATAGCTGCTTAGCATTGCTTGACCAAGTCATTGATCATGACATTGGAGTTTACATTTTCTTGCAAATATATTAGTGAAAATATCACTGGAACAGTAAACACTAAGACATTTTTCAAGATAACTGTGAACTTGAATACTAAGGAACATCTGCTAATAATTATTAGGGAATGCCCTTTTTTCCCCCTCAATGTTTTCTGAAAGGAAAACATACTTTACCAAAGTCAGGAGGACATAGGAAACATTTGCAATATTTAAGTGAATGAACATAAGCAATTTTATGTTTTTGTGGGTGGTGGTGGGGAGACAGGAGTTCTGTGGCTTGAACTCAGGGCCTGGGCATGGGTTCCTGATGTATAATTGTTTAGGACTAGCACTGTACTACTTGAGCTTCTGGCTTTTGGTGCTTATTTGGAAATAAGATTCTTATGAACTTTTCTGCCTGGGTTGACTTTGAATTATGATACTCAGTTCTTATCTTCTTGGGTAGCTAGAATCAGAGGCACATGTCATCAGTGCTTGTTTCTGCACATTGTTCTGTATTTTTTAAATTTTTTATTTCAAAAACAAAACAAAGCAGGATCATGCTTATAAGAGAAATAATAATTGCATGTGAAAACCAGTTTTTATACAGGACAATGCCAAGTGCTTCTTGTCACAAATAATGTTGGACATTCAGAACAGAATGAGTTTAAATTAAAAGCATTAATTCTACATACAAGCAACTCATCCCAGTCATTCAGATAATATTTTCATTATCTGAATTTACTTTGAATAGTAGACATTTACCTTGAAATTTAGTAATTGCTGATTTTCTAAAAAAAATAAATTAAAATTATTAAATAATCTTAAAATTTAAAAATAAAAGTAGCTTAAAACTAAAAAGTGGAATCATTAACTTTTTAATAATTATATTTCAAGCATTATAAAGAAAAAGGTGTCATATGGAGCCTTTTGGAAAAAATCACAAATGTAGTTAGAAACTGTTTTTTCTTATACTATATACAGAATGTTGTAGGGATTTCAGGAATTGCTTTCTCACAGAGTTGTGTGCAAATTTAGCAATTTTTGGTCCAACATGCTGTTCCTATCTATGAAGTGCTAAATTTTCTACTTTTTGACCCTGTCACTCAACACTTTGGGGTGTGGGGGGGATAAGCTATTGAAGGGCTATTGGGTGTGTGTGTGACTCATTCTGAGTGGAATGAGTGCTCCCATCAGAGCCTTAAAGTTGTGATGAGCTCACATCTGGGCCATAGCATCCTGAGTTGACCATACCAGTGTTCAAGACCCTTCCAAGAGTACCCAGGAGCTCTAGCGACCTATATTTCAGTAGTTCAGTTTCTCATTCTTCAGCTTTTGCTTAGTTTTAAGGAACCCCCTATCTTTCTCTGTAGAAACCTGTAAAGTTCTCTGCTAAGAAAGTAGCAAAATAAAGAGTGATACTTATATATCATCTAGTACCAGAACCAATTCCAAATGGATCAAAGATTTTGAGGTAAAAGCAGATACCCTGAAAACATTGCAGGAAGGGTAGGAAAAATATTTGGGCTCCTTGGCATAGAACTTTCTTAATAAAGGCCCAGAAATGTAACAAATCAAAGAAAGGGTGAAAAAAATGGCATTGCATCAAACTGCAGAGCTCCTGCATGGCAAACGACATCAGTAGCAAGGTAAATAGAAAGCCCTCAGTTTGGGAGAAGATCTTTACTGGCCATACAACAGACAAGGGCCTCATATTTAAAATAGACATAGAACTCAAAAATTAAATTCCCCCAAAACAAATCCTCAAAGAAAAACCTACCCTCCTTTAATAAATGGGCTAAAAACTTAGAGAATTCTCTGAAGTGAAGTGACAATAGCCAAGAGGCTCATGAGGAAGTACTCAATATCACTGGACATAAAAGAAATGGAAGTCAAAATCACATTGCGATTCCACCTCATACCAGTGAGAATGGCCATTAATTATCAAAAAACTAATAACAACAGATGCTTGTGGATGTGGCCATAAAGGAACCCTACTACACTGTTGTTGGGAGTGTAAACTTGTTCAACCACTCTAGAAATCAGTATAGAGGTTCCTCAAAAGGCTAAACATATAGCTCCCTTATGACCAAGCAACCCTACTTTTGGGCATTTACGCAAAGGATTATAAGCAAGACCACACTAAAGTTACCAGCACAACTATGTTCATCGCTAAACTATTTAACATAACTAAAATACAGAACCATCCCAGATACCCCTCAGAAGATGAGTGGATCAAGAAATACAGTACATATACACAATGGAATTCTATGCTTCCATCAGGAAGAATGACACTGCTCCATTCATAAGGAAATAGAAAGACTTGGAAGCAATCATATTAAATGAAGTGAGCCAGACCCAAAGAAACACAGATTTTATGGTTTCCCTCATTGGTAATAATTCGTACATGTCTAGAACAGTCCTAGCAGATAATCACAATAGCTTGATAGCTATGTACATATGAACATATAAGATGATGCTAAGCGAAATGAACTCCAAGTTAAGGAAATAAGTGATTTATCGTTGTTGTTATTTTTCAATGTACTATGAGCAATTATGCCATTTTATTTTGTCTTTCTTCCCCATAGTTTTACCCCTGATATCACTGTAAATTATTTTGGTACCCTGGGTATTATACATTTATTTATTGGAACTTGGGAAAGGAAGAGGAACATAAAAACGGAGAGACAAAAGGTAAAAGGCAAACCAATGCAACAGCAATTCTTATAAGACAACATGCTGTAAGCCATCTTTACAATCTGAGGGGAGGAGGGGCTGGGAATTGTACAGGAGGGAAAGTAAGAGAAAAATGAGGGAGGAGGTAACCAGTTTGATAAGAATTGTACTCACTCTCCTACATATGAAACTGTAACCCCTCTGTACATCAATTTGATAATAAATGCATAAATAATTTTTAAAGAAAGTTTCCTATCATTTCACCTGACCTTCTTAGGGTAGGTTAAGTTTTTATCATTATTTTTCCCCATGTAAAAAATGAAAATTTTAATCCATAATACCCTTTGTGTTTAGTTCTTACATGGTAATATGCCTTCCCTGCTTAAATATATTATATACTTTCTATCATAAAACATAATGTTCACAGATTTATCTTCAGTTTTTCAGTTTATCTTCATTATGTATTTCTTCCCATAGAAGGGATTCTTCAAAATTCTTTCAAGTGATGTTATTTAAGCTTCACTTAAATGTATCTGAATAGTTCTCCCACCTTTTCCAAATTCTGTTTCCATTTGCAAATGCCATTACCTGAAAAGAGACTAAAACCATATCCTCAGTCACCAAGTCATAGAGTTTCATGGTCCTTTGCCTGCTGCATCTACAGAGCTGATTCTGATTCACCCATCTGATGGAATATACATACAGTATCAGGTGAATACCTTAAAAGGCCACTTTTAATAATAAACCAAGTCTTTACCCTTCAAATCTTGTTAGTATCTTAGCACAGTGTGTGGAAAAGTGGAATGTCTTGTTGCTGATAGCAGGATATGAAGATGGGAAACAGCCTAAAAGAAAAATTCTGAAACAAAATGAAGTAACAAGAATAGCATCCACTCAAACCAGGATCACCATTTGCCATTAAAATTTCCATTTTCTGGCACATATTTTCTAGTTATATGTTTGAGCCATGACTGAAGTAATTTTCCATTGAAATAACAATCATAAGAAAGCCAAGGGCCTCTCAAATGTCCTACCAAGAAACAATAAATATCTGTCTTACATTAATTCTCTCAATAAGAATACAGTGACTTACACATGTTGATGTAACTCACCAAAACATTCAAATAATCTCATTCTTAGGAAAGCTAGAAATTCACTTATGGAAAAAATTACATTTATAAAATTTTCAAGGAATTAATACTCACCTGTGGAATAACGGTAGAATATTTAAAATAACTGAAATGCATAATGCATATTCAAATTGTCATCTAAAATATATAAATAAAATAACTTACACTAAATTTGGTAACTTTCCATATGGATTTCAACATGTGTACATTTCACTTGTTAGTGGTATGAGCAGAAAGGTAGGATAAATCAATAACTATCACAGGTGACTTTGAAATTCATCCTCTAGATCTTAAAAAGAAAAGGAAGGGCTGGGAAAACGGCCTAGTGGTAGAGTGCTTGCCTCATATACATGAAGCGCTGGATTTGATTCCTCAGCACCACATATATAGACAAAGCCAGAACTGGTGCTCTGGCTCAAGTGGTAGAGTGCTAGCCCCAGGACTGGCAAAAAAAAAAATAAAGAAAGAAAAGAAAGTCTGATCCATTGACATGTTGGGACAACTGGAACAAAGTAAAGCTGGGTAAAGTCTACAAGACAGTCATCTTGCACATAAAGTACCTCCCTAAACCTGATTTAGGATTTCCAAGCATCATGAAAGAGAGAGAGAAAGAGGTGAGGGGTCTAGAATGGAGTAGACAACTTTGACAATTTTTTCTTAAGAATGTATTTCTTAAACACTAAGAAGAAATGTTGACTATCTTGAATATGTATAATAAACAAAAAATGGAATTTAGTTTCCTCTATTAAAAATGCTAAAATTATGTGTTTTTATTCATTTTGCCTGATAATATACACACACAAAATGTATGCTCTACTCAAATCAGGTAAAACGTATAACTGAGGAATTAATGAATTAAAAAAGAACACAGGTTGAGTCTTTACCAAGCTGGATAGAAAATCCAGATCCCAAATAGAGCCTTCAAATGCCACTTTCACACATCAGGTACCCCCAAAATAATTCCAATCATACTTACCAGTTTATAATGAGGCTTTCGAAAGTGGGGAAACTAGAATGGGGTATAGCAGAAATTTCTTATCTATCTGATTAGATGGTCATATTTAAGTCTGAATTACCACCTTAACAGGTCTTATTGAACCTATTTCAGAAATAAGGATATTAAGGCTCCCAAGTTTTGTACCAGTGTTCGTCATGTACCTAAGCAGTTTGGAATAATCTGTAGTTCACAAAATATTGATTAACACAGTACTCTGAACACCCTCGATGTGACCATAACTACTTTTGTATTCATCTACCATGTTTGAAATCAATACCTTGGAGAACCATCATGTGGAAAAACATTCACCATAAAATCCTGAGAGACTGACGTTTGGGTGAGGTAGGCCACTCATTCAAATCCTTTGCTAACTGGTAGGATTTCCTTGGAAACTTCTTTGCATACTGACTTCAAGAAAATAAAGTCTTAAGAGCACTTGAGCTGTCAGGCAGAGTTGATTAAAAATGAGGTTTTTAAACACTGTTCTGGTGCCATCCCCAGATGAATGGAAATGTAAGCCATGGCTGGGGCAGGAGCTTATAAATCTGCTAAGATTAATGGAAGGAATTACCATTTTGCTCCAAAGGAATATGTTTAGGCATCTGTGAAAAATGAGTCTAAACCCCAGTTGGATGATCCCACATTCTTTGAACATTATGTTCAAGATTTAAATTTAGTGATATTTTTCCAGGTCTCTAAATTCCTGTATGCCTTTGATGCCAATTGGGAGAGAGCATGTTTATGGACTGATGAAAATGTCAAGAATCACAATTTTCATTAAGGACTAGAATCATTTAATACTTCTTTCTGTTTTGATCACTATATTTTTCTTGAAAGTTATTAATCTAAAACAACATATATATGTATGCAAACATATATATGTATACACATGTGTGTATAAATGTACATATATGAACATATATGAAGATATCAATGATTAAGATGCCCATTTAGCTAATGATTCTACTGAACACCTTAAGTCTAGGTATATGAAAACAAAATTACTTACTCACTCATTTTCTCATTCAGAATCTGTTCCTTGGAATACAATATAAAAAAAGACAAACCAATTAAACGGAAATACTTACAAAACTTTATGGAGTAAACCAACTGTACAACTCATGGGGGGAAGGGAAATGGGGAGGGGGAAGGGAGGAATGAGGGAGGAGTTAACAAGTTGGATAAGGAATGTACTCACTGTATTAAGGATGAAACTGTAACCCCTCTGTACTTCACTTTGACAATAAAATAAAATTTAAAAATACTGAAAAGATTGCATGTTGTATGTGAAATAAACTTCAATCTATTTTGCATGCATGTATATAGAAGCTAAATTAGCTAGGTTTCATGTCTTATTAATGGAACTGGAATACATATCCACAATGCAGATGTTAAAGTATAATATGACCAAATTAACTGGTAGAAATACATCAGAATATTCACAACCCTTGGATGTCTCAATACCTCACATTTTAGTTCAGATGTATCTGGTTTGCATGTACCATAACCAACATCCCCTTGGGCGGGCATACTCCTTGAGGTTCTACTTAAGGGTAGGTGAGAGCCAGGAAACCACTCTGTGATGCTAGCTAGAGAAGAGACCCAGGCATGAGGGTCATTGTTGGAAAGAAGGAGGAGCTCACGCTCATTTTTTTCTATTACTTTAGACCCACCAATTCTATTCACTGTTAAGTTGGCAAAGATGTGCCTCAAGGACTCCATTTTTTTTTTTTTTTCTATTCTCAGCTCCCATGGGGAGAGCTGAGAGGATATTCGATCAATTGGAAGAACCCTTCTCTCATGGAAGGGCCCTTGTTCCTCAGTGGCCCCACGAAAAGTGAGAGTGAAAATGGGCCTCAGGGAGTGAAGGCCCTTCATGCAGACGGAAACCCATTCATTTCAGAATAGTCAGAAATGTTGCTTATCAGACAATGAAACAATGGCTGGGGGTTCTCAGTATTGCCCCAGCAGGCTCATTTACCTTGGCCTTTCATCTGCAAAGCATACTTTGTCACACTTAGATCATGGTCAAAGTACTTTACAAACACCAATAAAGATTTCATTCCTTTCAATGTTGCTATAGGAAAAAGCAGTGTCTTCCATCCATGTTTACAAAACATTAAAAAATATTCCCCCCCCCCTTTTTTTTCCAGTCCTGGGGCTTGAACTCAGGGCCTGAGCACTGTCCCTGGCTTCTCTTTGCTCAAGGTTAGCACTCAACCACTTGAGCCACAGCGCCACTTCTGTCCATTTTCTATACATGTGGTGCTGAGGAATTGAACCTAGGGTTTCATGTATGTGAGGCAAGCACTTTTGCCATGAGGCCACATTCCCAGCCTCAACATTAAAAAAATTATATAACACTATTCTCTGGACAATAATATTTTGACTTTACATTTTAAAAAGAATATGTTTATGAGAAATAGAAAATAATTCTAAGTGATAAATTATTCTAATAAAAATGTAAAAGAAGTATAGGATGTTGCTATATCAATAATATGATTCAAAATTAAATACATGTATTAGCAATTATCATTATGATTTATTTATATCTCACAAGTGGCCCAAGTATGAAAATATAATATTACTGTTTGATCAGCAACATCCTTATTTTCATCTTCTTTTTATGTTTTCATAATTTAATTCTAATGCTTGTTTTCTAAGGAAAATCCCAGCTTCTCAGGAAGCGGAGAGCTAAGGATTGCAGTTTTACACCAGTCCATGAGACTCTTCTCCAGTTAACCACCAAAAAAGGCAGAAACAGAGCCATGGCTCAAGTGGTAGAGAACAAGAGTTGAGGGGGAAAAAAAGTGCAAAGACAGTGCTTAGACCTTGAATTGAAATGTAGGATGAGCACAAACAAAAACTGAGTAAAAACAAAAAACAAGAAAACATTGTTTGTAAGAACAACAAGTTGAACAACAAGAACATCAAGCTGAAGAATGCTAGTTTGCTTGGACATACATTCATATTTGCAAAAGAAACACAAGACAGCAAATCTTCCAGTGCTTTTCTCTTGTGAAGTTAATCAACGGGAATCACTAACATTTAAGAGTGAGTTCATGTATAAATCTATCCCTGAGATGGTCAAGGTGAGCTTATATTAGTTGACACTCTTATCAGTGCTTTAATCAACTTTTAATTCTACTTATAGATTTGGTTGCCTTTGTTTTCCTTTGCAAATTTGAGCAGTATCATGTCAAATTATCCAACGGATGGATCTGGTGGTCCCTATTTCTCATGTCTAGCACAAACCCTGTGGGAGGTAGAATGGCACAGACTTAGATAGTTTGAGGCTCAGTTTACATAATAAGCAAGGGAATTGAATATTTCAAATAAAGCTTATTGTTTTACTTTAGGAATATATTCATAGCTTAGTAGTTACACTTAGACTTTTTAAAGAAACTACAGTATACTATTATCATTGTGCTGCTTTATCTTAACTTTTCTTGAGCAATTATATCATTGGATTGAGAGTAATAAAGAATTTTTCTACTGCCACTTTTTGAAGTTATTCTGTGTTTTATGACCATACACGATATTGTTCTAACATATTTTCAAGGGCCCCATAGCATGCTATCCATGGAAATGATTTCATACTGCTTTGAATATGCCACCATCAATTTTTGTTTCTAGGTATGCATTTTATTTGAAAAAAAAAGTCATGCAGTCAGGTAAACTTCTATTTCATGTTTGCTCTTCTATGAAATCTTTAACAAAGACAACCTTTTAAGTCTTGCTCCTGGGCTAAGACTGCTCTGGAAATTAGAGCCCATCTTGAATTCTCAGAGCTAAGGTAAAGAAAAAAATAACTCATGAAATTAGGATTCATAATGGAAGCAGTATGATGTTATTTATCATCAATGTGCAAGCTAAGCTCCACTTAAAGAAAACAAAGCATGGCACGCCACGCACTCCACTGTGATTTTGTGAAATTTATATTTCATTGTAAGGGTGACCATGGCAGTAATGCAGGCATTTCTGTTGACTTCTCTTGTAATCTTTTGCTGTGATGTTTGCAAGTCACCGGATGTGGCATTTGACTTCATCAGCTGCTTCACTTGAGAGGCCCTTGAATGTGAAAAATCACAAGTGTAAGAGTCTGCCTCTCAGTAAACATGCACAGATATAGAACTAACTCTTCTGCATTGGATTGGAAAGCTGAAATTGACAGATTGTAGAAATAAAATAAAAGTCATTTTCTTTTATGTGCAGGAAGTATAAAGCTTTCCTTTCTGTTCTAGTTAGAGAAAATGAATAATATAGGAATGACTACCAGCTTCTGCTATGCAGGAATGTTTAGAGAGACTGGCAGTACTGAAAGAGATTAAGTAATTTAAATCTTTAGTGCCATTTACACTTGCTTATTATTTTGTGGATCAGTAAGACACTCTCAGCAATCAGACCTTTTATGTCTCGTGGCTGTATGTTTGACCCATTCATTTTTTTTGACAGTTCTCTGCTACAGCCACTGAGTGGTTATCAAAAGACATTTGCCTTGAATTTTCTCTCATGGTCAAGAAAACTAAATTTCATTAGAAATATATGATAAACTGAATAGAATAAGATAGAAAATTCAATATAATTTATCACTATTATGTTGATATCTCTCTCTTTAGATTGGTGAATTAAAAAATCAGTTGATTTAATTTTACATAGTAGTTCAATTGAAAAGAAAACAACTGGATAACTTTAATAGGTTGAGAAATATTGTTGGATAATAGTTAATATCCACCCATAATCAAATAGCAGAGATAATTTAAGAATTCTTAATAATAACCTTCCAAAAGTGGTGGCAACACTTTAATGACATAATATTGAAGCTTTCGGTCTGAGCCCCTTAATAAAAATATAAACATAGATATTACCTAGTCTATTCAGCTTTTCTTTGGAGATCTCAATCAGTCAACAGATCTGCAAAATGAATGAAGCTGTCTGTAAGCTATCTAAGTAACCATCTGGTCCTCCCCAAACTGTGTTTGAACTCTAGATGGTCTCCAAATTTAACCAAGAAGGTAAGACAGTCTGTCTCTGTCCTCCCCTTCCTCTCTCTTACCTCTTTCTTGAGTCTGTCATTCTGTTTCTTTTCTGTCTTCTTTTATCTCTCTCATACTGAGATCAGGAAGATCAGGAGCTACTTTCAATATCCTGATAAATGTAAGTGTACACTTGGGAGAGATTACAAAAAGCTATTTTCTAGAAGAGTGAGAGTAATTTGCTTTTTTTAAATTTATTTTTTATTCAAATTTTTATTATCAAACTGATGTACAGAGAGGTTACAGTTTCATACGTTAGGCATTGGATACATTTCTTGTACTGTTTGTTACCTTGTCCCTCATACCCCCATCCCTCCCCCCCCTTTCCCTTCCCCGCCGCCCCCCCCCCCCGGAGGTGTTCAGTTCACTTACACCAAACAGTTTTGCAAGTATTGCTTTTGTAGTTGTTTCTCTTTTTTTACCATATGTCTCTCAAATTTGGTATTCCCTTTGAATTTCCTATTTCCAATACCAGTAAACACGGTTTCCAATATACTCAGATAAGATTACAGAGATAGTGTAAGTACAACCACAGGAAGGTGATACAAGAACATCATCAATAATAGAAGCTACAGATACACATAAGATGTTGAAAGTAGTTACAACTGTGATATAACAATTGTTTCCATAACATGGAGTTCATTTCACTTAGCATCATCTTATGTGTTCATAAAGGTATAGCTATTGGGCCTTGTGATGCTCTGCTATGACTTGCCTAAACCTGTAATAATTATTCCCAATAAGGGAGGCCATAGAGTCCATGTTTCTTTGGGTCTGGCTCACTTCACTTAGTATAACTTTTTCCAAGTCCTTCCATTTCCTTACAAATGGAACAATGTCATTCTTTCTGATAGAGGCATAAAATTCCATTGTGTATATATACCCCATTTTCCTGATCCATTCGTCTACTGAGGGGCATCTGGGTTGGTTCCAGATTCTCGCTATGACAAATTGTGCTGCGATGAACATTGTTGTGCTGGTGGCATTACTGTGATTTTGTTTGTGGTCTTTTGGATAGATACCCAAAAGTGGGGCTGCTGGGTCATAGGGGAGTTCTATATTGAGCCTTCTGAGGAATCTCCATACTGCTTGCCAGAGTGGCTGAACCAGTTTACATTCCCACCAATGAAGTAGGGTTCCCTTTTGGCCACATCCCCTCCAACAATTGTTATTATTAGTTTTCTTAATATATGACATTCTTACTGGAGTGAGATGGAATCTCAATGTTGTTTTGATTTGCATTTCTTTTATGGCCAGTGATGTAGAGCATTTTTTCATATGTCTATTGGCCATTCTCATTTCCTCATCAGAGAATTTTCTTTGTAAGTATTTAGCCCACTTGATGAGGGGGCTATTGGTTCTTTGCGGTTTTGTTTTGGAAGAAGGTAATTTTTTTAGTTCTGCATATATTTTAGAGATGAGGCCTTTGTCTGTTGAATGTCCAGTAAAGATCTTCTCCCAGTCTGTGGGCTTTCTGTTTATCTTGTGAGCTATGTCCTTTGCAGTGCAGAAGCTCTGCAGTTTGATGCAGTCCCATTTGTCCAACCTTTCTTTGATTTGTAGCTTTTCTGGGTCTTTGTTAAGGAAGTTCCATCCTGCGCCAAGGAGCCCAAGTGTTTCTCCTACTCCTTCCTTTAGTGTTTTCAGGGTGCCTGTTTTGATTTCAAGGTCTTTAATACATTTGGAATTGATTTTGGTGCAGGGTGATATATAAGGATCTAGTTTTAGTTTGTTGCATGTGTTGAGCCAGTTTTGCCAGCACCACTTGTTAAAGAGGCTATCTTTCTTCCATACTATTGTTTTAGCTCCTTTATCAAAGATTAAGTAGGCATAGTTCTGTCAGCCCAATCTCCCTGATGAACATAGATGCAAAAATTCTCAACAAAATTCTGGCCAACCGACTTCAATAGGTCATCAAAAAAATCATACACCACGATCAAACTGGATTCATCCCAGGGATGCAAAGTTGGTTTAATATACGCAAGTCAATTAATGTAATCCACCACATCAACCAGAGCAAGCTAAAGAACCACATGGTTTTATCGCTGGATGCGGAAAAAGCGTTCGATAAAATCCAGCACCCATTTATGCTAAAAGCCCTGGAAAAACTGGGATTCCAGGGAACATTCCTTAATATAATCAAGGCAGTTTATGACAAACCAACAGCAAGGATAACTCAAAATGGTGAAAAAAAAAAGCCATTCCCTTTAAAATCAGGAACAAGGCAGGGATGTCCACTCTCTCCCCTGCTCTTCAACACAGTACTAGAATTCCTAGCCAGAGCAATTAGGCAAGAAGAAAATATAAAGGGGATCCAAATAGGAAAAGATGAAGTTAAACTTTCTCTCTTCGCAGATGACATGATCCTATACCTAAAGAACCCCATAGACTCTACCCCCAAGCTACTAGAGCTGATCCAAAACTTTGGCAAAGTTGCAGGATATAAAATAAACCTTCAAAAATCAATGGCCTTTCTCTATGCTAACAACCTGAAGACCGAGGCTGAAATCAGGAAAGCAACTCCTTTTGCAATAGCCCCCCAAAACATAAAATACCTAGGAATAACCTTAACCAAAGAAGTGAAAGACCTCTTTGATGAGAACTTTAAAAGCTTGAAAAATGAAATTAAGTCAGAACTAAGAAAATGGAAAAACCTCCCATGCTCCTGGATTGGGAGGATTAATATAATCAAAATGGCAATATTGCCAAAGGCTATCTACAAATTCAATGCAATACCCATTAATATCCCAACACCATTCTTTAATGAAATAGAGGAAGCAATCCAGAAATTCATATGGAACAGTAAAAGACCTAGAATAGCAAAAACACTCCTAAGCAGAAAGAACAGTGCTGGAGGAATTACAATACCCAACTTCAAGCTGTATTATAAAGCTATAGTAATAAAAACAGCTTAGTATTGGCACCAGAAAAGGCCTGAAGACCAATGGAACAGAATTGAAGACCCAGAATTGAACCCACAGTAATTTGCTTTTTAATCAAAAAAAGTTTTCTTTTCAAGTTGTCACTAAAAAGATGGCCGAGGCCCTGAGAATGTAACTCAGTGGGTAGAGTCCCTGGGTTCAATTCTTAGCATCACAGAAAGAGGAAATATTTTTTTTTCTTATCCTAGTTTTGCCTTGAAGCTCAGCTTGACTACTCTGGGAAGAGTTGTTTGTGAAAAAATTGTCAAGAAACACCATAAATGAATGGTTCTCCTTAGATAATCAGTCTTGTTATCATGCCAGTTTCTTCCCATTCTTCCCTGCCATTGCAAAATGAAGGAGCTGGAGTTTAGTCAGTGAGTTCTCCTACTTCCAAAATTACGTAGAACTGAGGTCTTCAAGGAAAAACCTATTTACTGTCCATAAAGGTCTATTGCAAACATAAAGCTATTAATCCTGCAGACAAAGTGTTCCACTACAAATCAGGAAGTTGATCACTGCCTCTAAGGCTTTGCTTTAAGACCTAGGCTTTTACTCTTAGAAAAAATAAGCCAGAGTTTCTGTAATGTAAAACTGGGAAAAATAACAAGATTAACCACTTAAAGCCATTTGAGATAAGAGTCATTCACTCAAGCACGATATATTTTCTTTAGCCCTCATTAATTTTTCAATGCTGAATGACCTAGATTTTTAGGAATCAACTAGGTGTTGATTTTTTTGTTGGGGAGGGGCGGGAAGCTCAGGGATACCTTGCTTTCTTCATATCGCTGGTATTTAGGGAAGATGTAAATATGGCAAAAACGTGTATTTTTGAAATAAGAGTTGGGGTTAATTATATCAACCAAGTTTTTATTTCAAGTCACTTAACTCTTCCTGATAAAATGAGCAAAGGAGCAGGTTTTTCTGGCAGCTCTTGCTTCTGGAATAGAAGATAGTGTATGAAAATGTTCCTCAGGCTCATTTGGCAGCCAATAAATGGTAATTTCATTACTATTTTTCATTCCATACATTTCTTTATTAGCTTAAAAACTTTTCTCTCCATGGTACTTTATGAGTTCCTTCTTGTACTTAGTATGTGTACTCCAAATTATTGAAACAAGGTAGACCACTGAATATAATGGCTTGATTATAATGTGTGCTTATACACTGTGTGTGTGTGTTTGTGTGTGTGTGTGTGTGTGTGTGTGTGTGTGTGTGTGTGTGTGTGTAAGTATCCAAGTGAATTGGGCAATGATAAAGAGTTTCTTTTTGGTTGTTTTATGCATGCAAGCCCTTCAGGCAGCAAAGGCGAGACAGGCCAGTTCTGTTAGTCAAATGGATCCCAGATGTATTGTTAAATTAAATGGGGAGGAAAGGTTAAAGAATAAGTCGGAGACATGGAAGAAAATATCTCTGTTTCTGAGGATCTATACCTACTCCAAGCAAAAGCAATTTGGAAATATGGTACTCTCTCAATTATACAAGGAGAGAATGGGGAAATTGGATTTTGCTGGAAGACAATTTCCACCTTTCGAGAAATCTGCACTAGCTATACCTAGGCACAGAGTGTGACAACATGTCCCCAATGTGTTTGTGGTGTTAAGATGTTCAGTATTACTAAATGATGAAGTACTATTGCCAGAGTGACTTTCCTGAAAGATAATGTCCGTCTTTGTTGCTCATCTGGAATTACCTACAAGGGATATAATAGTTAGCCAATAAAATCACGAAACTTGAAGCTTATTTTCTAGCCTCTGTTTACAGCAATCTCAGGGCACTTTTAGGTCTGGAACTGAGTTTGTGCTCACTGCAGTGGTCTGAATGCTTGTGCCCTTGCCACTCTTACCTTGAAATCTAATCACCAGTAATAAATAGTGGAGATTTCAGGGAGGTGCTTTGGTCATGAGGGCTCAGTACTCATGGATGACATTAGTATTTTGCAATGGAAACCTGACAGTGCTTCTTTCTTTTCCTTCCTGTGAGAACTTGGCCAAAACATGAATGGGACACCAGGAAATTACTCCATATGAGACAACAAACCTGCTGGCAACTTGATGTTAGATCTTCTAGACTCTAAAACTGTGACAAATGAATTTCTCATGTTTGTAAACTATTTTACTCTAGCATCCTCAATAGTTTAAAGCCCTTTCTAATATCTAATTCAATTAATACAGCCTGACATGAATGAACAAAAAAATCAAATTTCTTTGTTGAAAGTGGATCTGGGTTGGAATTTCAGAGCATGTCTCTATCTTCCTTTAAAACCTTTAAGATTCTCAGAAGATCTCCTGTCCATCAGGGATAATTACTACTGAATTAAAGGAATGTGATACGTGCAATGGATTCTGTCCTTCATTGTCTTTCCTTCCTCCTTCATTCTTCTACCTTTCTCACCTAGGCCCCACCCCCGCCTTTTATAAGTACCTATTTTCTGATACTTTTGGGAGGGCTTTGACTTAGTCCTTTTTTTTTTTTTGCCAGTCCTGGGGCTTGAACTCAGGGCCTGAGCACTGTCTATGGCTTCTTTTTGCTTAAGGCTAGCACTCTGTTACTTGAGCCACAACGCCACTTCTGGCCGTTTTCTATATATGTGGTGCTGAGGAATTGAACCTAGGGCTCCATGTATATGAGGCAAGCACTCTTGCCACTAGGCCATATTCCTAGCCCTTGACCCAGTCTTTTTAAAGAATTATACTGTTTTGCATTCTCCATAGTCTATTACACTTCATTTCATTCATAATCCCTTGTTTGCCACCTAGTATGTTTACTTACTGATTAATAGGCACATTTCTCTACCACAAATTAGGCAAACCATGCAACCTGTGTTTCTTTGGATATGATTTACTTCACTTAATAGAATTTTTTTCCAAGTCCTTACATTGCCTCACAAATGGTGGTATATCCATCGTTCTATGGATGAGTAGAATTCCATTGTCTGTGTCTGTGTATGTATACACAGACACAGACACACACACACACACACACATCACATTTTCTTGATCCATTTTTCCACTGAAGGGCATCTGGAATGATTCTGTATCTTGGCTATGGTAAATAATGTTGCAATGAACATGGTTTCATTGGTAGCTATAGTGTGTCCTTGTTTGTGCTCTGTTCGATAAATGACATAGGATTGAGAAACATAAAAGAAGGAATAGGTCAAAAGGTGATGAAGATAATGAAGTGAAGATATGGATCAAGATGCATTGTTATATAAACTGCACTGATGAACGGCAAAAATTCAATATATACCATACAATTAAGGTAAGTAAGGGAAAGAGGTAGGTTGGGAAGTATGGGTGAGGATGTAATAAAGGTTGACATTGTCAAGATGGACTGTATTCATAAACTGCTTCGGTGAATGACAGTTCCTTTGTATAACTACTTCAAGATAATAAAAATATTGTGTAAAAGTCATGTAAGAACATAATATGAAAAAAGTATACATAGAAACCCATTGATAAATTGGATCATTTTTCTGCATAGTCAGGTAAACTTCTTTCAACATTCCTAATCTATAGCATTTGTCAACCCTCAGAAATGCTCTCCATGTTATGTACTTAAAGGGACTTTCAAAATCCATGTCTTAATTCTCTAAGTTCATTTTTTGGGAAGAGGAAGACCAGTTCTGGGGCTTGAATCAGGATCAGGATATTTTGTTCAAGGCTAGCACTCTATCTCTGGAGCCCCAGCTTTACTTCTGGCATTTTGGTGGTTAATTGGAAATCAGAATATCATGGAGTCCTGCCTAAGCTGATCTTAAACCATAGTCCTCAGATCTCAGTCTCATGACTAGCTAGGATTACAGGTCTGAGTCTGGATACTTTAATATGTGTGTGTGTATACATACACATATGTATATGTGTGTTTGTGTGCATGTGTATGTGTATGGGCACATTTACATGCATGTGTGTATATGCATGCATGTATGTGTGGTGTTTAAGTGTGCAAATTACAGGTTTTTTTGTAATGTTGTTTGAACTCAGAGCCTCACACTTGTAGCTTGGTTCTTTAGCACTGAGTGACACCTCCATCCCTCTCCTATTACATTTCATATGTAATGTCTTGATTTGGCTTTTTCATATAGGGCCACATACTCCCTGTGGGATTTGCTTTATTATCTTCTGTTATGTAATTACTAATTATATAATTTCATTATTAGTATTAGTAATTATATAATCTTGTTACTAATTACTTCATACCATTAAAACAATATAATTAACTATTGACATATAATATTACTTTATTAAAACATCCCAGGAAATTGATGCTGAAGAATCTAAATACAAACATATTCAGAAGGGCCCATAATAAACAGGCATTTAAAAGCAAAAGCTGGCACAGATATTTGTTAGGTGTTCTAAGGACTGACAATCAGTATGTGTACCTTTCACTCAATTAATGTCTTTTTCTTTCTCTGTCTTTCTTCCTTTCAGTGTGTTTCTCTTTGTCTTTGTCTTTCTTCCAGACAGACAGATACATACACACGCACAATTACACACCTCTACCTTTGTAAATACATGTAATTAAGTTACCTGTAAATGATCTGTATATGTTCATGAAAGCATTGCTTCCACCTTGATGAAAGCAAGGAAAGTTCTCATTCTTTATGACACAGCCTTTAGCACCAAGAACATAGACTTGAAGTCATTCCTTGACATTTGGTACCTGACTTGTCATCAGTGAAGAGAATGCAGTCATAAATTAGTAGGGGCTTAACTTAGTAGATCCTGTTACTTTCCTGAAATCCTTTTCTTTCTCTTACAGAGGCACAAGTCATTTTGATCCTGCAGCTTAGATATGTTTGAGCTCACCCCATTTCCAGATCCCCCCAAGAGTACTCATCGTCATAGGAATGAAAAATTCTGTGATGATCTCTTTGATGTGATAATGTGACTGGGCTGCAGACTCTAGGTATTACTGTATAGATCTTATGTAGGTGTGATTGAAATCTATAATCTATATTCAGCCTTAATAATATGAATAGTCTGTGATTGATAAGTTAAAAGGGCTTAAAAGCAAGGTGGAGCATATATGTTAGAAAAAAAGAAAAAGAAAAAACAACCCTGCTTATTGAGAGGAGCTCTGGCAGGCCTCCAGTTCCCAGGCTGCCCTTCTGGATAAACCACCTTATAGATTATGAAGCTTCCTAAACACCCTGAAATAAATCCCTTCATATGCGTTTCCTTCCATTTGTTCTTTTCTGGTTGAAGTCTGATTGGTATAGGTGTAGCAACAAAAATGGAAAGATAGGCGTTGCGTCTGTGTGTCTGATATGGCATTCGTATTTTCATTCTGTGACAAGACAATAAACTTAAAGGTTCTCTCAACCACCAAATGATAGAACTGACAAATTGAGCACAATAATTACAATAACCAAGTTCAGAGAAGGTTTTGGTTATTACTTAGAGTGACATCATTTTAAAAATTTAAGATATATATACTCAGTTAGGGTGTTTTCAACATTTATAGTTTCACTTCATACCACTAGATGGTTTCATGGTTCTGAATATACCCCTAACATAGCTGTTAAGCTGGTCTAGGTATCACACTTCATAGACTGGACTTAAAGAAAATCATGTGATCAAATAACATGTCCATAATTCTACATGTTAACCAAAAGCTGTAAGGAGGAAGAAGACAGAAGGCTTTGATCTGCTAAGATGCTGGAAGTTTTGGAAAACCTACAATGGTGCAATGCTACTGTTCAAAGGTGCACTAGCAAAGGCATAAGGCTGAGGGACAAGTAAGATTTTGGAATCCAGAACTAAAAGGGACTTTGTACTTTCTCTTCAAAGAACCCAAGAGTGCTGTTGTCTTCTCTGAGACTCTGAAAGACCATAAAGATATTGAAAACACAGCTTGACTAATAGAAATCTGGAAGCAGGAACAAGTGCCTTTGAATCTTCAGTCAGGAGTAGTTTCATCCCAAGTAGGTAGGAATGGGGAATGACATTTGAAAGACCTCAGAGCAGAACCATACTCAATCTCAACCACACACATATGAAGCTGCCTCATATTCAGTTTGCAGTGCATAAGGGAGTGTTGTTAAATAACTAAAATTTATGCAGAGGGTGTTAGGGAAGGAAAGAAAACCTGCATCTCTAAATGTATCTAAAGTAACAAGGATCTCTCCTCTTCATAAACAGGGTAACAAATTCAAACAGGAGAAAGAAGTGAATTTAATAGGAGCATTATTGGTGTTAAAGGCCAAGGGAATTATGGGTTAGAAATGCTTTAAGTATTAGCCAGTAATTCTATTACTTCATTGCAAATGATATAAACGTGTTGATTCAAACAAGATTTCGACTTCTAGGAATAGCAAAGTGGGGTCATTTGTGTAAGTCCTGCTGAAACAACCAGCATACCAAATAAAATGGTTCTCTAGAAAATAGGTATTGAGTTTCTAAAATAATGAATAGTTAACAGGACAGATAGGAAACATGAGTTACAACACCATTTGAGGGCTCTGCCTGTGTCTATGTCATGCTGAAACTTAGTAGTAGTTCGGAAAGATTCACTTAAAAAGCAATACAACTGGAATTTAGACCTTACCTAGTTAGAAAATTCTTTTCAAATACCCAGAGTTCCACTGTAAGTATAAAAGTGAAAGGGTAGTAGGGTGAATGGGAATGGGGTGAGTTGAACAAAACTGATGTACAATTCCAAATCTTTAGTTATATAATAAAACCTATGTGAGTTAAAATAAATAGGAAAAAAGGTCAAGTGAAAGCATAGGTCCCGGCCATCCCAGAGGACCATGTGGAGATATTCACAGGCAGGAGAAGAAGGTTCATAAGGAGGTTTATTAGTGGGGCCATAGTTCCCACAGGAGAGGGAGCTACATGGCGTCTGCACCTTATCCAGGTGGCAGCTTCTCTCTCTGGGGGTAAAGGGGAAGTAGGTAGTGAGTAGGAGTGGCTCATTAGGTATGGGTGGATCTGGGGTCTAGTGGGAGGAGCTGAGGACCTGAGGCTAGGGAAATGCTGACATTCCCCCTTTTGTTGTTTATTAATAAAAGAGGAGGGGTACCAGGCTGGGAGTATGGGTGGAGGTTGTTTCTTCGGGAGCTACTTCCTGCTGAATAGGGGCAAAGTAGTCAGGGGTCCCTGATTCATCATTTGGCCTGGTACCATCCAAGAAGTATTTGTTTGACAGTTTTGTTGGTAAAAGCCTCATCACTTCCATGAGAATGGTTATCAAGGGCCAATGGGTGTCATGGTCTCCTCTGGCTACCTCCTGCAGCTTGGCCACATCAAGGAATCCCTGGTGCTGGGGTCTTCAGGGTCCAGATCTGCACTGGGCAGAGCAGTGTAGTAAGGCCTTGAATTGCAAGTTCCCAGATGGCAACCTTGGTGAGGGATGTCATCCTGTTAAAGGATACTTTTGAAAAGGTCAGGCAAAAGGCTGACAAGTTCACAGGACCAGTTAACATGAACAACATGGGAGAACAAACCCTGGGCATAAGCCAGAAAAGTTCCATTTGGAACATAAACCCAATTTTGGTCCCATTACAAGGAAGGAGGAATAACTGGACTGGGGACAGGAAGGAAGTGTTTAGGGATAGTGGACTGGTTGGGAGTAACCAGTCAGAGGCTAATATATATATATATATACAAATAGCAAGTAACAAAGGCAAGAATGCAAATTGTTATAAGCTACATTTTTATGCTACCAAAAAATAGCTGTGAGACAAAAACTACTTTAAACATTAAATCTTCTAATTAAAATAAACAGAAAAAAGTTACCACACTAAGAATTTGGGTTCAATCCTAGTACTGAAAAAAATTAAAATTTCATTTTACCTATAAAATATTTCTAAATTGTGTGCATTTACAGATAGTTTCCATATAACACTAACCTCACACATGTACAAGCCTTCCATTACTGAAATTCAACAACAGAGGGGGTATATTTATTACATTTCATGAATCTGTATTGACTGTATTCATAATTTGCATTAGAGTTTATGTTGGTGTTGTAAATTTTATGGATTTTGAGAAATGCGTATGAAAAAGGATTATTAATCAGTGTTAAATCAGATTAATTCTGGTGTCAGGAAAAGACACGAAGTAAATTTTATGCATATTGCTAAGTGAAAGAAGCCAATCTGAGGGAAAAGATCCTTACTGGCCATACAACAGAAAATGGCCTCATATCTAAAATATATGCATAACTAAAAAAATTATATTCCTCCAAAACAAAACCGCAAAGAACCAATAGCCCTCTCAACAAGTAGGCTAAAGACTTAAAAAGAGCTTTCTCTGATGAGGAAATAAGAATGGCCAAGAGACATATGAAAAAGTGCTCTACATCACTGGCCTTAAAAGAAATGCAAAACAAAACAACATTGAGATTCCATCTCACCCCAGTAAGAATGTCCTATATCAAGAAAACTAACAATAACAAATGTTGGAGGGGATGTGGCAAAAAAGGAACCCTACTTTATTGTTGGTGGGAATATAAGCTGGTTCAGCCACTCTGGGAAGCAGTATGGAGATTCCTCAGAAGGCTAAACATAGAGCTCCCTCTGACCCAACAGCCCCACTTTTGGGCATCTACCCAAAAGACCACAAACAAGAACACACTAAAGCCACCAGCACAACAATGCTCATCACAGCACAATTTGTCATAGCTAGAATCTGGAACCAACCCAGATGCCCCTCAGTGGACGAATGGATCAGGAAAATGGGGTACATATACACAATGGAATTTTATGCCTCTATCAGAAAGAATGACATTGTCCCATTAGTAAGGAAATGTAAGGACTTGGAAAAAATTATACTAAGTGAAGTGAGTCAGACCCAAAGAAACATGGACTCTATGTTCTCCCTAATAGGGAATAATTAGCACAGGTATAGGCTAGTCACAGCAGAGGATCACAAGAGCCCAATAGCTATACCCTTATGAACACAAAAGATGATGCTAAGTGAAATGAACTCCGTTATGGAAACAACTGTTATATCACTGTTGTAATTACTTTCAACATGTGATGTGAAACCTTAGCTCTATTATTGATGACCCTCTTGTATCCTCTTCCTGTGGTGTACATGCACTATCTCTGTATCTTATCTGAGTACGTTGGAAACCGTGTATACTGGTATTAGAACTAGGAAACAGAAAGGGAATACCAAAATCGAGAGATACAGGGTAAAAAGACAAATGAATACAAAAGAAATACTTGCAAAACTGTTTGGTGTAAATCAACTGAACAACTCATGGGGAGAAAGGGAAAGGGGGGAGGGGAGAATGAGGGAGGAGGCAACGAACCGTACAAGAAATGCATCCAATGCCTAACGTATGAAACTGTAACCTCTCTGTACATAAGTTTGATAATAATTTTTTTTAAAAAGAAGCCAATCTGAAAAGATTGAAATATATATCACAGCTAAAATGCTAAGTAGCTAGCTTTGTCTCACCCTAGAAATACATCGTAAGTAGAATCAATTCATCTCAAATCTATATTATTCTTTGGCATTCTGGCCTTCTCTTGATTCATTCATCTTAAAATATGTTCAGATTTTTCTGGGAGTTTCTGGGAGTGGTCAAGTCACTGAATGTTTCCCTCCAGTGCTTTCTTTCATTTCCTAACTCTGCCCAGGGTCACTTATTAATTCAGAAAAGCAAAAGCACCATCACTCTACTGTCTAAAGAACTCTCTGAAAATTGTCCCTGGCATTCTTTTTTTTTTTTTTGCTTTTCAGAGTATTAAAGTACAGTGCTTTCTGTGGAAACTCCTTTCCTGATGGAGATTTCCTCCAGCTGAAGAGATTCAGATTACAGTAAAAACACCATTTCCTAGCAGTGTATTAAACATCAACCAGAAAAACCTGTATGTCATGACCTTCTAAAATCTTCCCTCAAATGTGTTTTAAAAATACAACAAACCTGGAGAAAACAATATTTGTGGTTGTTATAGTTGTTATTTTGTTTTATTCTTTATTTTTTGAAATAGAGTGTAGCTATGTAGCCCAGGCTGTCTTGGAGCTCATTATGTAAGACTTCCTACTTTTGAATGTTGGAATTGCAGGTAATTGCCACCTTGTTTGGCAAGAAGAGGATGTGATGAAAACACACCCTGAAGTGACACCAAGGAACGAGAAGTTCTGTCACAGGAAATGCTATTTTTGTCAGTTCATTTTCTCATTGTGTTCATGTACAATTTTCTGTGTTACTCACTAGACAGGAAAAATGTGTGCTCCATTAACAGTTCACTTCCTCTTTTTTTTTGTACCAGTATTGGGGCTTGAATTTAGAGCCTCCTTCTCTCACTTTGCTTTTTTTATTCAAGGTTGGTGCTCTGCTGTTTATTCCACATTTTCACTTTCATTTCTTTGCTTGTTAATTGGAGATGGAAGTCCATGGACTTTTCTACCCAGGCCTGGGCTTGGACTCAGGGCATGAGCACTGTCCCTGGCTTCTTTTGCTCTAGGCTAGCACTCCCCTTCAGGCTTTTTCTGTTTATGTGGTGCTGAGGAATCAAACTCAGGGCTTCCTGCATGCTAGGCAAGCACTCTACTGCTAAGCCACATTCCCAGCACCTTTCAACCATTTTAAAGGTTTTATTGTTTTCTATTATCTTTAGGAAGGGTTAAGAATTCTTGTTCTTAGTTCTCAGTAATTTCTCAATTATTATTACCCCAGAAGCTAGGCTATGATATATAGTGTTTTCAGTTTTAAATAATATGTCCTGTTTATAATGATTGACATTAATAAATGACAATTACATGACAATGACATTAGTATTTACATGTTACATATAGGAATGAATAGAGCCATGTGCCAGTGGCTCATACTTACAGCCCTAGCTACTTAGGAGGCTGAGATTTGAGTCCAAGCCCCAGGCCTGCAAAAAATAATTAATTAATTTAAAAGGTTGAAAAATCTGTTGTTTTTTTTTGTAGTAAATGGAGTCATAGTATAAATATAAGACCCTGAATTAGATTATGAGATGAGGACAGTGTTCCACACTTTGTTTTTTCTCTTTTTGGTTTACAAAATATAATCATAATCCTATCAAGACAGACAGTAAAGCCTTACAGTAAAAGATACCAGCTAAACCTTCAAATTCTTCTTGGTTCCTGAGTCTCTTTGCTCTTCAATTGTGTTGACAGAGGTTGAGTTTGAAGTGCTGGTTGTTTGGGAATGCGTGATTTTAGTTTAACTGTGCAATTTTGAGAACTGTGTGCTGACCCTTCCAAAATGATATTTCCATTGTTCAGAAATTCTGAAGCCACACAATGCACACAATCATCTCCTCTATACTTGAAATGTTAATCCATTTCACATGTCACACTTGATGTCTCCTACTTTTGAAAACTTATGAAAAAAGATCAAAAGGGAAACCGTAAAAATAGAAAAGATAAGGAAAATAGCAAAAAAAAGAGATGCATTTGAAAGATGTAAATTATGCACAAATGTACACACAATATGTGCTGTCTCAATACTGGCTTTATTTAAGAGGAGTGAGATAATGCAAATTGGGAAAGCTTTAGATAGGACAGACAGTTTACTAGGAGAAAACTGTTGTGCTTCTGAGTTGGCTGATATTAATCATGTATAAAATGCATTTGCAAGTCATACAGGGTGGTGCCTAGTGGTTAATCAAGGTGGATTTGTTTCTTCTTTCTTTGGCAATAAACTGTAGGCCTTTATTCTGGAACTTGGTCATGTCTTCTCACCCACTGACCAAGTTGGACTTTTTGAGCCAAGGGTTCTATATACAAGCAGATTTGTTGAATAGTAGTTGATAGCCAATTGACATATTTTCTCTCTCCTGCCAACGCTAGTAATTAAATTCTTTCTCTCATCAATACAATTCCTCAGTGGTACTAGTTTTAGTTAATAATTCTCTGACCCAAACATCTGTTTTCATGCAAGCAGACAGCTCTATTTCTTTTGCAGCTTTATTGATTCTTGTGTTAGAGTTCTTTCATTGTGACAAAATACCTAACACAATCAACATACAAATTGAAAAGGTTTATATTTGGATCACAGTTTTTGGAAGATTTTAGTATGTGATTGGCCAGTCATTGCTTTGAAGCCTGTGGCAAGCAGAAAATCACAGCAGGAGCTTGTAGCAGAAGAAAATTTCAATTCATGGCAATTGGGAAAGAAAAGAGAAAGACAGGAAGAGACCAGCATTCCAGTATCCTATTCCAAAAAGGAAGAAAATATATAGAGGAATTTCATCAAAGCAAGACAAAACTTAGCAGGGCAAACATTAAATCTTCGCACTCCCTATCCAGAATTCACCACTCATGGTTGTGAAACATGAAGGGCCAGAGGGCTTGTGCAGTCCTCCACCTCCCCATTACCTTACCTACTGCAGCCCATATGCCACCCTCCCGGGACGACTCTGCTGGCTGCCTGCTGCATATCTGCACAGCTGTTCCACATGAGTGGCATCTCAAACCTCCTGGAGTCTCTGAGCTTTTATATCACAGCTTTAGGCAAAACTCTATCTAAGCTGGCTTCAAATTTTCTGATCTGAGTTATCTAGCATCCTTGCCTTCCCTTAGAAATTTTCAGGGGACACCACTACCATGACATGACAATTCGTAAGTTAGGTATGCTGGTCCAACCAGCATCCTACAGAAAATGTCTCTTGTCTACTGCCAGCATGACCTATAACTGGGCCTACTAGAAACATGGCTGCAGCAAATCAAGAACATTGCACACCATGAATGAACTCAGGAGAGACTGAGGGACACTGGGATCTCAAGAAGAGAGCCCCACGAAGACACTGAAACAAAGCAACATTGTTGAGTCTCCAACTGATTCCTACAGTAAAAAGGCAAAAGTTATTTGTTTTTTAACCTTGAATGTTTATCACATAAGAGAAGTTTCTTCACAGCATTAATTACAAAGGTACTTTAACAAAAATCTTCAAGGGAATCTGAGTGAGGTGATATCAAACTGCATCATATTTTTTAAGAGAAAAGGAGAAAAGTAAAAAAGGAATAAGAAAAAAAATAATTATTTCTTCTCCCTGTACCTTTCTCACTGAGTCTTGAAATGTCTCCTCGCTCCAGTCTTTAGTATTCCCCAGGTTCACTCCTGGTTTGATAACAATTTTATTCTCTTGTGTGTTTACCTACTCTGTTTTATGCAAAGAAAAAGTTATGATCAACATGAAGGTAAAGTGGGCATTTGATGGCCTCAAGGCTACAATCAAAAATTTTATCACCTTCCAATGAGGGAAAATTTTACATAATGAGACCTTAGGAAAATTTTTTCCTAACTGTTGAATTGCAAAGCTGACACATTTGAAAATAAAACATGCAAACTCAGCCAAGTGAATCAAATATCTGCTGAACTGGCTGTGTGAGACATAGGGAATCCTGACCATGTCCTGTGCTCCTCACTTGCCCAAGTTTCTCTGAAAATGGACAATTGCAGCAATCTCAGGGTGTGCTCAGCAGGACACACAGCCTTGGCTTTGACAAGCAGGTCAGGTGCTTCTTGAGTCATGAACAGTAGAGATGGTGCGATACTCCCACAATACCACAAGTCTTTGCCCATTAAAAATATTCCATGTTGTTCAGATTAAATTAGTTCTATCAATCTATATCTACATTCTTTGATTTTGGAACAGCTCAGGAAATACCATCTCCCAATCTGATACTATGGTGTAATTGCTTTGAGAAAATGACACTTTGAGCAAATGGAAAAATAGGCACAAAATTTCTCAGAGCCTCTTTGTCTGCCTAAACTTAGATTCTCTGAAAGGAACTCAGCCATCATCTATCTTCTCCCAAGGCATATTATCCACCAAGAAGAGCCAGAAGATTCATTCAACTCACTCATTCGGGCAGAAGATGGCCTTTTCCTCCTCAGGGTGCTTCAATGCAACCTACATCACCTGAGACCTGTTCTGATGACAAAACAGCATTTATTCAGCACATCATTCCTTTCTTCCCCTTCCTAGAATATGTCCTCCCCACTCCCACCACCCAGAAGTCCAGATTTCTTATACTTTTCTATGTTAGGGTACTGTAAAAACCTCTGTAATATGAAGTGGAGATTATAAAAAGGTATGTAGCATTATTCCCTACTTGAAGTCACATAATTTGTGCGACTACCCTAGATAATTATATATGTTTCTTTCTTGTTAATCTGCCTATAAATTAAATATATAGTTTAGAAAAATCTCAGAAGAGTAGAGGGAAGGCATTTTTCAATTCCTCTTGTCTGTTCTGCTTGCTACCTCTGTTCATTTAGTAAAATTACATTTCTCCTTTTCTCCCTCCCTCTTTTTTCTAGGTCATTCATTTTTCCCTTTCATCTCACTTATTATAATGCTCAGTGTCATTTCATCTATCTCTTCATGATCTTTTATTTCCTTTCTCAGTCCCTTCCTTTTTTCCAGTTTATTTCAAAATTATTTGTAATAATTTTGGGGAAATTTTTACAGTAGATGTTGTTCATACTTGAAAGTTATTTAAAACATCTGGCTCACAATATTTTGACATTTGTTGAGCATTTTGCCTGTGTTTATTGACATGATCTTCTTCTATAGCTAATAATTCTGGATAGTGTGTTGGCCTTTTTCATCTTATGTTATCAATCTTGTTTAAATCCTAGAAGAATGTTAATTTCTGTGCTTATTTTTTCAAACTAGTAATCAATTCAGTTAGATTCAGGTTGTCCTCAATTTCTCTTCAGTGGTATTCAGCCTTAATGCCACCTCCTTAATTCAAATTCCTCATTAAGTATTACATTGATTATCAGCTTGCTGCTCTGTGTCTATTTCTGGATTTGGGTACCAGTTTTTATTCTTCAAGTTCTTCCTCATGGTGCTAATAATAGCTACACAGGAATTCATAAGCAACTTTATGTGGTGGCTTTCCTGATTTCTTCCATGTCTAACTTCTCCCTAATACTTTCCAATTCTCATTGCTTCATTTTCCAGAAAGCTGAGGGTTTTGTTGCATTTTGCCAAAAAGTTCTCTGACTGTGTAGTGATCCAGGAACAAGTAACTGAAGGACAGACACGAAGGAGAAACTTGGTATATGTCATGGAGTCACAGTCTTCCTGACTTTATGAGTAGATTTAGCTCCATGGCTGAATGTCATAGTATTGTCTGGAGACAATGACTCCAGAGAGTAAAGGAAAATAAGAGGAGAAACTGTAGAGCTTATTCTGTCTTTAGGCATTTGCACTGTTCTTTTTCATTTTGAGACAGAACAATGCTTCTTTGCTTACAATCAATATTTTGGGTTGTGTTGAGAATATTCACAAGATACCAAGAAGAGATAGAACTGAATACTACTTATTTTTGAATTTTGAAATCCTTGGCTTTTCCATTCTTTCCTGATTTTTATTCGATATGTCCTTGAGAAACCTAGAGTGCTCATTTCACTGTATATTCTTTCCCAGTTTTTAAAATTAGAATTCATTAGTTATACCAAAGGGGTTTATTTTCACATTGATACATACATTCGGTGTATCTTGAACAGACTCACTTCCTCTGTTCTTTCTCACATTCCCTTTTGTCCAAACCAAATTTAGTAAGCTTCATTGTTGACTTTTCATACAGGTACATAATGTATTTTGACCATATTTACCCACTGTCACAAATACCCCAACCTAGATAGGACTGTTTTATATTGCCATTGCTTATTTATTTATTACTACTGTTATTGGGTTTTATGTTTTTTTTGGTGCTGAGGACTTTACTAAGGAGCTTGCACTTGTTAGATAAATGGTCTTCCATCGAGCAAAATCCCCAACTCTCCAGCATTCATTTTTAATGTGTATGTTAATCGTTCAAAGATTTCCTTTTTATTCTAACTAAAATGCTAGCACTTTAAACATATTAGTTAGCAAGTATTAAAGACTATCTATGGAGGTATTTCAAATTATTAAAACTAGTTGCATCCTTTTCTGAATTTTCATGCTGACATAAATACATGTATCAAGTTTGTTGGGAGCCATGTTTCCACTTAACAATGCTCAAAACGTCATTGTAGATTCAGGTCCTGGTCACTCACAAAGATAATCCTAGTGACTTAGGAGGCTGAGATCCAGAGGATTGTGATTCAAAGCCAGCCAGAATAGAAAATACTATGAGACCTCATCTCCAAAATAATAAACCAAAAGCTGGGCTGGAGGTCTGGCTCAAATGGTAAAAGTACCAAATGTGCAAGCAAATCCACAAAATATGAGCTTATGAGTTGTCTCTAGTATTGCCAAACCAAACCAAAACAAATTAATCCTCTTTTCAAAATAATTATGGAGGAAATAAACCACTACATTATCATCAGCAGGAGCATATCACAGTAAATGCTCCAAAAATGGCTTTGGGGCCAGAAAAAAAGCATTGTGTGAGATTTATATATTTTTAATATTCTATCATCATGCCAAAACATTTTAAATTACTCCTCTTTAACATTTTTTTTCATTTTTCTATTGGTATCATCAATAAAGTAAAAACAGATGATTCAAGAGTTAGATTCATCTCTATAGTTCTGAGAAACAACCATTGGCAGAAAGTTTGTTTAGTAGTGACATTTCCTGCATTAAATTTGGCAATCCTTTTCAATTCCCATTTGTAAACAAATACATGCATTGGCTGCATTTTAGCTAGCCAACTATCTGGAAGTTCTTTTTTATCTCTCTACACCTTACTCTGTGTGTTTGTGTGTGTTTGTCTGTCTGTCTGTGTGTGTGTGTGTGTGTGTGTGTGTGTGTGTGTGTGTTGTCCCTTAATTAACATATCTCTTTCTAGCACGGCAGTGAAATAATTGCAGATCTTTTAGTACTTCTTGTCGTTGTTCACTTTTATTTTCTCCCACCAGTTTTAGCCATTCAGCTTCTGTTTCTTTCCTCTTCCTTCAGAGCTGCTCCAGACCCTTGTGAGGAATAGACACCCATTCTCCAGATAGACAAGCTGTCATCTTAACCAACATTTAGTGAAGTCTCCACATTCTATGTGCTCAGCTTGCCTTTCCATCTGAAAATGTTGATGTCTTATGAAACTCTTCCTTGGACATCTTACTTTTTATCATGAATATGTTAAGCATTTGTAAATATTTGTTAATATTCTGGGTCTTCAGCTAACAATGCAAATGCTAAAGTTTTCAATATATATTATTCTAGTTTTAACTTTCTTCAAATACCCCAGATTTTATTTTCTCTGGACAAACTTTTCTGAATATCCACATTTTCTTACAATATATGCTCAATGTATGAACTCTCCATTGGTTCCCATGATAAGTATTTTTCAGCTCATATTTTGTTTTCAGCATTTAAAGAAGTTACATTTCACTGGTGTGGTGGGACATATGAGTAATCTAACAAATAGGAAGCTGAGCCAGGAAGATTGTATGCTTTATGCCAGCCTGAGCTATGTAGTAAATCCTTGTCACAAAATATAAAACCAAAAACGGCTGGGATGTGGTTCCGTGCAGAGCACTTGCTTAGGATGCAGGAGGTCCTGACTTTCATCCCCAGCAAAACAAGAAACAGAAAACAAAAGGGAACAGAAAATCATCCACAATACATAGATAGTTGAGAAAATATGACTTTCTTTTAAGATTAGGAACAATGACTAGAAAGGATACCAATAAAAATCATTAAGACATTATTTCTTCAAAAAATTCTTATTCTCTTATGTCCTAAATATGAGGACCAGTTTAATTTACAGATGATAAAACAGTTATAATCAAAGAGTTTGACAAAACTGTCACAACTTTTCTTTTTTTTTTTTTTTTTTTTGGCCAGTCCTGGGGCTTGGACTCAGGGCCTGAGCACTGTCCCTGGCTTCTTTTTGCTCAAGGCTAGCACTCTGCCACTTGAGCCACAGTGCCACTTCTGGCCATTTTCTGTATATGTGGTGCTGGGGAATTGAACCCAGGGCTTCATGTATACAATGCAAGCACTCTTGCCACTAGGCCATATCCCCAGACCCTCACAACTTTTCTTAAGCATCAGAATCATGTTTTTGTGTGTATGACTTTCAAATAATTGTATCATCCTTTTATTAACATTACTTCACATTTAAAGGGTATAGGCTTTGGTTGAAAACCTCTTACTGATGATTTCTCTTTTGCATAAATATAAGGCATTTAAAACCCATCTAGATTACCAGTGTTTTCAGGCATTTAGTCACAGGCGTGCTGGAATAAAATACCAGCATTTATGCAGAAGCAGGTCTGAGGGCATGAGTGAAAAATAACACATTCAAATAAACCAGGTCCTGGTGATCTTTCAGCAGGAATCCTTTAGTTCTTTAATTTGGTGTGTGTGTGTGTGTGTGTGTGTGTGTGTGTGTGTGTGTGTGTGTGTGTGTGTGTGTATTAAGTTTTTATTTTTCTTCCTACCTAAAGTCAATAAGCTACCATCCCAGTAATTGGGTCTTACTTGCAATGCTCACAAAATCTTGTTCCATGTAATAAGCATTATCTCCTTTTGATTAGTCAATAAACCTTTGGCCAGAGATAGTTAAAAGCATATGTGCTCATTATTAGTGAAATAAAGACAGAAATTGTCTCATATTTCTTCATGTCTTGACTTTCCATTGTATTATTTTGCCTACATAACTGTGTCAGTTATTAAACAGCATTAGGATCACGTTATTGAATACTTGATCAAAAATAAAGCTTTAGGATGACTTACTATTTTAGAAAAGGAAAAATGTAACCCCTTTAAATGTTAATTTAAGAAAATAAAATTTTTATCAGTCCTGATAGAACAAAGTTGTGGAGTGCATTGAAGATGTCAGATAATGTATTTAAGATCTGCCATCTCTAGGGGTATTGGCAGAGGAGTGAAAGGCATTGGGTCTTTAAAATGCAAATTACATGCAAGGAAAAGAACATTATGTTTAACATATGAAACCCATTCTGAAGTCTCCATAGCAACTACTAAAATGCTGAGCATAAATTAGTTGATTAAAGTTATCTCCAGATAGTTTTCTATCAACCTAAGCAAATTCAAATGAGATGATAAGCTTGGTTCTAGCTTTCAGAATTTCCTACTAAGTATACCTATGAAAGATGATTAGAAGAGCTTTTATCTGTGGTAGACAAACTGATTAATAATTTTTGAAATGTATTACTTTAATACAAGTGGAATTTTGGGATAATCTCTATATTTAAAAGAATGTGCTAATATTGGTTTGGCATCTCCTGTAAGTTTGCTAGAATATCATGTCTTGCTTTGGGGCAATGGGGACCAATGGTCCATATTTCCCATAGAATTTTAGTGGTGATAACAACAGTACCACAGTTCAGTTAATTTTTAATTACTTTATTCTTTGTGTTAGTTTGTGTGTGTTTTTGTTTGTGTTTGTGTTTTGTTTGTCTGCTGAGCATTGTAATCCTAGCTATTTGAGAGGATGGGATCTGTAGTCAGCCATGAGATTCTTTGCTCCAGTTAACCTCCTTTAAGCTGGAAGTAGAGCTGTGGCTCAAGTGGTAGGGCACCAGTTTTGAGCCACAAAAAAAAAAAAAAGCTAAGGGATGGCATGCAGCCCCTGAGTTCAAGCTCCGGGAAACTGGCAGACAGACAGACAGACAGACAGACACACACACACACACACACACACACACACACATTTATCTTGAGTAATTACATACCAATGGCTTGGAAGGTAACAGAATATGTCACTTTCAGTTATTACACTTTGCAAAATAGATTGTTTTGAGCTAACACAATTAAGTAGAAGATATAACAAAAATAACAAGAAAAAGAATTTCTGACTGCTCCTGTGTATCTAAAAGCAATATTTTCATGTATAGAAAGGTGACTTTTACACCAGAAAGGGCAAAGTTTAACAACAGAGTTGATTTGGGACCAATATCAACCCAGAGATTACAACAGAAGAATAATTCCACTAACTAGTCCTTGTTACCTGTGTTTGCCTTCCTTGGCCATTCCCTGCCCTGATGAAGCCCCATGGTCTTTCTCTTCCTTTTATCACTGGTCTAAACATATTTTCCTCTTTCTTGAATACACTGCTTACAATGTTGAAAGTTTAAGTCAATCTCCTAAAAATTGTTTCCTGTGTGTCTCCCAAAAATCAGAGAAAAAAATCACTTTGTTTCTCCTCTAAAGATTAGTTTCAGTGTAGTTTGGTCTTCTTAAAAAGAAAGACCAAATTACAAATAATAAAATCATAGTCATATATCATTTATAAGATGTCCTATGCTTAATCTGTTGAAGGTCCATCTTTAAACTGGGAAATATTTAACATGTGTTTTCTGCAGCAGTTTAGTTTTTGCCATTGGGCTTGTTATGCAGCTCTAACACTTGAACCACATTCCTACTACTAAATGCATATTTTATGTAATTTTCTTCAGCTACTTGTAAAATCACTACAATTTATTAAAACATAATTTGTGTCTCTATACTTTTTGAAAAATACTATTCAATGGTAAATCTGATTAGATTACAAAGACTTTTTAATTTACATATAAAATCCCAGCTAACTAACAATGGCCCAGGTAACCGGAGCAAAATGTTTTATAAATGTGTTTTCCACATATGTTAGTAATAATATAGAATATCATAGCAAGTCAACAAATTCCCACTCCTAGAGAACAATTTGATAAAAGGACAGAGTGCCTTGTAAATAAAAAGATGAATAGAAGCTCAAATATATCTAGCAGATAAAGAATTTTTGTTTTGTTTCTATTTTCTCACAGTATTGCATTTGTACACTATTGATATTCTTGAGAATGACCAGTTTCCCATTGCTTTTAGTTTGTGACTTTTACTTTGAAAACCTGTAATAAGTCATCTCATTAATATTTATATTTCTTTCATTCACAGCTTAATTTCCTTTCCACAAGTACCTGGTCAGGTATGGCTTCTGGCCTTCTCTTTCTGCTCTTCCCTTCATAGAATTCTCTCTTCCTCTTCAACACTTGCCATCCTTTTGTGTCTTAAATATCTTTCCCTTTTTTAAATCTGCCATTTTGTGAAAGTACCTTGAGTTCCTATATGACCTGACCACATTACATTTCTGCAGTGTATATTTAGCTTTGATTTTTATATCCACCATTGATTTTGACCTATCTATCTTGCAGTCTTTCAACATTGCACTCATTTCAGTTTTCAGTTTTCAGGACATACATTACTTTTCTGTCCATAGGACTAATACTTTTATGCCATTTTATTTTCTCTTGATATTTTGAAACCAACAACCGGAAAGGGCTAGTGTCTGTTTTAAAATCATCTGCATTAAGGTGCCTTGCATTTTGACTGCTGAAATTATATATAGCTGTAGTTCTGGCATGATATTGTAAATCTCTTCACGCTGATATAAATATTATTTGCTATTTTTCCTCTGTACTGTGACTTTTTGTCTACCTCTCCTTCACTTCTACTATTTCTTTCAGTTTCCATTTTTTCATTGAGGGTTTTATCTGTGCCTACCTCTAACTTTCAACCTGAAAGCAGCTAATAGTTTTATCCTTCTTTGAAATGTAGAAACCAACACTGAATGCTATAAAAATAAAAATAGTACCCTTGACTAGGCCCTTAACATTTGCTAGATATTCCTCATAGTTTTTTTGTTTGTTTGTTTGTTGTTGTTGTTGTTGTTGCCAGTCCTGGGGCTTAGACTCAGAGCCTGAGCTCTGTCCCTGGTTTCTTTTTTGCTGAAGGCTAGTAGTCTACTTCTTGAGCCACAGCTTCACTTGTGGCATTTTCTGTGTATGTGGTAATAAGGAATTAAACCTAGGGCTTCCTGCATGGTAGGCAAACACTTTACTACTAAGCCACATTTCCAGCCCCCCCCCCCCCCACGTAGTCTTTTATATAGAATAACTCATGGTGGCTCCTCAGGATGGTTATAGCCATTATACAAAATGTAGAGACAGCACAGCTGAAGCAGGGAGAGGCTGGACAATGTATCCTAGGGAACTGAGACTCAGGCCAAAGCTATTCCTTTCATTTAGGTATGCAGACATTTCTGATATGTTAGCTTTGAAGGTAGCCTGGTGCTGAGTCCATTTTCTCCAACATTAATTATTTAGTTTGTTTCACATACTAAGCCATTCTAGATTGCCACTGTATTTTGCTAAATCTCCATGTCACTGATATAATGAATAATCCCATAAAATCAGGATGACAGGAAAGTCAGGCCTCCATTAAATTTCCCCCATTGGGTTTTCATGTGCCCCACAATATTTCTGAGTCCTGAATTATTCCACAGCTAGGCAGAATACATCTCCATAGAATACTATTTAAAGGGATTATTCTGACAATTTAACTAAATCCAGGAAACAGATATGACAGCAACACTTCATAGAGCTCCAGCCTATCACTTTAACCCAGATGCACAAACTACCAAGGATTTCCATGACAGTCCTTGACACTTTAATTCTGAGAAGAGAAACAGGAAGAACAAAAATGTTTGCATATCACACCCCCCCCCCCAGTCCCAATAGAAAATAGCATTGCTAAGGTAAAGAACCCTTGCTAGAGATTTGAAAAAGAAGAAAATCCATATTACAGATCAGTTATATACTTGAGAGAATGCTAAATTTAGTGTAAGTTGTGAATTTATGTTATTAGACTTTTAAACTAAGCTTAAAAATGATAAATACAGGGAAACAAATGAATGCCAAACATGAGACATTTAGCCAAGCATATGTTAGGAGAGCTACTGGTAAGGGAAAACCATATTTTGGGAACCATTTCCCACTATTTTCTATGTGTGTATGTTTGTGTGTGTGTGTGTGTATACATGCACACACGTGCAGGCACATGTGTGTGTTTGTGAATAATTAACTTTAATTTTGTGATTGAATTAAATATTAAAGCTCTCCAGTCCTATTTTCTTCATATGTGTGGGGAATTAATTTATTATTACTGATTCAATTACTTGATTTATCACACATCTATTAAGATTGCCTCTTTCTTCTGATTTTGATTCTGTAGGTTTTGCTTTCCTGATTTCTTCCAGTTTATCTGTTATCGAATGTATTGTCATACAGTTGCTCACAATATGCCTTTCAAGTTTTTAATTTAGTTCATTAAAATAATGGAATTTAATTTAATATAAACTTAAATTTGGACTGATATTATTTATTCTGTTTAATTTTAAAATTCTGGTCTATGGCCAGGTGCTAATGGCTCATACCGATAAACCTAGCTACATAGTGGGCTGAGATTTGAAAATAATGGTTCAAAGCCAGTCCAGGTAGGGAAGCCTATGAGAGTCTTACCTCCCCTAAACTTCCAAAAAAGCTGGAAGTGAAGCCATGATTCAAATGCTAACATGCTAGAAGCCCTGAGTTCAAGTCCCAGGACCGGTACACAACTGCACACATGCACACACACACACACACACACACACACACACACACACACACAAATCTGGTTTAACAGATTCTATTTCTTGTTAGGCCATTTTATTCATTTTTATTCAACTTTATACACAGCTGGATTTGTATCTGCCATTGTACTTTTCTCTACACCTTATTCTATTTTTCCTGTTCTTTGTGTTAACATACTTTTATATTAAGTGTATTTCATTTTCAATTATTGTTGTTGTTGTTATTGTTACTATTATGGAGGTGATATACAGAGGGTTACAATTACATAAGTCAGGTAAGAGTAAATTTCTTTTTGGACAATGTCACCCCTTCTACAACATAATTTTTGTGCTCTCTCTTTCTTCTTTCTCTCTTTCTTTCTCTCTCTCTTTCTTTCTTTCTTTCTTTCTTTCTTTCTTTCTTTCTTTCTTTCTTTCTTTCACTTTCTTTCGCTTTCTTTCTTCCTCTTCCTTTCTTTCTTTTATTGATTTATTTATTGTCAAAGTGATGTACAGAGTGGTTACATTTTCACATGTACATTTCTTATAAATCTTGTTACCTCCTACTTCATTTTCCTTCCAGCTTCCCCCTCTCCACTTCACCCCCCCCCCCGAGTTGTACAGTTGTTTTACAGCATATTGTCTCCTAAGTATTGCTGCTGCATTGGTTCACCTTTTACCCTTTGTCTCTCCATTTTGATTTTCCCCTTCCCTTCCTTACTTCCAATAAATGTATATAAATACCCAGGGTACCAAAATCAGTTACAGTGGCATCAGAGGTAAAACCATGGGGAAAAAAGACAAAAGAAAAAGGCATAATGTTACATGGTATGTTGAACATAACAACAATGATAGACCACTTATTTCCATAACTTGGAGTTCGTTTCGCTTAGTGTCATCTTATGTGTTCATATGTACATAGCTATTGAGCTAGTGTGATCGATCTTCTGCTAGGACTATCCTACACGTGCACTATCACCAATGAGGGAAACCATAGTGTCTGTGCTTACTAGGTATATTTTTTAGTCACTTCATCAAAATTTTCCTCATTGTTTTGATGTTTTTTATTTTGTATGTTTTGTAGTTCTGGGAAGTGGTGTACCCAGGGTCTAACAAATCTTTGACGTTCATTTTCCCTCTGACCTATGCCACCTGCACTCCTCTAAGGTTAAGGTTAACCTATATCTCATGATTTTAAAAAATTCACTTTATGCTTATAACATGTAAGTTAAGTTGTGTTGTAATAGAGTCCTATTCCTCTTACAAGCTGTATTCTTCTTTTCTCTTTTTTTTTTTTTTTTTTTGGCCAGTCCTGGGCCTTGGACTCAGGGCCTGAACACTGTCCCTGGCTTCTTCCCGCTCAAGGCTAGCACTCTGCCACTTGAGCCACAGCGCGGCTTCTGGCCGTTTTCTGTATATGTGGTGCTGGGGAATCGAACCTAGGGCCTCGTGTATCCGAGGCAGGCACTCTTGCCACTAGGCTATATCCCCAGCCCCTTCTTTTCTCTTTTATTACTGCAATATAGTGTTTGAACCTGGGGCCTTACGCTTGATAGGCAGCTGTTCTACCACTTAAGTTATATCTCCAGCCCTTTTACTTTTGTTAGCTTTTTTTTTGGCCAGTCCTGGGGCTTGGACTCAGGGCCTGAGCACTGTCCCTGGCTTCTTTTTGCTCAAGGGTAGCAACTCTGCCACTTGAGCCACAGCGCCACTTCTGGCCATTTTCTGTATATGTGGTTCTGGGGAATCGAACCCAGGGCCTCATGTATATGAAGCAGGCACTCTTGCCACTAGGGCCATATCCCCAGCCCCTTGTTAGCTTTTTTTCAAAGAGTCTTGTTATGTCCCTAGGCTAGTCTGGACTGTGATTTTCATATTTAAAATGCTCATGTGCTTGAAAGACAAGCATGCATTTCCAAACCAAGCTTTTTATTTGTTGAGATGGGGGTCTCGTGAAGATTCTGCCTTGAAATCTAATCCTCCTCACCTCAGCTTCCTGAGTACCAAGAGCCTCTGTGTCAGACTTCCTCAGTGGATATCTTCAGAAGCTTTTCTGCTTAAAGATGGAGTCAATTGGGGCTGGGAATATGGCCTAGTGGCAAGAGTGCTTGCCTCCCATACATGAAGCCCTGGGTTCTATTCCTCAGTCCCACATATATAGAAAAGGCCAGAAGCAGCACTGTGGCTCAAGTGGCAGAGTGCAGGCCTTGAGCAAAAAGAAGCCAGGGACAGTGCTCATGCCCTGAGTCCAAGGCCCAGGACTGGCCAAAAAAAAAAAAAAAAGATGGAGTCAATTATATTTATCATTCTCCTCAAATTTCTCCTAGAACATTAATGATAGTTAATCTATAGACTTAGTCTAGACCTGACTGCAGATGAGAGCTTTGAGGCAAAGAAAAGATCTTCTCCAAGATCATTTGAGATGGGGACAATGCAAGATTAATTGCAGATCCTGAATAAGTCAGGATTAACAGGGGTCAGGAGGAAAGGGTGTGACACAGGAACTAGATCATCCAGTACACTCACAAATCAGTTTGTAAGGGAGTCACCCATGTACTTTGAGAGCTCTGACATTATGCCAATTCAAAATGATGTGTAGTGTAGTTTTCTGATAATTCAAGGAGTTGTACACACACACACACACACACACACACACAGAGTATAAAGAAGAGAGGGAAGGAAGGGTGTGGAAGAGAAGAGAAAGAAAGAGAAGAAAATGGAATACACTGAAAGGCAATTTTACTTGATACAAAATGTAACGAGACAGATAGACCCAGATTTATGTAAAATTTAAAATAAGATCACCTGATGTATAATCCCTACCTCAACATAAAGCTCAAAAGGAAAAACAGAGAAAGGAAAGAGGGGCAGAAAGATGTTTAGGAAAAGAAGTAAGATGAATCAGAAAGGAGCAAGAAGAGGAATAGGGGAAGGAGGAGAAGGCAAAGTAGCAGAGGGAGGATCAATAAGAGTCAAATAAGAAAGAGCAGGATAAAAAGAAAGAAGAGGGGATAAATATGAATAAAACAAACATTTAGAAAACTGCGTTTCAAATACTAAATAAGATCTTCTCTGGGGGACAGGGGAGTGAGAAAATGGATAATCTTTGTTTCTTTTCTTTATACTTTTAGACCTTTTAAAATATTGCATAGTGCTGAGGTAATTATGGGGACATAGAAATGATTAATTAAAGCTGCACTGTGATCTTCGTTGCACACAGATAAACCCACTCTCGATTTTCCAGCTGCTTCCTTTATTATTTAGATGATGAATGTTGGGAGGTGAATGTAGCATTTTTTTCTGGGTGTGCTTTAAACCCCTAGATACAATCACTTGCATAAGGAAAATATATCAACTCCATTAATTTGTATTATAGTACTGTACTTTGAGAATTCAAGTTGGGATGATGATACCCCATTAGAACCACCTGACCAAACTTCGAAACTTCTCCAAATTAATTTCACATTTATAACTCATTTGAATAGCTGATTCAGAATTCTGAAATCTTATATTAAATAGTGCTTTGTCATTACTGTCATCTGAAAATCAAACTCTTTTCTATCTCTCAGCCATATATAATGCTAATAAATGACTCACTGTGCTCAAGGGTAGCATAAAATGTGGAGAATTTTTTCAGATTGCATTCATTTAATTTAATTGAATTTCGTTAATATTTGTGAAATAACAAGATTTACACCAATAGAGCTCTCTATATATACTAAATTAGGTAAAAGATGAATAGAGGAATTAAAGGGTCTGATATGGTAAATTTTTAAGATAATTCAGTTACAATCACTTTTCTTCATCTATGCCTATCTATATCCATATTATATCCTCTACTCTAGTGCTTTATCTGAATTTTCATAGTTGAGTTTGCTTTTAATTTACCTTTCACTGTGATATGAACAAGTGCCTAAAAACCAAATCAAATTCTAATAAACTCAAAGTGACTGATTTACAGTTGGCTCAGCAGTTTCCTCTTCTTTATAAACTTATCAATAAGACCTATGGATTGCTTTATTCTGTTCTGCTTTTGTCATATTATGTGGTCCAAGCATGATAAATCTCAAAAAGGCTAAGTCCCTGTTAGCGCTTCTAAAAACTACTACAGAATCTCTTAAAAACTTTTCTACTTAATTACTTCACAATGCTTTTTCTGCCTTCAGTTCAATCCCTTCCCTGGAACGATCATGGAATTAAATCTAAATTGCATTTCCACTTAGTGCAGCCTAAAGAGTTCAGAATATGTACCTTGCCCCTCCCCACCACCGTGTTTAGAACTGAAATGTTCACCAAGACTCACATGTTAAAGGGTTGACTCATGGCCTGTGATGCTACTGAGATTTAGTAATACCTTTAGGAAGTGTGGCCTGATGGAATATAATTATGTCATTGGGGATGTGCTCTTGAAAATTATAGTGGGACCTTAGCCCTGACCTGGGGGTGCTCTTTTGCTATTGGGCAAGGAATCAAGTATTATTCTTTGTCACGCTCCTACCTTTTTTGTCACAGGTCTGAAAGCAATGGAGACAACTGATGATGGATTAAAAACAGGAGCCAATAATAAAGTTTTGCCTCTTACAAGTTGATTACCTGAGGTGTTTCGTCATAATGGCAGAAAACTGACCAAACATATCCTCCCAATCTTTGCACCACTCCCCCCATCCAGAATCTTCCCCATTGCTCTGTCTTCTTGCTGTGCTTTTCCTTTTGCCAAGATGCTTTGTCCTCAACCCACTGAGTCCCTCTTACCAGCTCCACTTCAGTGCCTTGATCATCCCATCCAGTCACAATCTAGGCCATTTTCATTACCTAACCATGTTTTACTCATTTATGTGTTTTCCCTCACACTGTCCCTTTCTCTTCTCTGGATCTTGGCTACTACATCATCAACATCCTTCTGTCCTTTCCATCTTGCTGTGAGCAGAATGCGGAACACTGCACAATGCACAGTTAGGACTAACTAATGAATTTTGATAACAAGTGACATTATTTCCATTCCCAACTTTCTTTTGCTATTCCAACATGCCTTATTTCACACACTTTAGTGAGTTCACTAGTATTTTTGTGAAAATGTAATTTAACATTTCTAAATGTCAGACTGCAAAGCTACTTTTGTTGCTGCCCTGGCCATGTGATGGTGAGCATAAAGTTAAGATATCCAGGAACATGGCACATCTCTAAGTATGAAAGTGAAACATGCTACAGATAAGCCACCTGGGTCCCTGATGTCCTCAAAACACAGCAGTGAACAGCCTCTGCACTGTCACACTTGCTGTGATAGTCTTTTCACCACATTCAATGGTGTACACCAGAATCACACATGGGACTTTAATCAACAGAAACTAATGCAGCCATCAAGCCATGAAGAGCCATGATGGGAACACCAATGCATGTTATTAATTAAAAGGAAAAACAGAAATGGCCATATGTGCACATACTAACAACTCCTAGAAAAGGTAAATGGATGGAGATGATGACAAACCCCTTCAGCATATTACTATCATGGTAGCCACCAATCATTTACAATTCTCTAGACACAGAAAGAACAATAGCAAGCGAGAACCATAAGGCAAACAATAAATTTCTGGCATTATTAATGTGTACATAAGTTAATCAATGAATTATTATAAAAAATGGCCTAATAGGATTCAAATGTTTATAATAGAAAAGGCTATGCAAGTGTGGGGTCAGGAAGGCTAAGAAGAATGTCTATATCTTGTGTTCAAATTAACAATGAACTTGAAATTGCTTTAAAATTGTTTGAAAAATCAATAAAGGATGTTTGAAAACAGATTTTTTTTTTATATGTACTGGTCACTTCTGTAGGGCTGGGTATTATCTGAACACTATTCATGCTGTTCCATTGCTAAGGTAAATACAAGGGTTGTATTCTGAAAATGAAGGACTAGAATAAAATCTATCAAGCAAATGCCTTCCATAAACAAACTGGAGTTACAAACCTAGTATCAGATAAAATTGACTTCAATTAAAATCAGAAAGAAGAAGCTATGCATGTTATTACATACTAATAAAGGGATATCCCCTACAAGAGGATATAACCGTCCTAAATATTTATACACCAAATGCTGGAGCCCCCAACTTCATCTAACAAACACCACTGACCCTAAAAACACACATAGATCCAAACACACTGATTGTTGGAGACTTTCACACACCATGGTCACCTCCAGATAGAACAACATGCCCAAAATTCAACTAAGAAACCTCAGAACTAAGCAATTGCATAGACTTAACCTTTTTCAACCCAGCAACTCCAGCATATATGTTATTCCTGGAAGCACATGGAACATTCTCTGAAATAGATCACATTTAGAGCACAAATAACATCTACACACTGAGAAATATTGCAATAATTCCCAGCATTCTCTAGAATGGAACAGAATGGAATGAAATTAGAGCTCAACAGTACAAGCCAGCATATAATATCCTGCAACTCATGAATACTCGACAATACATTGTGGAAATGCCAGTAGATCATTGAAGAAATCAGAACAGAAATTCGAATGTTCATGGTATTTAACCAAAATGAATACACAAAATACCAGCTCCTTTGGGACACAGCAAAGGCAGTACTAAGAGGAAAATTTATAGCCCTGAGTAGCTACATCAAAAAATTGGAGAAAACTCAATCAAACAATTTGATGATGCACCTAAAGCTTCTTGAAAAAAAGCTAAAAGCCAAACCTCAAGCCAAGAGATGGAAGCAAATAATTAAAATTAAATCATAATTAAATGAATTAGAGTAAAAACATAAAATAAACAAAACAAAGTGCTGCTTCTTTGAAAAAGTTAGTAAAATCAACAAACACTTAGCAAATCTTCCAAAAAATGAAGAGAACACACCCATATAAACAAAATCAGAGACGAGACTGGAAACATCAAGACAGAAACAACCAAGATTAAAAATATTATAATGGATTATTTCACAAACCTATATGCTGAAAAACAAGAATTGGGAAGAAATGGATGAATTTCTAGCAAATATTGTTATTCCGAACTTAACCGAGAAGATTTAAAACAGCTAAACAGACACATATCAAGGAATGAAATAGAAACAGCAATGAAAGATCTCCCATGCAAGAAAAGCCACATTGAAATTCCACCTCACCCTAGTAAGAGTGGCCATTATCAAGAAAAATAATAATAACAGTTGCTGGTGGGGATGTGGCCAAAAGGGAACCCTACTGCACTGTTGGTGGGAGTATAAACTTGTTCAAGCACTCTGGGAAGCAGTATGGAAGTTCCTCAAAAGGCTAAACATCGAGCTGCCCAGCAACCTGCAACCCTGCTTTTGGGCATTTACCCAAAGGATTATAAGCAAGACCAAAGGCTACCAGCACAACTATGTTCTTCACAGCACAACTTACCATTGCTAAAATATGGAACCAACCCAGATGTCCCTCAGTAGATGAATGGATGAAGAAAATGTGGTACATATACAGAATGGAATTCTATGCTTCTATCAGAAAGAATGGCATTGCCCCATTCATAAGGAAATGGAAAGACTTAGAAAATGAAATGAACAAGACCCAAAGAAACACAGATTTTATGGTTTCCCTCATTGGTAATAATTAGCACATGTCCAGGATAGTCCTAGTAGACGATCATAATAGCTCAATAGCTATGTCCATATGAACATACAAGATGATGCTAAGCAAAATGAACTCCAAGTTATGGAAATAAGTGGTTTATCATTGTTGTTATTTTCAATGTAACATATGAAATTCTGCCATTTTCTTTTGTCTTTCTTACCCATGATTTTACCCCTGATGTCACTGTAACTAATTTGGTACCCTGGGTAGTGAATATACATTTATCTGAACTAGGAAAGGGAAAGAGAACATCAAAATGGAGTGACAAAGGGTAAAAGGTGAACCAATGCAAGAACAATAGTTAGAATAAAATACGCTGTAAACCAACTGTACTACTTGGTGGGGGTTCGAAGGGGTGAAAGCTTGAGAAAAATGAGAGATGAGGCAACAAATTTGTTATGAAATGTTCTCACTGCCTTATATATGAAAGTGTACATCACTTTGATAATAAATAAATTAATTATATAAAAAACAGTGGCGTGGGACATGAGTTCTTCCACTGTGGACTACCTAACATCACCTAAAATTAAAGCTAGATATTTAGAAAAAAAAGGTGTAACATTGTTCAACATACATTGTATTCATAAATTTCTCTGTTGAATGACAACATTTTGTACAAGTACATGAAAAAAATATATATCATATATATGTACTTAAAAAGAAAAATCATTTACATATACTTAGAGCAATATTACTGTTTGGGTTACCCTAGTAATGTTTTCCTCCTAAATTCTAAAATTTGGTTTTCACTGAGAGACCCTCAAAATTTAAATCTCTACTTGTTCCTTAAGTTTCTACATCCACTAGCCACATTACTTTAGGATTTCATACATTCTTTCACTAAACAATGTTAATATCCATGTCAGATTCATGCCTTGGAGAGATTATACTCATTTATTCTATTTATTTATTCTACTTACCTATTCTACAAACTGGCACAGGTAAACAAAACTATGAATGTAGTCAACATAATACATTCCAAAACATTGTACTTGGGGCTGGGAATATGGCCTAGTGGCAAGAGTACATGCCTCGTATACATGAAGCCCTGGGTTCGATTCCCTAGCACCACATCTATAGAAAATGGCCAGAAGTGGCGCTATGGCTCAGTGGCAGAGTGCTAGCCTTGAGCAAAAAAAAAAAAAAAAAAAGCCAGGGACAGTGCTCAGGCCCTGAGTCCAAGGCCCAGGACTGACCAAAAACAAACAAACAAACAAACAAACAAACAAAACAAAGCAAACAAAAAAAACCCCACTGTACTTTACTATTGGTAACAAGTTTGTGATATGTGGGATTGGAATCTTGAGAACTTATCCATGGGATTTGTTGCTGGGATGGGCTTTTACTACCCTTTTTTGCAAGGCATCCCTCACCTTGGGGCTTCTCCATAGATTGACAAATGGAGGGATGCTTTGTTGTGGGGCTTGGCCTGTAGAGTTTGCTTGTACTTATTTTCTCTGCTAGGCCCTGGAAGCATATAGTTCCTTCTCAGATACTACTGTTACTACTTTTGTCAATTAAAATACCAGTTTGTATGCATGGATTCTAGTTATCTTCATTCTGTTAGCTTAACCTTTGCAGTAGCCTGTGTATTGGCCAGAAAAGGCATTTTAGATGCTTTCTGAAATAAATGTAAGCTGTGTTTTCTGACAGGGACTAAGCCTATTATTGATCTTTGTTTTCATCCTTGAAATGACATAACATAAATTTTAGATTTGATTTTAGGGAAAGAGGATAGGAAAAACAATAAGAAAAAACTCTATTTTGTTTCAGCAATATTTGTAACTCATAAAAGCATACTGTTAAAACAGTGCTTGGAAGACAATAAATGTACTTATAAATATAAGCAAGTGAGGTGCTGGTGGTTTATGCCTGTAATCCTAACTATGCTGGTGACTGAGATCTGAGGACTGAAGTTTGAAGCCAGTCCTGGAAGAAAAGCCTCAGAGACTCTTATTTCCACTTAATCAACAACAACAACAAAAAGCCAGAAGGGGAGGTGTGTTTCAACTGAGTGAAAAAGCTAAGGAAGAATGCACGGCCCTGAGTACGTCCATATATATTATTAATAGTTTGACAGATTTTGAATTCTAGTGGTTTTCCATTCTTGGATTTCAGTGCTAGGAAAGGAAGAAGATACAGGGAATACCAAAATTGAGAGACACAGGGTAAAAAAAAGACAAACAACTTCAAAAGCAATACTTGCAAAACTGTTTGGTGTAAGTGAACTGAACACCTCAGGGGGGGAAAGGGTAAGGGGGAGGGGGTATGAGGGACAAGGTAACAAACAGTACAAGAAATGTATCCAATGCCTAACATATGAAACTGTAACCTCTCTGTACATCAGTTTGATAATAAAAATTTGAAAAAAAAAAGAAAGAGAAGTGAGGGGAGATGAGGAGGAAGATGACAAGGAATGAACAATTCAATACAGCTGAATTGTGATGGTTAAATTTGTGTCACTGTGAAGTGTTGTTTGAATGGAGCTAACATGTAAATTTATGAACTTTTGTTGAAGGAAATCACTCTCTATATTGTGGATGTGCTGCATTCCTTCAGTTACAGGCATGAATCAACCATAAATGCTGACCTTTAAAGATGAGAGAATTCTCTAGAAATCTGCATTCAAACTGAAGCACTGTGCTTTTCCTTTTTGTTTCTTTTTTTTTCTTATTTTCTCATCAACCATGTAAATGTGTAATTTACTAGTTTTGTAATTATTTGCTCAAATTCCTTATAACTTGTTTTTTTCTCCCTCTGCCTCTCTCTTCCTCCCTCTCACTATTTTATTGGTCCATATCTCTGGAGAATTCTATTATAGAATTTGTTACCAAGGTGGTCCTAGTAATATAATTGTTCCATCACTTCAGCCATTCCCCTAACCCTTTTGGCTTTGCTTAATTTTTTGTTTTTATTCTGTAGACAGCAAGGAGACAAGGACAGAAAGTACCTTGGCAACATACTACCCACAATCCAGGGAAAAAAATTACCTGAACGTGTCACTTTATGAGTAAAATGCTTCTTGATCAATGTCAACCTTTCCATCATTCTTTCCTTCATCTATTCCAACACAAACCATCCCTTCAAATTACCTAATTCCATTTTCACACACAAGTATATATATATGTATATATATGCATATATATATATAATCATTATGAATGTGTTCACTGAACAATCCTTCCTCCATTTATCTGCTTTCCTTTAAATGAGTCTCCTCAGACAAAACATATTTTTGCTTCTTGAAATTCAATTTGTTAAACATCCAGTATATTGTTTAGAGGAGTTAGACCATTGGAGTCCTCCCCTGTGTAAACCATACTTCATTCAGTTTGACTGTTTATATATGCATTACTTCCACATATGAAAAGTAATGTGCTCTTTGTCTCTCTGGCTTTAGTTCTTTTTAAAGACTTGTAAACACAGAAAAGTTAAGGTCAAGTGAACAAACATTTGACTTGAATTTTAAAACACAGATTTTCTGGACCTAAATCAATTCCCACACTTGAATCAGTTCTTTTTGACCCAGGGCCTTTTGAATTAACATGAAACTGGGTCCACTTGAAAAAGAACTGTGATAAACTTCTAAGCTTACGTTTCCTCCTTACCCTATTGGTAGCATAGGGGTCTAAGGCTTTTCCTTAGGGTAGCTGAGCTTTGGGGGGAAAAGGAAGTAATTAAAATTTATGTAATGGACAGTGTCTGAAACTGACATCATTTTTAGGAGACAAAAAATGGAAACTGTGGAGCAATGTTCTGGTTAGAGGCTATTAGAGGTCAGGGAATCAGTAGAATATCTCACTTTAAACCATGATTGCTCTGGAGCTATTCTGTGATTCTCTTTTTGGTTCTCAAACACATACTTGGAGTACACATACTTATCCCTGCAGACATCCTCCACCTCCATGACTGTGAAATGAAGAGTATTATGTGAAAAAACTTGGGTTGAAACCAGCAGGACTACCTCTACTTGGGGATATCATAGACCCAAGCACTTCTGTATTCCAATAGGGACTGGAATTACTAGTATCAAGATCAAGGACTTGGGACGTGGAGGGCTGGTGGTCCACGTATACATTTATTTTGACTATAATTGTCTTCCTTCACCTCTTTCCTGTTAAGCTCAAGAACAGAATCTCTTTGATCTTACAGTGTTCGGCAACTTTAGGTAGGTTTCAGCCGTGTTGAGTACAGACTATATATTAGATGTTTTATGTGCTTCAGGAAACTACAGAAAGACCCTGGAATAATATAAAATAGATTTTAATAGGAAGTTTATAAATCCAGGAAGAAATCTTCTTGAGCAAAATCAGTAAATATTAAACTTTTAAAGCAAATAGGAGTTTAGGAAATAAAATACTTCTGCCTGCTATGTGTGTTTGTGTTTTGTAGCCAAACACTAAGTGCCTTGGTGTATTATCAAAGCGCACTGAAGGCAGCGTGCAATCTCATAGAACAAAAGCAATTTGCTTTATCCGACTAATTAGGGGCATAAATAATTATATTGATCAGTCTTGTAGAAAATAAAATAGTTTCATTGAAGGGAGGGTATGAACAGGAGTGTAATGTTAATGTGGTTAACATGCCTAGGCCCATATTGTTTTTCGAATTGCCACTCTTGAATGCCCAACATTCAAGAGTCCAGCAAAACTTAGCATAATCCTCAATGTTTACTTCTGAATTAAACAATCTAATTGCTTAAGGGAAAGAATCTTTTGTATATGCAGATGGATTTCCAAAGTTAGAAACAATATGCAGTAAGGTTCTAGGCAAAAGTCTTTGAGGGGCTATGAGAACTGGTATTAAGGAAACATAGTATATCAATTAAAGTACTGGAAGATGGGGGGGGGCACTTATGAGAATGGAATACAAAGACCTGTAAACTTCACTTGACTGAGCTGATGAAATTCCATCAGGGAAAATCCGTCTTGATCTTAAATGTTTTGAGAAAGTTTATTTGCTGAGCCCTCCACCAGAGGTAACAGCCATTGTATCTTGGAAGAGAGAATTGCATGATTTCTTTGAGTTCCTTTTATAAGAAGCAAATAATTGATGACTACATGCCTAGAGGGCTGGCAAAGAGGAGGCAGAGAAACTCAAGGTGTTATGAAAGAATAATTTCCAACATTTTATTTTCTACATTGCTTCCAGCTGAGAAGGGAATTAAGACCTTCTGTTGACAGGTTAGGCTAGTAAACTGAGTATAATTTGCCAATAGAAATAGAAATAGTGTATTGTATGCTCTGTATCAGATCATAGGAAAAATATGAAATGCTCGATTTTCTCCAGGAACCAGTGGCTCATGCCTGTAATCCCAGCTGCTCAGGAGAGTAAGATCTGAGATCATAATTGGAAGACAGTCAAATAAGAAAGTCCATGAGATTCTTATCTCCAATTCACCACCAAAAAGCCAAATGAGGAGCTGGGTGCTGGAGGCTCATGCCTGGAATCCTAACTACTTAGGAGGCTGAGATCTGAGGTTTGTTGTTCAAAGCCAGCCTGGTAGGAAAGCACATGAGATTATTATCTTCAATAAACTACCCAAAAAATATGGGAGTGGCACTGTGGCTCAAGTGGTAGAGCTCTTGCCTTGAGAAAAATAAACCTCAGGATCAGCTCCTAGGCCCTGAGATCAAGCATAAGTAACAAACAAAAACAAAAGCAAAATATAAAATACCCCATGTTTTTTCTATATACATATATATATTATATGCTGTTGAGCTTTTGTGATTCTCTCCTAAGGCTATCTTCCTTTATACCTATATTATTAAACATATTTCTTAACATTTTCTTTGAGAGTATTTTATACTTTAAAATTCAGGTATGTTTCTTAAGATTTTCTTTTGCTTGAATCTATTTTTATTAGACCATCCATACTGTAAATTTGGATTTTTAAAAAGACTATATCATACAAGAAGACAGTCCAGAGGTGAACTTAATGATTTATAACAATGCTTGATATGATAGTTTATATTGGTATCTATTAGGGGGAAAAATCCTCAGCAACATTTTATTCAATGTGAATCTGTAACTGTGGAAAAAGAAAATGATCCCTAAAGGAGACATGATGCTATTTATGGAGTCCACTTCTGTAAAGCAAAGGGTATCTTTGTGCTGATCAATTCTGACAAAAATGCTGTGACACCTTTGGGCAAGTATGAGGAGCAGAGTGAATCCCATTTTGAGGACTGGAGTCTGGGCTATGACATTGCAAAGCTGGCCAAAGAAACAAATGCCTTAGGATTGGCATGAAAACAGAACAATAAAGCACTTAGAACAAAGCCTGGCACCGAGTAAATACTTAGAATTGTTTGTCATCATTAATTATCATATATTTATTTGAAATGACTGCTTTAGCCACTCTCATATTGATCATGGATGAGGTCACTAAAGAATGGCCTGAAAAAGCCCTGACCACAGCTTTGCTTTTGGCATTTGAACAACTAAATGTCAGTTTGGAATTTTTTTTTTTTTTTTGCCAGTCCTGGGCCTTGGACTCAGGGCCTGAGCACTGTCCCTGGCTTCTTTTTGCTCAAGGCTAGCACTCTGCCACTTGAACCACAGCGCCACTTCTGGCCATTTTCTGTATATGTGGTGCTGGGGAATCGAACCAGGGCTTCATGTATACGAGGCAAGCGCTCTTGCCACTAGGCTATATCCCCAGCCCTCAGTTTGGATTTTTAATTTTATGCAGCATCAAACCAATATGGAAAAGTAAGAGTAGAAGAGTTTGTTTGTTCCAGCTGTTATGGTCTCTACTGTGAATAGCCACCCATCTGATTATACATATATTGTCCATTATCCTGAATTCTGTGCTCTTTCACTCCTCAATCTCAGGGATCAGGTGTGTGGCTGAAATTCTCTACTTCTGGGATTATTTTTCTTAAACTTCCTCCCAAAAGCACAGCATAAGAGACACACAAGCATTCCTTCTCAAAAACCTGCTTTTCTAGTTCAGGCAGATCACCTGGAGTAGTTCTGTACAACATGGAATTGGGGTGTAGCTTTGTGGTTGAGCTTATGATTACCATGCACAAAGCAATGACTTTGACCTCACAATAGTAGCAGTAGCAATGAAAACAAATAAGATATACTAGTTCAGTACAATGGGGCTAATAGGGCTGGTGAATTAACTCATCATAGTAAGCAAAGTTATAGGAGCAAATTCACAGTCTTTTCTTCAGTTACTCTTCTCTAATACTCAATACATTATTATTATTATTATTATTATTACTATTATTATTATTTTATGAAGAAGGGGACTGACTGGGGATTGAACTTAGGGGCTCATGTCCTTGCTTGAATTTTTTTTTTTTCTTAAGGCAGGTACTCAGTCACTCGAGCCACACTTCAACTCCTGTCTTTTTGCTGGAGTCTCTAGGATTTGTCTGCTCAAGCTGGCCTCAAAATCTCCTAGGTTGTTTGCATTACAAGTGTGAGACAGCAGCACCCAGCTAATTTTTTTGAGTCCCTTTATTTATCTTATGAAATTTTATTCTATGGTTATATGTGCCAGGAACTGCTAGGTACTTTTGGTACATGCATAAATTACGAAAGAGAAGACTCCCTTATCTTTGTGGACTTTGCGATATAGCAAGAGAACATAGATGATAAGTAATTAAATTAAGAAAGTAAGCCACAAAATACTACAAAATAAAATATAGAAGAGGCCAAACAGCTCCAGGGGTTTGGGGTGGACTGCAGATGATAATTCAAACAGCATGGTTTAAGCTCTGTTGAGCAGAGAGAGTGAGAGAAATATTCTGAGAGAAATATTTGGATGCTGGGTACGCAAAAGCAGAGCCCAAAGGACTTCTTGATGGATTGGAAGTGGAGAGACAAAGACAGTGAAGCATGATTCTAGTGGGAATTGATCTGTATGAAAGTGTCAAGACTTGGTAAATGCAAGGGGCAGTCTCCTTCTTTTAGATTTGTGCAAATATTGAAAATACAGAGACCACTGCATCAGCCCTTCAGAAGCAAATACTACTTCCCTGTGATGTATTGAGTCAGTCATTTTCCCTTTTGTCATGTCTATAATTATTTTTATCAGAAGTTTCTATTTCCCACTCCTTTCTCACTTTTAAGCTGTTGAGGATTAACACACTTTGCCAATTGGAGAATTCATTTCTGTTTCATTCTACAGTTAAGAACGTGGCATATTCAGATAAATTAATTCAAGGTAGCTCATGTATTAAATGTTTTCATGCAATTAGTCTCTGGAAATTGGAGGTCCCATGACAATCTGACTAAGAGCAAGTCAGATGCTGAGTCGAGCTCCCATAAAGACCCTGATTCCGTGCTCTCAGAGTGAGTGTTAATGAATTCTGCTACAGAATTAGAAGTTACAGACCAAGAACATCTACTCAGAGATTTAAGAGTTCATGGAGATAAAATTGTTTAGCAAACAAGCTCTTACTTCCCAGTTCCCTTGGCAGCTGGAAGTCATCAGGTAAACTAAATGCTTACTCTTCAGAGTGATGATATAGATTTGGGGCCCCTGGGAAAGACATCTGAGCAATTATTCCCATAGATTGCTGCAAAGCACCTGTGATTTCTACTCCCAAACAACCCTTGGAATAAATAAATGAGAGACGTACTAAAACATCTCTCTTATTTGTTAGTGGTGAATGGATTCATACCTGCACAGTTTCTAGTCCAGGTGAGTGGCTATCAGAGACAAACAAAAGTGGCTAATATAGGACAGAGTCTGGTAATGATGAGGGTATTTGAATAGAAGACAGTAGTCATTAGTGACTAGACAGGGAGCTGTATTTTCCCAAGGCATTGGAGTCAGGGGAATGTGTTTATAAAGAATTCAGCTCCAACTAAGGATCTTACCACTGGAATCATTTCCTTCTCTACTTATCCTGCTTTTCTCCTGACTTCCTTTATCATCTCCCTGGGATTGCATCTTCATTGTTTCAATCCAACGCTAATTCCTTGCTAGATTTTTTAAAAATTTATTTTATTGTTTAGGTGATATACAGAGGGGGTTACAGTTACATATGTAAGGTAGTGAGTTCATTTTTTTGTCAAACACGTTACCCCCTTCCTCATTCTTCTCCCACTTTTGTCCACTCTAAAGCCCCCCTCTCAGTTGTACAGTTAATTACTGCTGTTGCATTGGTTCACACTTTGTCATTTGTTTCTTCATTTTGGTGTTCCCCTTCCCTTCCCTAATTCATATATATATATATATATATATATATATATATATATATAAAATGTACTCACTACCTACCATATGAAACTGTAACCCCTCTGTAATTCATTTTGACAATAAAGGAAAGGGTACCAAAATCAAATACAATGACAACAGGGGCTAAACCATAGGAAAGAAAAATGAAAGAAAAATAAATAATTTTGCATAGTACATTTAAAATAACAACAACAATGAAAAAGCTCTTGTTTCTATATCTTGGAGTTCATTTCACTTAATATCATCTTATATGATCATATAAATCATCGATGGCTTAGTATTATTCTCAAAGTATTTTAAAGAATACATTGATGCATTACTAGCTTTTGGGCTAACCAAAATATTTGGAATGACAGTCATTTATAATGGAATATGAATGTATCTATGCTGCTTCAGGGCATTAGGACAGAGCAGAGACACTTAGCATGTCCTCAGTTCCCAGATGCCTCCCTGAACTATGCAAATGCACAGCACTGCATTAAAAACACTGCAAGGGTTTGAAAATGATTATATTTCAGAAGCCATGAATGTCCATCAATGCTTAGTTTAGAAAACACAAACAGCTATGTCCATATTCCTCCTCCAGACACTTCACTTTGAGTGATCAGTGAGGCACTATTTAAAATGATCATTTCCTTGAACAGATGTAAATATCACAAGAGTGAGGATTCTCTTACACTCTGAGCAATAGTCTCTTGCTACTCTGAACACAAAGTCCTGTTTTCAGAACCACGGATGTTAGTTAGACTTTGTATTAGCAGCTTGGCTAACTTCCTGCCATGAAGCTTTGCCCTAGCTTTGCAATCTCAATGACACATCCCTTGAGAACAACAGTCTATTTTAATGTTGAGTCTTTCCCTCTGCTCATCATACTTGTCATCCCAGATGTGCCATTAACATCTGAAATGGGACGGAATACTGTTTTCCATTTCCCTAATTAACACAGTTCATCAGATAAAACCCCTTGGTACCAGCTTCCTTAGATAATCGTACAGGCAGGGAGTCAGAGGTGAGTATGTACAAATGATACTTTTCTGAGGAAGAGGAACAACAGAGAAGGATTTTTTGTTTTGTTTTGTTTTGTTTTTATTACCAGGGACATTCTGGCTATCATACGTACAAAGCTATGCTTTATCACTCATGACTTTTGGTCAAGTTCTAAAAATTCTCTGAATATATTTCTCCTTGACTGAAAAAACAGTGATAACAATAGTATTCATGTCATATTGCTGGTGTGGGAGTTAAACAGGTTTAGTAACTTATAAAATTCTGAAAACTGTTCTTGGCAAAAAATATGCACATAATAAATATTATCTACTGTGTAACCTGTTTCCCATGAAATTGTAAAACTCAAAGAAGTGAGGAGTTTTTTTTTTTATTTTTTCCACTGATATTCTAGCAAAACATAGTGTCTTTGAGCTGATGCTCAGTAAAATTTAAGGAAACACAAGGTGACACAAGTTATAGTATCATGATTGGTATGAGTGGAGAATTTCACATATTTACAATATTGTTCAAAACAATTTTGAGATTCAAATATGCTTTCTGAAACTTAAGGATTTGCATAAAATTATGTAAGTAATCCTCTTCTGTACATCTACAATACTCATTAAGTATGATATAATTAGGTTATTTTTCTAAATTTATATGCCAGAAGAATTAATTAATTAATTAACAGCTTCAGAGTGACATTTATGAATGAATAATGTATCACACAAAACCACAGAAAGCACTGTATTCAGCTCACAGATAAATACTGTTCTTGAACTTTAAAAGAATGCTCCTGGCCTGGGGATATGGCCTAGTGGCAAGAGTGCTTGCCTCGTATACATGAGGCCCTGGGTTCGATTCCCCAGCACCACATATACAGAAAATGGCCAGAAGTGGCGCTGTGGCTCAAGTGGCAGAGTGCTAGCCTTGAGCAAGAAGAAGCCAGGGACAGTGCTCAGGCCCTGAGTCCAAGCCCCAGGACTGGCAAAAAAAAAAAAAAAAAAAAAAGAATGCTCCTTGTCTTAAAGACAAGTTATAAAGAAATGGTACTGAGAAGCATAGTATCCAGCTAAAACAGAAGATTGTTCTGTGGAGACCAATTAGACTCTGTCAACATAAAGTAAAAGCTTTAAAACAGAGAGCAATTAAGACAATAAGTAAAGGGGGAGGATTCGGGTGAATTCCAGTTTGAGTAAGAGGCACTTATCATATTAGAAGATTTGAGAAAGGTCAAAAGTTTTGAAGTGCATCATCTCACTATGATTTTTCTCTTGCTATGAAAGTTAGTAGGTACTATATGAATTTTGGAACTTAATATAAGCAGGTTGGCTGTGTTTAATCCTCCTAGTTAGCAAGTTAAATCCTGCAACAAGATGCTTCTCCAAATATTGAATTTTTCATACAGTTGTATAATATTCTTCTAGAATGCACTGGAGCACATTTAAAGCACATTTTCTACTGAGCTTCAAAATCTATTCTTTTCTCAATGTGCCCAAAAGGAGTCAGGATGGCATCTTTGTCATATGTTCATTAATTCTGGGGAGAAATTGAGAGTCACACAATAGTAGAGCTGATACTTTTTAGCTAGTTACCTTGTAAATTCCCAAAAACAATTGTCTTGATCTATCAGCATACTTACTCTTTCAATACTTTTCTGTGCTAGGATTATTTGATTAGATACTGTGGGCATCTCTTTTTAAGATTTTTCTTTCATTGATTGCTTTGTGGTTGACGCTTCCAGGCCTTACATTAGACATTTCCTGCCTAGTGTCATAAACTACATTCTACTACCTCATAGTTTATACTTAGCTCCATGAGACAGGAGCTAGTTACTTATCCATGAACTGAGAACAATTGTGCTTATACCTAAAGTACAGTTGTAATTTTGAAGACATTTATGAAATTAGTTTATTTTCCATAAATATTTGCAATGAGCTTTCTCCTACAATGAAAAATTGATAAACAACTGGTTCTACAAGATGCTTGAATCATGACTCCCAGGTGTTTGTCATTCAAACACCTTATTAGAATACATCTCAAATTCTCACAGTTTCCAGAGTTGACATACAATTAAAGACTTCCAATTGTAAATCTTGGCTATCATGGGAAGACAGTTTACGTGTATGAAGTAATATATAAAGTCATTTTGAAATATGTTGTAGGATATTGCGTTCAATATCTGGGTAGGTCACCTACATTTTTCTTGGAAGGAAATATCATAAATTTTATATGGCAGAAGGTTTTTGTCTCTATGGTATACGTTTATCACAGGAAATTCTTTTGTGTGGTATTGTAAGGACTAGGTAAGTGATTAAATACTGAAAAGAATGATACTGTTCATGTAGTTAAAGGCATTACTTATTCACGTTGAGATATTTATACAGGAAAAAAGAGGAAAGGCAAGAGGAAAGATAATCTGTTTGGAAATTGGTATTAGAGATTGATATGCAAGTAATTGGTGATCATATTACTCCCAATAATAGGTAGATAAACTAACTTGAATTAATATGGAGGACTGTGATGTTTTCATCTTTTTTGGGGAAGCACCACTGGTTCTACAAATAACATTTTCAAAGTGTGACAAAATGCATGATTTACACATGATCATTATAAAGTTGTTTGACTGGCAGCCCTTGCTGTTTCCAGATGCTGCCCAGGTATAGTCTGAAGCTATGAGGAAGGAATAGAGTAACATTCTCACTGATGAGTCTGCAGTCAATTAACTGGATAATGAATTAAAACTTGTTTATGTGCAACCAGTTCCAGAGGCAATGTACAAAAAACTATAAATCCCTCGTAAGGGGAATTTTAAACATTAGCATAAAAGGGTGCACATATCCAAATGGTGTGATGTTTCCTTAAAGAGACTTGTCCAAAAAAGTACAAGATAATAGCAGTCTACGGACCTATTTCCTGGGATCTCAACACATCCAGGACACTGGACTTCATCTCTGTCCACTGAGTTGAACAATGCTGTCCATTGGGTTGGTTCATCCCTGAATAGCCTGTGGAAAACTACTGAGTTGCTCTTGAGTAGATGGTATGAATATAAGACAAATCCAGACGATGGATCTGTCTACTGCAGTTGTATAGGGAAAGAGTTGGATATGAAAGAGGACATTTTTATTTTCTGGAGAGATATTGCCATCCCAAATGCATTCCTTCTGGTGTAGTATTTTGAGCCAGTGGTCCTGCTTTCATTTCTCTGGGGTGATAATACTGATTCCTGAGCTCATTCTTTTGTGATTGATTTACTCAGGAGTTGTCTGTGACATGTTTCCCCACCAACCATAACAGTACCTGGCAGCAAGTAAAAGCAGATCGAATTACCTGATTAAGGGCACTGGACTAAGGTTTCAGATTTCACTGTTTAAATATTTGTGTGCTTCCATTCACATTTTTCCAACCCATGAATGGCAGACAGTGCAAATAACAGAAGAATTGGTTCTAAATCTCTACATCTATTAATGTACAAAGTTTTACAGAAATAATGGATACTATAAAAGAAAATTTATTAACAACATTGAATCAGAGGATGTATTCTTGAGGGATCTAATAGAACGCCCTCACATTATGTATTGAATCCGATCTGCTTGTAGAGTCTGGGAAATCCTTTGAAGTCTCTGTTCTCTAGGAGATTTATTTACCTCCTAGAAATAACTAACATCATAACTATTTATATATATGTCTTCAAAGTCATGCCTGATCATTTCTTGGAAGTTGTAGAAATTTAGCATTAGAATTATAATTTAGTATGAGAACACAGATTCCAATGAAATTTATAAAATATAAAAGTATACTTTAATATTAAAAAAATTGCATCTTACATGTAAAAAATATATGAGATAGCATAAACACCAGCCTACCTAGGGTTGCTTACATATCCTAAATCTGGAGCTTGGACTCCACTTCTTTATTTACTTTGTCTGTCCTCCCTCCCTCCCTCCCTCCCTCCCTCCCTCCCTCCCTCCCTCCCTCCCTCCCTCCCTCCCTCCCTCCCTCCCTCCCTCCCTCCCTCCCTTCTTTCTCTTCCTTCCTTCCTTCCTTTCTTCCTTCCTTCCTCCCTTTCTTCCTTCCTCTTTTTTTTGTTTCTTTGTGTAGTTCTTGAGCCTTGAAATCAGGGCATGGAAAAGCAATTATTATTAATGTTTTTATTTTTATTACCATCTTTAGTGTTATTATTATTACTATTTAAATTTTCATCAAAAGCATGCTGAATACAAGATGTCAGCTATATGGTATCCCAGATACAGTATCTGCTTGAAGTCATGGAAAGCAGATATATCATGATAAATTTTCTTCTAGGTTTCACCAGGTTTATATTTGTTATGGGTTTAAAAAATTCTTTGAAATAAAATAAGGGTCTTTGGAATTTTTTTAGTCCCATTCAAGGAAGTTGATATAATTTTGCTAAACTTTTCTTTCTTTGGTATTTCAAACTTCTGCTCTGATCTGGTTGAGATGTATGGGATGGACAGTGAGGATCAGCAGAGTGATCCTTTTCATGACAGTTTAAACCTGAGAGATGACCTGCTTAGCCCTTCAGGTCCTTCTAGACTTGACATAGCAAACACGCTCTTTTAAGGGAAGCAAGTTTGGATCTTTCTGATAAAACAAAGTCTCCTTAGGCATAGAAGAAAAAGAGAGTTGGTTACATTGCAGTATTCATTACTAGTGGAAAAATACCGAGAAAAACAAAATGATAAATTCTTTATATCAGTGTCCTTTGTTGGGAAAACAGGAACTTATTAATTCTTGTAAAAGTTTTTTAAATTTGTTTTTAGAAAGTTGATAAAGCTTCATTTATTTATTCTGTTCATGTTGAAATAACTGGTTTTACTGTAAATGTGTAGTTTGCTTTTTTATGTAAAGCTCAATATAAATTATTTACAATAGCAATCCAAAGCCAAATACATGTTAGATGATTCAATGTAGCATGGAGGAAAATGATGGCTTTATTAGACTAAACTTAAGGAACAGGAATGAAGCCCTTGAGTTGGTTGCTGTTGAAGACATTGAACATGCTATACCCAAGGTAGATACACTAGAATCTATAGTTGTTTTAAGTATTTCATACACTTAACAAACACATCTTGATTGTTGGTCAACAATACATACTCCTAATACATGACAAATGGATGCAAAATCATATAGACAGATGGGCAGATAAAAAGACAAAGGAGGTATCTACCTTTATCTCATCCTATTTGTTTATGTAAATGTCTTTATTGCTAAATACAATTCTATATATTGTTTACCAGTAAATTAACAAAAATGTATATGACTTTTGAGTAACTGTTGAAATCAATCTGTATGTCTACAATGTCATGGAACAATGTTAAACATCATCTCTTTGATATTTGTTTGCATATGTACAAAATTCTCATGGAAAATAAAGTAACTCATGGAATGAAACTATGTATTTTCACCATTAGAAATGTGTAATTATTGAAAGTATATTATTCAGTGATGAAGGCATTAAAACAGACATCAAAGAAAAAAGTGAAGAGCTGGACAGATTAGATTATTATAGCTCAAGCTTAAAACAAGTGTTGTTTTTCCTTATTAGCTATTTTCAATGCTTCAATTTAAGGGGAATACCCACAGAACAGGGTATCCTGGACTAATTCAATAATAGCCAAATACAATGAATTTGTGTCATCCATTCTTTAGTATATGTTTTTCAGAATCCTGGTGAAACAAAACGAATACTAATGGACAAATTTCATTGTGTGACAGTATAAGTGAGAGAAAAGTTCTCTGAAAGAGAACAACTAGAATATATGTTGAAAACATTGGGACTAAAATACACATTAGAATAAATAAATCACTGAGATGGAGAATGGGCTCCATCTAACACATTATTTTCCCCAGAGCTTAACCAGTTTTCATAGAATCTGTAAAGGGAAGACCCTCTTAGCGGTACACAGAGAGGTCAATAGAGCTACCAGGATTTTCAAATGCATTTACCAGAATGGTGACCTTGAAAAAGATTGTACACAATTATCCACCAATAGATTAAAAGCAGTGAGAACATGTTTGCTGAGCTAGTTGAAGCAGTTACCAGTAAATCATGAACAAAAATGACAGAGCTGAAATCATATGGAGTGTTAAGTATACACTCTAAGTAGTAAGTGAGGGATAATCTAGGAGATATTCATAAGCAATCAAGATGAACGTGAATTTTGGAAGAGAGGAACAAGTAGGAGAATGGAAACAAGATAAAGATATTCAAAAGTCATTGAACTTCTTGTATTACTCAATCATCAGCCAGTCTTAAATTGGACAGTTGTTGATGACCCCATTCTGACCCAATGTGTTTTCTGCCAAGGGCATTTGAAATGCATACTTGTCCAGAGGAGAGCAGAGGATCACAGTTGTGTTGTCTCTTGGAAAAGGCAAACCCATGATGGTTTGGTCTTCTCACCCCCATTCAGCCAGATTACTCATCTTCATGCTGGTTCTCTTGGCCATGGCTGCAACCTGAGCCTTTACTTGGGCAGCAAGAGTACAGCACATATGTTAACATATGTGTGGTTATATATGTAGAAAATCCATCCCTATAATAAGCTTACAGGTGCATCTTCCTAGAAGTTATCAAAATAATGACAAAGGATTTGGGAAAAATTATCTATTTGTTACAAAATAATAGACTAAATTACAGGGGGCTGGGTGTTTAGCTAAATGTTCAAGTATTTGCCTAGCATGTGTGAGTTCCTGGGTTCAATACCCATCACTGGAAAAAGAAGGGAAATCGATACAGAAAAAACTAAAATTTAATATAGAAATCATAAAATCACCTTCAAAGGAAAAAAAACCAATTTCACTAGGGTGAATTTATAGGAGCACAGGAGGAAATTGAACTTAATAACCAAATTATTTATGTTCGTTTATGTTCCGATTGAGAATTTCAACCCTACTCTCCATATGAACATACATATGCATACATATATGCCAAAACTATCTTCTAAAATTTATATTGGTGATAGTCTAAGTAAAATTTACTTTATATTAGATACCTTTACTCACATGTAATTTATTGACAATATAAATGCATGGAATTTATATGTATAAAAATGTACATTCTGCCTGGGAATGTGGCTTAGTGAAAGAGTGCTTGCCTAACATGCATGAAGCCCTGGGTTTGATTCCTCAGCACCATGCAAACAAGAAAAGCCAGAAGTGGTTCTGTGGCTCAAGTGGTAGAGTGCTAACCTTAAGCAAAAAGAAGCCAGGGACAGTGCTCAGGCACTGACTCCCATGACCCAGGACTGGCAAAACAAAAACAAAAAACAAAAAAAAGTACATGCTACTCTTACAAATAAAAATTAGGTAAAAGTTTTGGCTATGAGTTGAGTAGCAAACAAAATTGAGGTAGCACAGATGGCAAATTTCACTGAAACTTTAAATTTTTGAATCACAACCCATTAGGTTATATTGAGATCCATTTGTAACTGACTCTCATCTTTACTTTGTTGTATTTGTATCTTGGCTGTTCTTTTACTGACTTGTTCTTTCATTTTGATGACCTATTTAATCAAGAGTTATAAGTTTCAATAATAAATAGTACTTGTATGGAAGGTACCAGGGAAGCCACAAAATACACAGAGACAAGCACTGGAATTCATCACACAAACACAGCCACTATGAGGTCAAGATGAAGAATTGGTCTAGGTCAGTGTCATCCCTGTTGCTGGTGGACATCCCCTCTGTGAGGCTCTGCTGATAACTTAAAAGTTGTTCCAATATTTCTTTTGTTTTCTGTCTAGGATCTTGTTCATGAGAATAAATGATTTAATTTGTATATACATGAGCATTCTTTTCATGGTTATACTTCCCAAGTTCCAATCCTACTGATCTCTAGTCTATTTTGTGTCAATGAGTAGGAAATCACAATCCAGCAATTTGTCAGTGTCTTTTGTGTTTTCCACTTTATGTATTTTAACATTTGGTGGATCCAGTTAAATAGATAGCTTTGGTGCTCTCAAAAGAAATAACAATGTCAACTTCACCCTCACTTTTTGATGGAAAATCTTTGCCATCAGAGTTTTCACATGAAAGATATATTTGCCACTTCTCAAATGTCAAGTCTAATAGAAAGGGGATATAAATGACAGGTTTCTTAGCAGCCATCAGCCCTTTAAGGTTATGACATAATATGACACACCTATTTGTCATGATAAAGTGAGCATTTATACTCATACCTTGAACTTTTTAATGTTTCCAAGTACTACATATAGTTCAAGTTTATTCTTTAAAAAAACACAACATCAAATGTTTGTATTTTAATGATATGATAAAAATTACATCAGAAAGATGAGTTATATAGTGTGATTCCCTGCATTTGACACATTTGTTTTATGTACTTATTATTTATTTAATGGTGCTGAGATTTTGAATCCAGTGTCATATATTTGCTAATCAGGCACTTCATTTTCTAAGCCCTGCCTCCAGTCCAGACTTCTTTGGCAAATTGTCTGGCAAACACACAAATTAACAAAGCAGAGGTTCCAAAAAATTAAATGTGCCTCTATTTCAAATATAGCTTTACTTGAAGTGACTTCTAAAAATAACATTATCCCTCATCCTTTGACCCCCTGCTCCTACTGAAATCCACCAAATCCCTTATGCCTACAAGTAAGCACATGGTTTTCCATAAGAAAGTCTACAAAGTAAATGCTAGCATCCCTCTCCTATAATCAAAAGAATGGGAAGGTGTAAGTATTCACTGAACTCACTCTTCTTCAGCTTTATCCCAAGACAGTTCCATCTCCAGAAGAGCTGGGAGTTCCTCTCCCTCTTTCCTGGGTTTTCCCTTCCTAGTGACCAATGGCTAGCTGGACTGCTTTGAGAAAGCAGTACTGAAGTGCTTAGAAACTTACTAGGAAAAGATTTTCTGTTGGACAGATTGAGCTCTATTGATAGATTGACCCTTGTATTATATGAATGCATAATCCATGTCAGTATTCATGTCTGTTTATTATCTATCATCTATTGATCTAGAGTAACTATACCTGAATTTCATAGTGCATGTTGACATAATAAATATCACAATATAAATAAGATTAGGTATCTTTATATTGTGGTTCACTTTTAAAATTCAGCTAGGTGAACACAAGGCTACATTGCCTCTTTATATTCCAGTATGGCAAACAGTGACCCAGTTCATAATCATGACAGGTTCTCCTCAAAGGGCAGTCTAACAGCCATGAAATGGAGACTTTGCTTGGCTTATGTTAATACTTATTTTCTTCTGAATCTCAGATGGATTTTCATTTATGTTCTGTTCAAATCTGTATCATTCTTTCACATGAGTTTGACTTGTGCTATAATTGTGTTATTTTTATTGCTATATTTTACTTGTGTTAATTTGTCCTAATATCTGGAAAACTATAGCAAACACAAGATCTTAAGCCAACTTTAACAACTGTTTAGAACTTCTTAACAATAGACTTAGATTTATGTTTACCTTTTATATAAATGAATGAGATAGTAAATATGAAAATGGTTACAAATTATTGTTATGTATTCTATCTGTCTATCACACAGTAATAATATAAGGCAAGACTGATCTCACAGAAATCTGCCTCTCAATATTGGAGATTCAATTATAATGAATGAAATATAAGCCCAGAATACAGTCGTGTTTTTTTTTAATCTGGGCATCTGGATATAGCTATTTTTAGTTTATGGAGTTAACAGTGGATTTATATGTTTAAGTAAAATCTCTGATAAATGTTGGCCATGCTAGAAAACTTACACTTATTTCCAAGTGTAAATATTCTTGGTAACAGTTTCATTGTAGTTTAATTTCCATAGCAAGTGTTATAAGCAGATGATAGAAAGTATTTTTTCTCTGAATTCTCATGCTATATATCTCTGCAGTTATGCCAAAATCTATGTGAGATTTTCAATCATAAAAATCAGATGTTAATTTGAATTTTTAAAATCTAATAAATATTTGAAGTTCACAGCACTATTTAAAGTCACCTGTCAATGAATATTTTAGAACTGAGAAAATGATTTCCTCAATTATATGATTAAGAATGACACCATTGCTATGCAGAGTTGCATAAACTGCTTTTTAAAAATAAAAATATTTCAGCTTGTAGATCTTTCTTCCTTTCTTCAATACTCCCTGACATCCTGAATCCCAGGTAAGTTAGCCAATTCAGGGCCACAACACACAGGGAGGAACTGAGAGTTGTACCTCCACACCATCCACCATCTTCACAAGTCTCCTTAGGTCTTTCTGCCTTTAAGAGTCTCCATCAGAGAACAGATGTGGGGAGAATGGAACTGTAACTTAGGGAATCCCAGGGACCCCAGGAAGGCAGGAGTGCTGGAGGGAAACTTTATTTGAAAGCATAAATCCCTCCCTCAAAGGGATGATCCTGTTGAAGTAGCCACTTAAAGGTTGTGTCTGGTTTCTGCTAGTTCTTTGTGTTTCTGCTACCCTGAATAGTTCATTACATTGTTCTAGAAACAAAAATCATCCTGGAAGAGAGAGATCATTTCTATTTCTTAAGAAGAAGTTAAATTAGAATGGGAGTTAGGAGGTGGAATAGAGAAAGAAAATATCAGAAAGGAGAGAAGCACCCGCATGCTGAGATTGGTACAAGTGTGAGGTCTTTGGTCTTCAGAGGTTGAACAGGCTCTAGAAGAGAGGGAGGCCTACCATGGAGTTTATTTTCCTTGCTGTCAGACAAATTCAGTGCAAGTCCTGAACCACCCAGAAAAATTCCTCTGGAATGCTTCCTTAGTATATGTCTTTGGTTCTGCCTGATGTTTATTTTTCCACTGTATGAAATCAAGGCAATAGTTCCAGTGTCCTGACTATAGTCTTATGAAGCAAAAATGTGCATGTACAGAAGACTAAAGTGATTCTGGCTTCAAGGCAACAAAAGCAGATGCTAAAAGAAGAGTCTCCGGGAATGTGAGTGGGTCTTTGAGCCTTATTGGGTCATGAGAGGAAACCTGAGCTAGTATTTTCTAGATATGATAGATATGGCATGCATGGGAAATTTGAATTAAGCAGAACAGGTGGAATATGACTCAGTATAGAAACAAAATGACAAAAAGATGCAATCTGCCTTTCTGGAAAGCTGTGTCCTAAATCCCACATGTAGTTATTTGTCATCACTATAGGTGACAAACCTCAAAGTTCTCAAAGAACAGAGGCCCAGAGGCATACAGGGCACAGAGATGTCATTTTGCAGATATGAGCAGCACCTTGGAATCCACTGTGTTCTCCTCAGATGTCCAAAAATATAAATAAATATTCAAAAATATAGACTGTAAATAGTAACAATCAATAACTACTTGTTTATGTTGATGTGCATTAGAAGGTGAGAATTTAATTGTAAAACAAATATGGAATGCACAGGAATGTTCTACTCTCCTTATACTTTTTTTTGTTAATTTAGGCATTGTAAAATGAATAGCTTCTTTATAGACATCGACTCCATTATGCATGTTGTCTTAAATACGGTTTTGCAACTCTTTAAAGCTCTCTGCTTTTAAATCTAGGCAATTATTCCTTCCCTCTACCTCAAATAAATGAAAGAACAGCATATAGAAATGAATTTCTGAACACAGTAAAATTCTGAACAAATTAACTTCTTTAACAAACATCTTACAGCAGTCCTTTCTGACAGAGGTTCCTCAGAGTTCCCCACCCGTAGGTTTCATTTCTCCACCTTTGGGTCTCGTTATTTGTCTCAGTTACTCATCATCACTCATTTTTATTTCATTGCTACATGCATGACTTGTTCTTCAACTAACAGAGTAATCCTGCTGGGCTGAGAGTCCTAAATTCACTGTAATCCAAGGGCTGCCCAGTTCAATGGTAGATGGATAAAATGTCAGTGGGCACCTATTTGATTATGCAAATGTTCATTTAGCTGTTCAGAGTACTTTTTATTTCTCCTTTATTAATCTACAAGTTTCTTTTCCCAGTGCTTCATTATGAGAGATAGAGGCTTTGTGATCTATGCTTGAAAATCCTTGAGGAAGGTCCATTTTCTGTGCAAGTATGGTATATTTTTCTCAAGTGTGTTGTCCTTTGGCTTAGGAAATCTATGGAAAAGTCATAGGCCAGTGTCTCATGCCTGTAATCTTAGCTACTTAGAAGGCTGAGATCAGAGGATTGTGGTTAGATGCTAGTCAATCCAGACAGAAAAGTTTATGAGATTTTATTTGTTAGCTCTATTTAACATGCAAAGAACTGACCCCAACATTCATTTCAGCCCAGCTGGTTTTCCTGTACCAATGGCAGAGCCCTGGCTGCCAGTCTTTGAAGTATGGCAATCCCTACTTTCTGATGCAATTAGTTAATTAATTAATTTTTATGCCAGAACTCCATCTTGAGCTCAGGGCCTAGGCACTGTCTCTGATCTTTGGCAAGGCTAGAACTCTATCACTTAAGCAACAGCTCTAATTCTGACTTTTTGGTGGTTAATTAGAAATAAAAATCTCAAGGAGTTTCTTGTCTGGGTTGGCTTGGAATATATTCCTCAGATCTTATCCTACTGAGTAGCTAAGAATTGAGTCACTGGTACCTGGCAGACACAATTTATTTTGATCCATGGTTTACACATGTGCAGCTGTCAGACCCTTGTACCTTTGGGGTGTCCATAAGCTCCATTCAAATATAACAGTTTAAAGTAGCAAGATATGTAAGTGCACTGAAAATTTCTAAACACCAGAATCCAGATGTGTACAGAGAAGACTGTTGCAGGCATTTCATCAGTCTGTAACATTTGACAGAGGCACATGGTGATTTTAGTTTATCATGTGCCTCAATTTGCTTGTATTGGATTAGTAGAAAAGACTATCTTAGTTTCTGGAACATGTTTTAATTAAACTATTTATTACATGAATGATCATGGGTTATTTAAGTGCAAAGCTCCAGCATTATGAGCTACAGAAAGGAGGGAAAGAAACAGAGGGAAGAGTGTTTGATTTTTACATTTCAAGACGTGATGTGATTGATAAATTTAGTATTCTCCTTGCCTACTGAACTAGAGATCCTTAAAGATTTTTTCTTATTTACATAAAAGAAGGACATGCTTAGAAAATTCAGTCAAATGCTTCTTCAATGGTAGAATAAAAAAGTAGCTTCAGTAAGGACATAAACTGCCTAAGATTACAGCATTCATGTGATTTTCTAATGAGGAGCTGAAAACAGAAATGATTAGCACTATAATAAAATGCTAAATGTCTCATAAGTGACCATTTGTAGACAGTGAGGCCTGATTTAGAACAATTTTTAGTTTAGTATATTTTTATCATGTCAATTCTATTAAATGATTATTTAACTTACTGAGTTTTCCAGGTAGAAAATTGTATTATATAAATCTATTACTTTTTCATTTCTTTGTGATAGTTGTAATCCCATGTTTATGTCATTATTAATTGACAATGTCATCTTCTAGAACTATTTTAAAATCATCAAGATGTTAGCCAACATCAGGGAGTGCAACAATTTTATAAAGCATTTTCTCCAAGGTTTTGCCATAGAAAATAAGAGCTATTACATTCCTTGCCATAAAAAGAAACATCATTGTGTCTTACTATTAAAAGAATTTTTCATTGTTTTCTTAGTCAGAGTATATTTCTTTAATTAACTGTGCTAGTCCTGTCTCTTGAAATCAGGGCCTAGGTGTTCTCCCTAGTTTTTTTTTGTACTCAAATTGAGTAGTCTACCACTTGAGCTCCACTTTCAGCATTTTGTTAGTTAATCGGAGATAAGTGTCAGGTGTTTCCTTGTGTGGGATGGCTTGGAACTTCAGTCCTCCAATGTCAACATATTGAGTAGCTAGGTTTACAGATGTGAGCTACAGATACCCAGGTAGAGAGTAGATTTAATTTATAGAAGAAGATAGTGAAGTCACTTAATGAAAATATACTGGTTGCTTGGATATATTATAGAGATAGAGTCCCAAACACATTATTAGCTATTGCACTCTTGGCCTGAATCCTATTTAATATTAGTAGATCATTTTCATATAAAATTAATTTAATTTTCTTGCATTTTAATACAGTTATTTTTATAACTGTAATCTTTAATTGGGATTGATTCATTAGGGTTTCAAATCAGGATTAGTATATTATTAATGTAAAACCAAAAGCTAGACTCTAAAATTACATTTTGCCTCAAATGGTACAAGTCTGAAATCCCCTTAAAATTTAGTGGATTTAATACTGGGAGATAGAATAGCAGGCTCTTACTTAGACTTGTACCATATGAAAACCTGCTTGACCTGAATAGGAATGCATCAGCCATATCAACAGATCTTCTTATTTTTTTGATCCTTGAATGACTATTAAAGTAGCTCATGCAGAGAGTAATGCATATTCTGATTGTCTTGGGATCATTTAGTATACCTCCTGCAAAGATTTCCACCTTTCTCATGAGACAACATTGTCTTTGATAGGTTTGTTTCTCCATGACACTAAGAAGATATTATCCCACTTTCCTGTAAAGTCTTAATTCCTCTTTCTTGCATCATCTTATTTGGGGACAAGCTTTTTCCTTTGTAGATGAAATCATCTCCATGGGCTGGGATATGAACGAGCAAGTCATAGCAACTATCCCAATATCATAGAAGTATAATTGATTAACTGATTTTTTATTATTTCCAAGTATTTGTGTAAAGGGGTTGTCACTTAACAAAGCAGTTTACAAATACAATATGTCTTGATTCATGCCATCTCTTTCAACATTCTCACCCATCCCTCCTCTAACCCACCCCTTCTTTGGGGGCTAGATTAATATAACTTAGAGGATATCAGAATCCTTCACAATAGCTAAAATGACAGCACTAAGCGGAAGGATCTCTGCCTTTCTGTACTCAGCAAGTTCAAGGACCACTTCACTTATGTCTGCTCTAATCCTTTGTTCCCCACATTGAGTAAAGCCAATTCAGTAAGCACAGGTGACAGAGGTACAGGCAGATTCAAGAGGTGGCACCTTAGGTCTCTAACAGTTGGCAAGCAGTCAGGTCCACTTGGATATATAAAGCTAGAAGTTCTAATTTTAACTTTTCCCCATTAAGTTAGCTCAGCATTCTCATGCCATATAATCTGGTTTGTAATGAAAATAAGCACCTCCTGGCTAAGCAGAAACCAGAGTTGCTATTGGATTTGTGAGTGGCAGAATGCACTATTTGGAATTGATCTAACTGCATGGGACTCAAGCAAGCAGTGTTCTCTGAAGGGAATCAGCATGTTAATATGTTGTTCTTTGTGACTTGGGACTCCAGCCAGGGGTCTCGCTAGCTAAAGCTTCAGAAAGAACAGTAGCAAAAGTTGACAGCTTGCAGGAATCAGTGAGCTACTTGACAGAGGCAAGTTCGAAAGCAAACTGTGACATTCTGACAGCTGAAAGAACAGCAAACAGTGCTGCTCATTTTGACTTACATCTGCAGGTAGCCTGGCAACTAAGATAAGCCTGATTGTTACAGGAGTCAAAGTCTTGGTCTTGCTAAAGTCACTATAAGCAAATGCAGGGAAGTATATGGAAGGGAAAGGCCTGAAGATAGTGATTGAACTTTCACCATTATTATGCCCTTATATTCTCCCATGCCCAGGCAATGACCTCAAAGTTGACCTGTCTTGCTCTGTTAATGGTAACTGGTTCCTGGTTATAAGTCCACTACTTATATCTTCCTGGAGAGAAGTCCCATATTCATGAAATTTTACCAATACAAGAGACTGAGAAATAAATGATTTAGTTGAGGGACTAGTAAACCAAATACCAGTTTTCAGTTTGCTCAATGACTGATAACCAATTAGGAGGTTTCAAATTCTACAGACCATGATTTGGCCAGCTTGTAATTTTTGTTCCTTTTAAACTCCAAAGAAAACAAACAAAACTAACATGGTTTCAGCATCCATTTGCCAGAAAAAAAATCCTATGTATTCCTAGCATAGCTGGACTTATGCCTGCTGAGCTCCAAGGTGATTTCTGTGCCTCAGAGGCAAACAATAGTTTGTTGCCCATGAAGTGCGTCCCTGCTCCCTGAAATACCGATGACCCTTTGTTATCCATCATTGATTGATTCAGTCTTTCTCTTTCACATTACTAAATTTGTTAATGTGGTTTCTGGTATGATTTTATGTATTTGTATTTCAAGTCCAGGTAGTGGATTGTGATCTTTGCTGATAGATTCACGGGTATGTTTGTTTTGATTGAGAATGTCCCTTACAATCCAGGGTTTGTTTATAGGTTTCACTGTGACTTCCCAAGTAGAAGAGTTTTTCTCTAGGACGTCCATTTACCCTCTAAGGTTTATTTCTCTCAGTATCAATGATTCCATCCCTTTATAAAACTTACTCTAACATCATTCATGTTTGTTGGTGCTTTTTTTTGTTTCTAATTGGTACAGTTGTCTTATTGTATTTTCAGGGGTTATCTAACAATGAATTCAAGAATTTATGTAATTCTGGATTTAAAAGATTAGAAAAATGTTGCACCTGCCATGAACCTAGATGGAACTTTTTGGTCATTACTTCATATTTGTACAATTTAACAAAATTAACAACTTTTTGCATAGTATACTTTGCATTATGTATTATACATAACCTAGGAATAATTTATAGGATGTGGTAGATTTTGTAAGTACAATGATATTTTGCATGTGTGTGTGTGTGTGCGTGTGTGTGTATATGTATTGGAACTGGCACTAGAGCTTTAACTCAGGGTCTGATTTCTGTGCCATTCTCCTTTGGCTCAAGGCTGGCATTCTATTACTTGAGCCACAGATCTACTTCCAGGTTGTGGATGGTTAATCAGAGCTAAGAATTTTATGGACTTTCTTACTCAGGCTGGCTTTGAATTGCAGTCTCGGATCTTAAACACTTGAGTAGCTAGGGTTACAGATGCGAGCCATCAATACCTGGATAATACTATGGAATTTTATATGAAAAACCTGAACATCCATGGCTTCTGATATCTAGAGATTTCTAGAACCTATATAGATGCTATGGGCCAACTATGTTATATTTCAACTGATTTTTGTAGACGTGGGAAGAGGAGAGCCTTCCCAAGACAATGAGCAATTGCTATATTTTGTAAATAAGTGGACATCCTCGAGGAGGAGCATGAGTAGATTTGAAATTCTGTGGTGAAACAAGACTCTCACCTCAGGAGCAGGAGAAGGAGGTAGGCCCTGGATCCCACATGGTGATTTTTCTGGCTAACAACATGAGGCTTTAACTTCTGGATCAAAGAGAGGCAACTCCTTTATCAAAATATCAATGACTATGTGGTGAGAGAGATACTCTGAATAATATGTGATTAGATATCCAGAGAGTAAGTTATAGTATTTGTAATTCATGATAGTTTGGAAGTAGTTGCTGAAAAAATGGGATATTTTACAGAAAAATAAAAGATTTCAAAAAGTTTTATAATTCCCTATAGAGAATTAGGAGTGACATTAAGATGCTTTGTACTCACAAACTGACACATTGAACTGAAACTTCTTTGTACAACTCCTTAAAATATGTACATACACACACACATATATATATACATATATGTGCATACATCTACATGTAAATAGACACATACAAATGAATATTAGTCAATACAGTCAATACAGCGGCCAGATTTCAAACTTCTGCAGGACACTCAAGGGCCATAAATGTTACAGGAGTTCTAGATTTGGAACTAGAAAGCAAAACATCAGTTTTGAATTGTGTGTGTTAAATATGAAATGGGTCGATGATACCCCGTTGGATTTGCCGAATTATGTTGGGCTTGTGTGACCTTGGATCTCCGAGGAAAGGCATAGCCAGAGATGAGAGGAGGGATATCAACTCATCAGCATTTAGATGAAGATTACAATGTGAGTGCACAGTGAAAAGACCAGACAGCATGAAGCATGGTATTTCTGATTAGGTTCATTTGACATATGATCAAAACCTGGATAAAATGACTTAAACACAAAAGATTGCATTCTTTATGTGAAATATGCAGTAAGCACTGGAAATCAGGGTCAGTGGTTCCTGCTACCCTTCATGTCATTTCTTCATGAGCATTTCTCCAAAAATGCTCCAAGATGGCTCCGGGAGCTCCAGCTATCAAATCTACATTGCTATCAGCAGAAGGAAGGAAAGGCAAAAGTAAGTATAGGCTTTCTTCTATTAAGGATCTATCCAAAATGTTGTATATACTATTTTAATGCACATCACATGGGACAGGAGTTAGTCATATATCATGTTATTTCATTTGGTGGATTATTTCAAATTTATTATAAAATAAATCACTTAAAATATTGCTCCCAGTGTGCAGACTGTGCACTCCAAGGACATGACATGTGCTCAGGGATTGCAATGGCTGGTGGGTGACACTTTCTCCCTTTCCTCACATAATGACAGGTCCAGGTTAGCCATCTGAGTTCTCCTTGATAAGGGCACTGATCCCACAGGGACTGAAGCCCCAGTAACCTAGCACTCCCATATATGTCACTCTGGGGACGGGTTAAACATCTTGACCCTATGTGGAGATATTTATTTTTACAATTTCTATAATTCTCTCATTTTCTCTTGGCTATAGCCCCATGAGGTGAAGACTATACTATCTCTACTATCCCAGCTCTTGAGGTGAGAAAATAGGGATGATGAGCAACTAGCTCAAAACTCAAACAGGCCCATATTCTGGGGTCCATGGAGGCTCAGACTGAGAGTGAAGAAAAAAGCTCCCTGTCTCTGACAAAAATAGCTATCCAGAAGAAGAGCATGCTTGGTCAGCCTGATGCTCAATTAACATATTCAAAAGCAGCAAATATATAAGAAGAAAAGAAATATACAAACCCACAAACACTACCTGTAATTATCATTACTTAGTACTAGGACTGATAAGACAAGCAATGAAAAAACCAATGTAATAGTAATGCTTAACTGGAATGGGCCCTGTAGCAGGTCATCATGAAGGCAAGCCTCCAAACTGCATATCTATACATTGATGTGCAAGGCCTACAATAAAGATCTATCAGCTCTATATCCTCCTATCATAAACACACATACATTACACACACACACACACATACACACACACACACACACACACACACAGAGTAACTGAGGAACTTCAAATCTCCACACATATGCAAGGAGGCGGTAAAAGGAAGTGTAAGAATAGTGGTGCATGGTACGCTGAGTGGTATATTTTCTGGAAATGAAATGGTGAAAGAAGGAAAAGAAGGCCTCCCAATTGGAGGGCTTGCAGGGTTCTGTGAACTACATCAATATAAATTATCAGGAAAACAGAGTGAACACAGGAGGAACCAATCCTGCTGACTTCCAATGGGACTCCATTAATCAGCAGTGCAGATTTAGGATGTGCACACCAGACTTCCTGGAAGGACAGTGTCTGGGCAGAGGATGGAAATTCTAACAGTGGTGTAACCACATGTTTAGTCTGCTGGAAACTGCTAGGTCGCTAGAGGATTTTTGTTTCCAGGAATAGTTAAATGTACCCATATCATAGCTAGGAAGAAAACATTCTACAAGTGAAAAATAAACTTTAAAGACTTGGGTTCTGAGAATATTTTTTGAACTGAAACTTAATAGTTATAAAAAGAAAATTTAAGAAACTGGCATTTCAAAAAACGTAAGATGTGTATTTGTTCATCAAGGTTTTATTTATTTATGTATCATTTATTTATGTATATATGTATGTTGGGTACTGGGGCTTAAACTCAAGGCCTGGGTGCTGTCCCTAAGATGTTTATAAGGTGGTAGCTCTACTTCATGAGTCACAGCCCCACTTTTTGGTGGTTAATTGTAGATAAATGTCTAACAGATTTTCCTGCAAGTCTTGGCTTCAAACTGCTTCTTCTTCCTCAGATAAAAGCCTCCTGACTAGCTAAGCTACAGGTGTGAGCAACAAGCACCTGACTATCATGGCTTATTTTAGTTAATAAATAGCATTCCACAAAATGTGATAAACACCTATTGAAAACGTAAAATTCTATAAAACATAAAATTCTATACTTTGGAAAATGATTTCACAGTATGAAGTAAGAACATAAATTAAGTTGAGCTTAAGTTGAAGAGAAGGGAGATATATGGCCTTAGGATTTCAGAAATATTCCTGAGATGAAATACAAGAATGGAAACACCTGATTGATCTGTGTCTTGGTAGTCAGTCTCTGTTCCTGTGAAAAATAAGTGTTTCTCTCTGAGGCTGACAATGTGAAAGGAAGAATAGCTGGTTTGGCCCACGGCTTCAGAGGCTTTAATCATTTGCCCGTATCACTTTGATCCCATGGTGAGGAGGAACATGGGAGAGAGTGAGGAGGAAGGGCAAAGCTGGTCATTTCCTTGTGGATTGTAAGGAAGTGATGGCGATGGAGATAGAGGCAATAAGGGAAGTGGGAGGATAACAACTTGAGGTCCCAATATCGTCTTCAAGGGCATGTCTTCAAAGACCTAATTTCCTTCCACTAAGTCACACATCCTAACCTTTGAACCATCTCCAAGTAGAGCCATGGGCTTCAGATGGACCCTTTCAGACCTATGGCAGATGCTTAATAAATGTGCCCTAAAAGAGTCCATAGCACCCTTGGGGGAAATCCAACCAGTACCATGGAGATTACAGAGCCATACTTCAGTTGTGAAGGTATGATGAGATCTCTGGGTAAAGGGCAAAGGCTGAATTTAAGAAGAAAAGTGCTTCTGAAGATGGAAGAATAGGCTATCATTTGCAGAAAGAGTTGATCAATATAGGGAGGATTGGAGAGGTGACTGAGTCAGGGAAGAATTCATGAGTTTCATAGATGTTATTGGACTGGGTTCACTTTACAACATATGTCACACTGTATACTTAAAATTGTGTAGTTAAGTATGTGAGTCAAGTAAAATCTAGCTTGAAAACTACCATTGTCCAGGCATGCCTCAGGAGACTGAGATACAAGGATTCTGCTTTAGTGTCTAACTTAGGCTACACAGAGGATTCTGTATAAAATCAAAATAAAGCAAAAAGGTAACAAAGGGATAAAAAATGTAACTATCATATATAGAGGAAGATGATGGTGATTTCAGATAGGCAGGCAGTAGATATTGGAATATTCCTGTTTAAAGCCAGCTCATGCCAGTTAGTGAGACTCTGTCTCAAAGCAAGGTGAGTAGGGTGATAGGAGCCTATAATACCAGCTACACAGTATGTGATAAGAAGATCACAGCCCAAGGCTGGTACTTGCCAAAAGTGTAAGATCATATCTGCAAAACACTTGCCCACCATGTTTGTTGCTACATTATTAACAGTAGACAAGCTATAGAGATAGCCTACATGCCCTACAAAAGATGAGTAAGAATAATGTGATGTATATGTATATATATACACACACACATATCTCTCACATATATATTTCACAGATATACATCACGTACATATATCACATATGTATATATGTACACATACATATATACATGTATACATATATGTCTTTATACATATTGATTTATATTTTTTATATATAGGCATATATGTATATCATATGTATAGATATATGTATATGTATGAAATATAAGTTTATGTGATCTATATATTTACTCGCATATTAGGAAGAATGATATGATATTTGTAGGAAAATGGCTGAAACAGGCAAAATTATGTTCAGTAAAGTATGTTAAACTCAGACAGTCTAAGGTGACATATTTTCTCTCATTGTAGAAGTTAAAAATAAATTATAAAACATACACTGTGTCATATCATTAAATTGACTAAAGTGTGGTATATGCAGGGGGGAATTCCAATAGTGTAACTCCTTTGAACAACTACCTTACAGTTTACCAGGAAGCTGAAGCCTGTGTTGTGAGGATATATATATATATATATATATATATACACATATATATACATATTTATACATATATACATATATATACAAATATATATATATACATATGCAAAAGTAGAAGTAGGAAAATGAGGGGATAAGAGCAGTTGGAAGAGATGGGGGAAATGATGGAAAGGATAATATGGATTAAGATGCATTGCACTCACAAACTGAAATGTTTAATTGAATCCACTCTGTACAGCTATTCGATAATTTACAAAAAGCCAAAGCAAAAACATTTGTGGAAGTGGCTCAAGTTGTAAAAACCTTGACTGCAAGCATAAGGCCCGTATTACAAAACTCAACAAAATAAAATAAATTTAATAAAAATTTCTGTGAAAGAGTAGAGCTACATCTTTGTAGCAGAGTGCAGAAAACAAAGATATAAGAAAATCCTTACGTTTATCTGAATTAGGGAAGGGGAACATCAAAATGGTGAGACAAAGGATAAAGAGTGAACCAATGCAACAGCAATGCTTACAAGACAATATGTCGTTCACCAATTACAAAACTCTGGGGGAGTTGGGGGACGAAATGTGGGAGAAAAATGAGGGAGGGGATAACAAGTATGACAAGAAAAGTATATGTACTGTAACCTCTCTGTACATCACCATGACAACAGCATTATTTTTTTTTTAAAGGAAGTCTTACTGGCCTGAGAAAAAAAAGAAAGGAAGAGAACACCTACCATTTCCTTCTTCCCCAAGTAACATATAGATCAAAAGAACTTATTGAATGTAAATACATAGCCAGAATCTTAGGAGAATGCCTTTAAGCATGAGATGCATTTCTTATTGTTAGTAAAAAAATCTTTAATTAAGCAATATATAAATAAATGCTTAAATCATACATTTTATGACAAAGTATTTTAGCTGCTTGTGAAAGAAAAATATAGAAATATAATAAACCATGTTCTAATAGTTTGAAAGGCATAGTTGAAACTCTTGTAATTTGAAGTGAATCAGGAAATGACTGACACTCCACGAATGTGGAGTGAAAACCGAACATAATTTGACATTGAGATTATTCAGAATAACTAGACAAAGTGAAGATGCCCCTGTTTTCTATTTTTATCTAATAATTGGAAAAGAAATAATGCATATTTTAGTAAGTTACTCTTTAACTCGCATATAATAAAGTTATATTCATGTTTATTGGATTATTTCAGATTTTCTTTCATTTACATTGTCGCTTCTCATTTAATTGATAGAGTAATCTCATATTTTCATTAATATGTAACTGATTCTTTTAAAAAATAATTGAGATATTTGTAGTAAGAAGCTTAAAATTTACAAAATTCTGTCTGGTAGAGAGAAAGTTAATTTTTCCTCAATTGTTTTGGTAATATTTAAATTTGAACTCAGGGCCTCATCATTAGTAAATTGGCACTCTACCACTTCTGCCAGACTTCCTGACTGGTGTTTTGCTAGATATATTGAGGATAAAGTCTTATATACCTCTGCTGCCCAGGTTGGCTTCGAAGCTCAATCCTCCTGATCTCAGCCTCCTAAGTAGCTCATGTTATAGGTGTGAACCACCGGCATCAGCATTGTATTCTTTGAACTAATTTTTCTTTCTCTCCTTTGAAATGATTAATTTTACATTTATCCTTCAAAATTGAACATGTATAGATATGAGCTTACAAGCAAATATTAGCATATTATATAATATTGTTTTGGAATAGGGTAGACTTTATATTTTCTTTTTCCAAAGATATTCTGTTAATAAAATAACAGTATTAAATGTGGCTTGTAATGTTAATAATTTCAAATACTAATCAGTTGGCATATTATAGTTTATTTTCAACACTATATTATTGTCTATTGACTTGAAAAGTTAGCAATAAAAGCATATATAAGCAAATGAGTTCAGTCACAACTTTGTTCATTTGCACATGCATACAAACATACATACATGTAATGTAATATACATATATGTGGCACATGGGTTTGAACGGAACACCTCACACTTGCTAGATGTGTCCTTTATCACTTAAGTCACACTCATAGCTCTTTTTCTTTATATTGCTCTGTTAGTAACTTGATCCTCCTACCTCTATCAATTTGAGTTGCTGGGATTTCAGACCTGTGTCAACCCACCGAATACTAGATTTATATCTTTAGTGTAGATTTAGTTACCTGTCTTTGGAGCAACTAACAAATGGTTTAGGTCAAAATTCAAAATGAACAAAAGAATCATTGCGGATATTGTTGGTGTTTACTGTACTTGGTTCTTCTTTGCCATATGGAAGTAGAGGTATTGTTGTGGCCCTGCCTTCCTTGTATCAAATAGAGAGGGAAGCTTTCCTGAGCACTGAAATAATGCTGTCTGAACTGGTAGAATTCTTCTGCTGAATTCCTGTTTTCTTCTGCTACTTTGATTATGGAGAAGTCTTTTGATGAGATAGGACAGCAAGATTAAATTTGTCTCCAAAGAAGAAAATTGTACTGGAGTTATTCACACTCAGTGTGGATTGAGTATGGGGAAGAAGTGAATGTTGTGTGCCTTAATGGTCTGAGTGTGTGGAGCTCCTCACTTCTCCAGAGCAACAGAGAGAAGTAACCTTTGGATTTGCTTCTTCAACAGATAATGTAAGTGTTTGGGCTGCTGGTTTGTATAGACATACATTTTCATATTTAAATTAGAGTGTACACAGAATCACCTGCACACTGTTTTGATTCTTGTTTATTCATCTGCGTAAATAGCTGTGTAATCATTAAGAGTACTTCTTTGCAATGGCTCTGTGCTATCCCATCTGGACATTCTATCTTTGAAACAGGCTGGTTTAGAAGGAACTAATGACTAAAAATAATTTTCATACCTGTTATTTTGGTTATTTTATATACAAATATATAGAAGTGGAAGAAAATGGGCTATGGAAGAAAAATATGCATGTTTCAAGATTTGGCCATCAAAATGAAATGCTAAAGTTTTCCATGAGCAGCAGTAATCCTATTGATAAGTGTAATATTCAGTGTTATAATACTAGGAAAACTACCATGTACTGGTTCTGTTTTAGAGACAGGAAATTTATTATAGATCACAGTTTTATGGGTGAATAGTAGGACCACACTTTTGTGTGTGGTAGTCTTTTGTGGCAGTTTCAATATGCTGGGGCATAACAAGAGATAGGTAACACACATGTGCCTACACACCTCTCTCTCTCTGTCTCTCTCTGTCTCTCTTTGTCTTTCTGTCTTTGTCTCTCTGTCTCTGTCTGTCTCTGTCTCTGTCTCTGTCTCTGTCTCTGTCTCTCTCTCTCTCTCTCTCTCTCTCTCTCTCTCTCTCTCTCTCTCTCTTCTCTCCCCATCAGTACTGAGAGACCAGGTATTCACTCTGATGACTTCATGAAATCCTAGTCACTTCCTGAGGCCCCACATCTAAACATCAGACATGGACTAGTTCTGTCCCACTTAATCCCTCACAGAAGTCTCATGGGAAATTAACTGTTGTGCAGAATATCTAACCATGTTTTTATATAAAATCAGATTATCCTCCAAAGGTTATATTTCAAATTGTAAGTTGAACATGTGACATCAATAGCTCCTAAACTAATCACAAATGTATTGTGAGGCACTTTAACATTTTTCAGTGTCAAGTACACCTGTTCTGGCCCACCATCCTGAGAAACAAATACATCAGTGCTGAAGAGTCATTCACAGTGCCTGTGCTGTGCAAGTGTGTTCCTACTCATGAATGGAGTTATATATTACAGGAATTAGAGTCTCACCCCTTCTAGAGTTCTGTCTACTATGACAAGCATTAGGTAAAGAAAACTTTTGAACTAGAATATTGGCAAATGCTTATGTTAATACTTTGTACTGAATACATTATTTGGTCTTCCACTTGAAAATTATTTCTCTATATCTGCTGGTGTGTAATAACATTGAATATATTATTTCCGTACAAATGTATATACACTCATATACATGATGGCTGTCCTGTCTTATTCCATTTATTTTCAAAATTTTGTAAATATTTCATATAATGTTTAGATCAATTTAGTTAGTAAAAGGGGTTAAATTTAAAATTAAGTTAATAAACTGAGAATATTAATTTTGGTTAAGATTATCTTTTAAAATATTTCTTTTTATTTTCCTTCCTTCTTTCCTTGCTTCCTTGATTCCTTCTTTCTCCTTCCTTCCTTCCTTTGCCCTCCTTCCTTCCTACCTTCCTTCCTTCTTTCCTTCCTTCCTCTCTCCTTCCTCCCCTTTCCACTCCCCTCCCCTCTCCTCCCCTCCTCTCCCCTCCCCTCTCCTCCTCTCTCCTCCCCTCCCCTCTCCTCCTCTCTCCTCCCCTCCCCTCCCCCTCCTTCTTGGTTAGACTGGGGCTTAAATTCAAACCCTTGCTGTTACTACTCTGCCACTTTCTAACTTCATTCTGGATTTTTTGTTGTTGTTATCCACAAGTTGTCAGGCATTTTAAATTTCTAAATATAAGATTTGGGGATGCTGGAAATTATAGTTTTGCTCTAAGTTTCTAAATGGTTTTATTGTTTCACTTCATTAAATTTAATGTGACTTTGTGATCTACATTATGGAAAATCTTCCTCTTGTATGTTCTTGAAAAGAATGTTCATTTTGTCAAGACTGGACACAATGTCAGACCTACCAATTGGGCTATATCTTAAAAAAAATGGATCTTTCTCATCTTAATGTTTTCTTTCTTAACTTTTAGTGAGATACATGTTAGTCTTCAATAGTATTGTACTAGGGTAGGAAAATACAATGATGGAAGGAAGATACTACTCAGATAACAGGTTGATCACTTTGCAACAGAGAATAAAAAGCAGAGGGAAAAAAGCTACGAAAAGCCCTTTTGTGGTCAGAAAAAAAAAGAGAGCCTTGAAATCTATTTCTCCTCAAGAACTAGAATTGGATTGGATTCATTTGTAGAATGAGTACTGAGGGAAACATGAGAGTAATTGGTCTGAGATTAATGGGATTTAGCATCTGATGTAATTGGGGAAAGAGTAGAAAGGAGCTTTTAAAGCACCTTGTCATCCCAGTGAAACAATGAGAATATACAAACTGTACCTCTGAGAAAAGTTTCCATATTCCAGCAATGTCCTGGAAATTTAAATGTCAATAAAATATGCAAAAAAGTAAACAAATAATAATTACAATTGTGGTGACTGGTAGTTTTTTTTTTTTTTTTTTTTTTTTTGCCAGTCCTGGGCCTTGGACTCAGGGCCTGAGCACTGTCCCTGGCTTCTTTTTGCTCAAGGCTAGCACTCTGCCACTTGAGCCACAGCACCACTTCTGGCAGTTTTCTGTATATGTGGTGCTGGGGAATCGAACCCAGGGCTTCATGTATTAGAGGCAAGCACTCTTGCCACTAGGCCATATCCCCAGCCCGTCTGAAAGGTTTAATCCCTAAAATTTCTATATATTATCTAAAACATTCCATTTCCAACAAAGTTATAGGGCAATTAATGAAACAAAAACTGTAAATCACTGGGTGTGGTGGCTCAGACCAGTAATCCTAGCTACTTAGAAGGCTGAGATCTAGGGGCTAGGAATATGGCCTAGTGGCAAGAGTGCTTGCCTTGTATACATGAAGCCCTGGGTTCAATTCCTCATCACCACATATACAGAAAACGGCCAGAAGTGGTGCTGTGGCTCAAGTGGCAGAGTGCTAGCCTTGAGGAAAAAAAAAAAATAGAAGGCTGAGATCTAAAGATTGTATGTCAAAGCCAGCTGGGCAGGAATGTTCTTGAGACTCTTATCTGTAAGTAATCACCAAAGAGCTGAAAGTGGAGATATGGCTCTTGTGTGCTAGCTTGAAGAAAAACAAGCCACTACTACCAACACCACCAACAAACTAGGGAAAACATGTGGACCTCAAGTTCAAGCAGTAGGACTTGAACAATTAAAAAGGGAAATACACATTTTGCATTTTTATTAGCATGTATTAGTTGTTCAAGTAGTTTATTATGATATTTCCGTAGGAACATTCAATATACACTGATAAAATTTACCCATCTGTCACCATCTTTCCTCTCTTAAAACAATTTCAACAGATTGCATTGTTCTTTTTTCATAAATGAATATATATATACACACACATATATATATATAATATTAACTCTTTTTTCCCTCTCCTTTTTCCTCCTCACTTTCAATAATTCCAGTAGAAACTGTCTTAGCTTCATTTTTCAAGTATCTTAATTGTAAAAAGGGTTCATTGGAAATATATTTGAAAATTTGCATAAGGTTTTCACCAAAATGTCAAGGGACAGACATATCAAATTTAAAACAGATGGGGAGAGATTAGGGAAGGAAAAGCACATAGAGCATGAATCATGAAGACATCCAGTGGAAAATGTGGTAAAACACTAACCACAAAAACATATGTATGATGAAAATCCCAGAAGGATGTTAGAAAGAAAAAAGAATGGCCAGACACTGCCACAAGTTAACTGAAAATCAATAATTTGCATGCCACTAAACATCAATGTATAGCAAACTATCAGGTTTAACAAACATACACACACACACACACATGCACACACACACAGTGCAAATGCTGAATCTCCAGAAGTGATTAAAGATTTAGAGAATAGTTTGTGATATTTATAATTCATAGTAATTTGGAACTGCATGTAGATTAATGAAGATATTATTTAAAGAGAATCAGAAAGGATTATTCTAGACAAATTAGAAATTTTCTAGGGAGATTCAAGTTGTAATAACTATTGAATACATAGACAATCAGAATAGAGTAATAATAAGAGATTCAATCATTCATGAAAAGCCTACCATCAAGGATAAGCCATGGCCCCACATGACACCACTATTTAATTCTACCAAGCTTGCAAAGACAAATACTAAACATTTGAGAAGTATTATAAAAAAAAGAAGAGGAAATATTTTCCATCTCATTTAAGGAACACAGTATAATGCTAATACCAATGCCAGATAATGATATCAGAAGAAAATTACAGAACAGTATATCTTGCTAAAATGGATACAGTATTCATCATCAAAATATTAGTATCAGAATCAAGCAGCAGATACAATATTTTGCCATGATGAAATGCAGTTATCCTAGGAATGTAATATTAATTCAGCATTTGAAATCAATTAATGAATTATATCAATGGAATGAAAAGAATAGCAAATGATCAGCTCAATAAGTAGAAAAAATCATTTGGCCATAAACCAATAGCTTATATTGAAAATACTAAAAAAAAAAAACAAAACAAGAATAAATGGTAATTTGTTATGGAAAGAACTCAGGAAAGAAAAGAAGGCTTATAGTTTGGGGTTTCAAAGCACTACAAAGCAACTATCATTAAAACCCACAATGCTGCTTCAGAAACAGACCTATTGATCTCTCACATATGAGAAACTAGATATAAACTTATGGTTATATTTGTGGTCAATTAATTTTTCACAGGGGTACCACAATCTTTTTGTGAAGCTCAGAAGAGGCTTTTCAATAAATGTTACTGGGATAAATGGATAGGACCTGTTGGGGACTCAGTTTTGGCTTTGGTGGGGGAAGGGCGCCAAGAGCGAGATGCTGTCCTTCCCCCAGCCCTGTGACAGTGTGGGAGGGAGCCCCTCCCACCTTCTGGCCTCAACCAGAAAAGAAGCCCCCCTCCCCTGGGGGGCGAACACGTGCGTGCCACCATGATAGGGTTGTCCAGCCCACAAAGGAAGTTTCATGACATCACCTGATGGGCAGCCCGGCTTAGCCAATGGCCCAAATCCTTCCCATTCCCGCCATTACCGCTATATTAACCCCCCTCCCAATTAAATCCTTTGAGACTCATTCAACCATCCAGCCATCTCCCCGTTATCTTTGTCCTGCGGTTCCTGACACATTATGGGGGGCTGAGGAAGGGATTTCAGCATCCCACTTCAGCCTAGAGCAGTCCAGAAAGGACACGTTTTACTCCTTCTGCTGGTATGAGGGGTACGGCGGAGTTTCTTCCATAGAATCGAGGTTCAGGCATTCCCCCCGGGAGATGGGGGGGGAGGGGTCCTAGAGACCCCAACATTTGAGCATCTCCTCCGGGGAAATGAGGAGAAGGGGTCCTCAGAGATCCCGACAAGGTACAGATTTAAAAAAAGATGAAAGTGGAATTTTATCTCTTACCATGTACAAACATCAAATAATGGGTTAAAAGCCTCAAGGCTGGTGCTAAAATATAAAATATTTAAAAGAAAACATATAGGTAAAATTTTATGATTCTGAATTTATTAAAGGATTTTTAAATATGACACCAAAATCATCATTAGCAAAAGAAAAAAATAAACTAGGCTTCAGTGAAATTACAAAAAATAAAATACAAGAACATAACAAAGGGAAAATTAACCTATTAAATGGGAAAAAATATTTTCAAATTATATATCTTTTAAAACTTCCTTCTAGAATATATATGAATAAACAAATTTAGTAATAAAAGTGGCCCAATTTGAACACTAAGAAACATTTTTATAGAAATTACTTCAAGAAAGTTATACACATATCAAAAATATCTGACATGATTAACCCTCAAGAAAATGCAAACCAAATAAACAACACCAATTTGCCTATATATTGGATGGGAGGCCTGAATCAAAGAGGCAAGCAGTAACAAGGGTTGGTGAAAATAGAGGGCCATCAGAATATTCATGCACTTCTGGCAAATATGTAAAATCACGGTCCACGGTCCTTTGAATGATAGTCTAGTCCTTTCTAAAACAATTAAACACAGCTATTATATGACCCAGCAGGTCCCATTCTAGGCATGCATACATAAGTAAGCAGGGCCTTGTTCTCTGGAAAATTATAGAGATAAAGCCAGGAATGGGGAAAAACTCTAAGAAAGGAAAGTGCATTTGAAAGTGAGAGAAATTTTCCCTCTGGAAAGGGGACTAAACAGGAGTCCAGTAGAATCATTTCAGAGGGTGTTTTTATAGCATGGGGCTCCTCCCATTTCTCTCTGCTGGGCTTTGTTCTGATTGCTTAATGGCTTAAGCATGCACTGCCCAAGCTGTTTTCATTGGTTATGAGGTCACCGAAGGCATTATGGGAAAAAGAACCATTTAAGTAGGAGCCTGAGGCAGTGGGGGAACAAGAAACTTCATGATGGGACACATGTTCTCAGCCACGTGGGTTCCATCTTCCATGCTTCTTCCCCCTCTACCTAACAGTTCCACCTTCTCATATTTTATGCATACCACAGGGCCACTGTAATGCACTGCAAACAGAAACAGTAGCCCCGGAGGCTGAGGGGATGAGAATACAAGCAGACAGGTGGGAGGTTTGAAGTTTCCATGGGATCAGAACTTGTAGCTGAACCTATTTTTATTCTGTCCCTCTGGCCTTTCACTGTCCCTTCTTATCTTTGAAATAATCCAAAAACCTCAGTAAATACATTTTAATATGTAAACTATAACAAGCAGAAATGGGCTTTTAAAACTTAATGATACTTAAAGTAATTATTTAGAAGTGCAGATTTCCACATTTACCGGAGATCATCAAGCCTCCAGGAGTGACTGATTGGGCCACTCTGTGTGCAAGGCCATTTAAATGCAGTAACTTGAAAATATTCAATGAAATATGGCCTCTTTCCCTTGCAATCTATAATTAAAATGTCAATTTCATCTCAGCAATCTATGTAAATTTACATTTAGAATGAACAAATTAAGTTTTTTTTTATAGCCCGAGGTATTTATTGTTCTCTTTTATGTTTGAGCATTTTTAAGGGAAGGAAAATGTTCAGCCAGAAAGCATTGGAAAATATCCCTTGTAATTGGTAATAATGTAGCCAATGTAGTTTTCTCATCTGACCTGTAGGTGGTTATTCAAAAACACCACATTATCAGATGCAAGACAGCTTGTTTAAACACGGGAAAGCCAATGGTGCTCTGAAGAATATACTGCCTTGCTGCTGCATGTCATTTACAAGCCATAAAGGCACCATCTGAGAAAATGAGTTAGTAGGCACTATAGATGACTAGTCAGAAGATAAAAATCAGCAGTGGCTTGCAAAGTAACTTCGTCTTCCTATTTAAGAATACTGTGCTCGTCATAGCAGCTGGGAAAACTCATTAAGTTCCTGGAAATGAGCCTAGTTTTGCCTTTATTACCAGTGCTGAGATAAAGCATCCTGGACTGCCTAAGAGAACTGTTAAGGAAAGGGTTTTGTGGCATTCATTTTTCATAAAGTTGCAATATTTTTTGCAATAACAAATGTTGTCATAAAAGCCAAGATGTTTTTCATTCCCAAAGTGGTTAAAGGAAAGGGGGATTTGACTTGTGCCTTCAAGGGAGGAAATCATGTTCCTGTAAAATGTTCATATTGTAAGGAGATGCTTCATTGTATTTGTGTGCCCTTTTCTTGGGTCAGGGATTTTAGGCATTCTACGGGTCACCTTTTTCCAACAGTTAAGCAGGGTAGAGATGAGGAGATAGCAAGACTTTCAACCCAAGGACCATTTTCTTTATAAAACAGAAGCAAAGTCAGGGTGAGCATGGGGAGTAGGAAAGAAGGCATTGCAATGCACACAGTGTTTCAAGTTATTATTCTCAGACAACATAAGCAATTGAAATGAAGGGTCAGAGAAAATGCTCATACAAAATAGAGGAGAGATAAAGATGGAGTTTGGATTTATCATACTAATGTGCTTTATTCTACCAAATGTGATATGATTAATCTCTTCATCATTAAAACCTAGTGATGTACATGTAATGAAATGTTAACAGGTATCATCTCTCTTCTGAGCTCAAGTACTGAGAGCCATACCATGCTACATCATGAGCTCCTTCTGTCCTTATGAGAGAAAGGACTTTCAGAGTGTTAGCCAATGAGTAAACCTAGGTTTAAAAGCAGTAGACCCTGGTGTCATGGTGTAGTACTCTAGAGGTTGTACTATTTCTATAACAATAACAACAACAACAACAACAAAGAGTTCTTTTTGTGTTCAACAATAGAGTGATGGCACGTGTTTCTTACCTGATTAATTAAGAATTTGGCTCCTGATGATGTGTGTTTCTGTAATAGAATTTTAAAATGATCAGTTGGCAGGTGATGAAGAAAGCTGTATTGAAGCCTGGCAGGGTAGTGATAGTTTTTGTTCAGTGGGAATCATTTGCTAAAATTCTTGCCTGAAATATCCTGGAAGGCAAATAATGCACTCGATTCATGTTTAAGTTTAAAATGAGAGGTTGAACAAACAGGTGTGAGGTGATTACTCCAAGTCTGAATTGGAAAGAAATTACTTTATAACCATTTCAGAGAAGAGATGGCTGATTCATAGGAAGGACAGGTGAGAAACAGAGAAAGCCAAACATGGGAAACACATGGCAATTACATCTGAAACCTCTAACTAGTAAGAAAAGTAATACCACTAAGTTGTATTGAATGGAAAACAATGTGCGTGTGTGTGTGTGTGTGTGTGTGTGTGTGTGCTTTAAAGTCAGTTTTTCACATTGACATAAAGTAAAAACATTTACCCCAAGATTTTTCTCTTACAAAACTAAATAAGTGGTGCTTGCTTTGGCAGCACATATACTAAAATTGGAATGATACAGAGAAGATTAGCATGGCCCTTGCGCAAGGATGACATGCAAATTTTTGAAGTGTTCCACATATTAAAAAATAAAAAGCTAAATGAGCAAACAAAGAAACTTGGACATAACACAAATAACCTCAGTAAAACTGAGAAATGGAAAGAAGAAATTTGGTGCCTATGTGTCTTGGATTTACGAAGTGACTTGATGAAGATTGTCCTGTGTTTCTTTATTTTCTCTGAGCTAAAGAAGTAGAAAAGAAGTAGGTAAGGGAAAAGTTTTCTTTTCTTTGTTTTTGGTCCAAGATTGGGACTTGAATTCAGTAACTGACACTGTTGCTCATTGACTAGCGCTGTACCAACTGAGCCACACCTCCACACCACGAAAGGGTTTTTAATATGGCTAACTCAAACAAACTCTAAGTTTCCCCATCTGATGATTTATCACATGAAGTGGAGAGGTGATGCTTATTGCAGGCTACCATTTCCAGTGAAATGTTCAGAGGTGGCGGTTAGATTCTATCGTACAGTAGGAACTAGATAGGAAAAGACCAGTATTAGTGAAAAGACTATAGGAGAAATGTACATAGTGTATAATCATTTTTAGAAGCTTTAGAGCAGAAAATGAGCAAAAATATACAAACAGTGCCTACCAGTATAATTTCAATACACACAAAACAGAACAGTACAGCTAATCAGAACAAGTATGCCACTTTTCCAAAGCCTATTAAGCATTTATATTGGTCCCCATGGCAAAATTCAAAATATCAAAAGTTGCATAAAATACAACAATCATGACAATAATGAAATAAAGGATAAAAATGCTTTCATTCCTGGCTGGGTTGTCCTTAGCCCATGTAATCAATGCTCACTGAAGAAGGTTTTGAGCCACTTTTCTCAAATGATATTTATTTCTGCTACTACTTTTGAGTGTCAAATTCCCACTTGAACTTAACTGTTTTTCAATAAGAAATCTCAAACTTTTCAGAAAGAAGATCGTGTCAGTGAGGTTCCCCCAGCAGAATGGGTCAGGATCTTTACCAAGAGCCAGAGCAAGCAATGGGGTTGGGACCTTTTTGCATCGCCTACTTTTATCTCAGTCAAATCACTCAACAAACACCTTCGGCTTGCCGCAGGCCTCCTCCTCTCTGACAGACAGTTGGGAATCAAAGAATATCAAATAGCCCTGGCTGGAAGGACTTCAAATGTCCCTAGAAGTGATTTGATTTTTTTTAAACAAACAGATGCTCTGTGCATTACAAATCCTAACACAGTTGTGTACAGAATCACGAGAACACAATGAATGGGATGGGAACTGCTCCCAAAGGGCAGAGTTTACAAAGTTATTGGTTGTCATAAAAAAGTCAAAATACAGTAGATGTTGCAGGAGAGAAAGAAGCAGGAAGCAGGTAGTGGAGTGGTAGGCATGCTGGTGAGGCTGGAGAACAGGGTTATCTTGGTGAAGAGGAAAATGGAAAGTAGGTATGACATGGGTGAGTCGGATGGAGGAGGAAGACGTTGCATACTAGAATGCTGTAATTGGAAAAGCCGCACTCCAGAACCATTGGGAGCCAATTAGACCTAAGTAGAGTTAGTGAAGGCATAGCAACCTCAACCCAAAATATGGGCAACCTGAAACTGCCTGTAGGTTGATGTCATTTAAAACCTAATGGTTCTAATTTCCTCCATTAAGGAGGCTCAGGAGCATCCTCTTGAGAGACAGAGGTAGGGAGATTGACAAAGGAGAATTCCCAGGGCAGCATCCAGAGCAGCTAGGTTATATACAGAGGAATTATATAAAGGCACCAAGGCATCGGTGGAAGGGGCTCACAAAGTAGAGAAATTTCCTATAGCACCTTAAGATACTGCACTTTAGGAAAGGGAAGGGCTGTGTTTTCCCTTGATCAGAGTTATTTAAATAGTCTCAGTTCAGTCCAAGTAGCTTTGACCCTTAGGGGAAGTTGTTTCTCTATGAAGATCTGAAGAATTCTGTGCTTATTTTTGAATTTTAATCACCAATGCCCAATATCCAATACTGAAGTGTGTGTTTAGACAATAGGTAGGTCCTTTTTATTTTTACACTTAATTATTCCATTATTTTAGAGAAAACTAACTGTATTGTATTGTAAAAAATCTACTAACCTCCATTTATGTTCAGTGGTTTCTTTATCCTTGATTGAAAGTATTTTCTGCTAGTTATTCATCTTCTGTTTTATTTCTTCTGCACAGGTGAATTAATTCTAGCCATGAGAGTAATTCAGTCTTTAGCTTTGCCTTTTCCATGGATGAAAGTTCGTAAAACAATCTCACCATTTGTTTTGCTCCTTAAAACATTTTTTTTCATGAAATCTAATGTCCTTTTAATTTCCTTAGGCTGTTTTATCTTCTCTTTTACTGAATTCATGTATTATTGAAGACTTCTACAAAAGGATTTATTTGAGAATTGTCATCCTTTAGTACATGCCTTTTAGAGAATGGACTTCAGGTTTATTGCATGTCTACTTATTTGTAGTCCTTGGGTCTCCAATATGTGTCTATAATTAGGAATGCGTTTCCTGTCTTCTTATTCCGATTTTCTGTTGATTCATTTTTGTTCACCTTATCATAGATGATATACAAATTAGCATGCCCTGTTCTTGTTTGCCAAGATTAGGTTCTCCCTCTACTTCAGTTTGACAGCTAGGTACCCTGTAGAGCTTTAGGAAAATGCCCTCTCTTAGAATGGTTTCACCTTCTGTTGGGCTAAAATCATCTCAGCTTTGAATCTCTCCTTGAATATAATAGGAGTGTGGAGCTTGGTCAAGTTTTTCCATTGAGACTCTCATGAGTCCAAGGGTTTTTATGAGCTCTATGTTTATGTTCCTTGATGTGTGTACATTTCCATTCAGTTTGCTTCTCTTTCTGTTAAGGCATGTGAGTAAGAAATCTTAAATATTGACTTCACAAGTAGTGGTCCCAAGACTGGCAGCTGAATCTTTGGTTTGTTTCATCAAGTAAAGGGGTTGAAGGCTGATTGTAGGTCTGTGTATATGCTTTGTGTTGCTGTGATAAAATTCAGAGGCAATTAACTTAAAATAAGGAAAGGTTTATGGAAGTTCACTGTTTAAGAGGCTGCAGTACATGGCTGTGTGAATTCATTGTTTTGGAGACAGAAATTATAACCAGAGTGTGGTCTAGGAGGTCTATTCACATCATGGTAGTCAGGAAGCAAAAATAAAGGGAGATGAAGGGACCAATCTTCCAAGATCCCTATTACAGACACATCTTAATTTCCTTTTGTTAGATTCAGCTACAGAAAGGTATCAACAGAGCCAAATAAGTCTTGTGGTACAGTTAACATCCAAACCATAACAGACTGACATTGGATTGGAAATGAATAGCGGCAGGAATAAATGACACTACTGGACATTGTGCTAAGATTGGATAAATTTGTTAAGGAAATTTCATCTTAAATTTTTTTTTGTTATTGTTGTTGGAACATTGTCTGCATTCTGGATCCTCTTTTACCAGGGATCTTTTGTGGATTGAATTCTGTCTCCTACAAAAGGTATATTGAAATCCCAGCCTTTGGCACATGCAATTATATATTTACCTGGAAATAAAGCATGCATGTACTCATCAAATCAAGGTAAAATGAGGCCATACTGGATAGCAATGGACCAAAAGTGCAATGACCTCTGTCTTTATAAGGGGAGAGAGAGAGAGAGAGAGACAGACAGAGAGAGAGAGAGAGAGAGAGAGAGAGAGAGAGAGAGAGAGAGAGAGAGAGAGAGAGATGCTGGCAGACAGGACAACATAGGCTACTTTCCTGGAAGTTTCTGAGGCACCTTGCTGGCACCTTGATTTTTGGGTTTCTATTTTGAAGAACTAAAAAAGAATGAGTTTGTTCTTTGTGAAGTTGTCCAATTTTTGATAATTTGCATGAAAACTACTCTGGTATGCCAGTGATTTTCCTTGAACAGGTCCTATTTTAAAGCTTAATAGGATTGTTATGTCTCACATTTGGTCTTGCTGGGGTGTGTGTGTGTGTGTGTGTGTGTGTGTGTGTGTGTGTGTGTGTGCCAGTAGTGATGATAGAACTCAGGGCATCAGACTCTCTTATTTTCTATCTCTCAAATATTGAGCTATACTACTTGAGCCACAGGCTCACTTCTAGCCTTTTGTTTGTTAGTTGGAGATAAGAATCTCCTGGACTTTTCAGAGTGGGCTGGCTTTGATCATCAGATCTCAACATCATATAGCTAGAATTACAAGCATATCCCACAACAACCAGCAATACCACTGTTCTTCAGTAAGTAAATACAGCCATGGTTTAGTACCCATGGAGAATGGGTCCTAGGGGACCCCATAGTTGCCAAGATCTGCAAATGCTCAATTCATTTGTTTGGAATGTCATAGTATTTGCACCTTCTAACTTCATTTATATATGTAAAACCATCTATTACTTCTAATGCCACATATGACATAATTACTAAATATGTGCTCTGTGGATAATAATGATGAGGAAAATATTGTACATGTACGGTACAGGCACAATTTGCTTTTCTGAATATTGTAAATCTTCATTAGGTGGTATCCATGGATGATGAACCTATACATGCTGAAGAACAATTGTGTTCGAATAATCGGCATGATTTTTTGAGGGCTGTTTCTACAAAGTGAGTCTTGTCAATTTTGATTACTAATAATTGAGAGAATCTACATAAAAATGGTAAGTGCTGTGTGTGCTCCCTTTCAATAAACACTGCAGGGAAATTGTGCTGCATTACACAGAGTTAGCTATATGTCACCCCAAATTATTCAGAAAGTTAAATGGGATAAGAGCAAAGAATGTTCCTAGCATAGAGTAGTTTTGCCTCCCTCCATTTTAGTTTCTTCACCTCTAAAATTATAATTATAGTTCTTCTCTTTACAAATCAAAGGGCATTTTATGAGCCCCTTTGAGCCAACCATTCCTCTGTGCTCTGGGATGTATTTTGTAGACACAGCCTCCCACCCATGTAAGTGACTGCTAAGGAAGAGCGCACCAGAAAGAGCACATTTAGCACATCCTGTAAAACATGACCCCTTTTGATAAAAAGAAAGGATAAAAAGAACTGAATACTGAAAACAAGCTTCCGGACAATGTGGCCTTTAAGTTAATGGTTGGAGGCTGAGCAGAAGATAGCCAGGAGAAGGGTCGTGCAGGAAATGTTGGAGATACAAGTGAGGAGTTTGCAGGGGAAGACAAGAGACAATTGAAGGCCCATCAGACAGAAGGAACCTCACACTAAAGTGGTATGAGAAGGTGATTAGAAGCTGTGGTTTTCATCAAAAGTCACTAACATGGGACTCTAAATACCAACAGAGATGTATATTTTAAGCCAGGCATTGTATGGCATGCTTTTAATCCAAGAAGTCAAAAGGTTGAGGCAAGAAAATACTGGGTTTAAGTCCAAACCAAGCAACTTAGTAGGATTTTGTCTCAAAATAAATAAACATTATTATTATTACTATTGTTATTATTATTATAGAACCAAATTTATAAACATACTGCTCCTTGAAAACTGGAAACGTAATCTGATAGCCGAAATTATTGATTAAACCAATCTTTCTTGCTGTAGTTTCTAAGTGGAGAATACTCCGTACAAACTGAATCCAGGAAGAAAGCAAATGGTCACAGTTCATCAAGAGTTGGCTGACATAGTTAGAAAACGGGATAGCAGATGATTTTGAAATGGCTGGACTTATGGAAAAATTAACTGGAACTTGAGACAAAGAGACCCAGAGAGTTTTAAATTTAAAGAACTGAGCAGATAGAATGTTGCATTTTCTGAGAACTGAGTTAGAGAATGTTGAGATAAGATAAGTTTAGAATGAGGTTTAGTACAAAATTATCTTTGGGGAATGTTATATTTTGAAAATTCAAAAAGATATGTCAAATAGAAGCTGGAAATAGATAACGGGGAAAATTCAGAACCTTAACATGAAACTCTATATGTCAAGAGAATCAACAGGACAACCTTAGATAAGTTGCCACAGGAGAGATGATAAAGGCTCTGACTTGGACAGGTGAAGGTGGCAACATTGAACAGGAAGCTGCTACTGTCAGGAGGAGAAATTAAACAGAGAATTTGGAGGGAATTCAGGAAAATGTCTCTCTAGGGAAACCAGTAAGGATAGTTGTTGTTAACTCTGTTGAAGCTGTAGAAGATGCAAAAGGAGACAACTTTCGACTGCAGACTGTGTTATAAACCAGAGAAGTTGATAATGACTACAGAGTAGTTCCTAGTAGAAAATGAATTAGTTGGGAATTTCAGTAAAATACTGGTGCTCATGTCTTTAATCCTAGCAATACACCAGGCTGAGATCTACAAGAGCACAGTTCAAGGCCAAACAGACCAGGAAAGTTATTAGACAACATCTTTAATATAACCAGTTCAAATCTGGGCTGCAGGCATGGCTCAAGTGGTAGAAGCACCAGCAGAATAATTGTAAGGTCATGAGTTCAAACCCCAGTCCGAAAGTTCAATTACCTAATGAAATGATTAATTAAACTTATGAGAGAAAACATGTCCTCTTTGTATCTGAGTCTTACTTTATTTAACATGATTTTTTCCTAGATCCATCCATTTCCCTGTGAATGACAAAATGTTCTTTCTGATAATTACAATCACATGTATATATACATATATACACATAGACACAACTATAAACACACATATTATATACATATAATCGAATTTTCTTGATCCAATCCATTCATTTATTATAGGGCACCTGAGTTATTCCAAGAGTTTGGCTATTGTGAATAGTGCAGCAATGAACATAGGTGTGCAAGTGTCTTCATTGTATCCTGACTTGTAATAATTGGATCAGATGCATGTCTGGACAATCTTTTCAAATACTTGCAGCTTTACATGTGTAAACTACTTTATTTTTAGTGGCAGGCTTGCTAACACTCTGTTCAAGGAAACATGTCCAACAAATAAGCTTTGGAAATCAGAATGCAGTTCTCAGCTGGAGAGGCCTCTGCAAGGACAGGGTCAAGACAAGCTTATGTAATGCAGGCTGTGCAATACCTGCAATATCAGCCTTGTAAACAATCTAGCAAACCATGTTAGCGTGGGACTCTGGCCCCTGGTGATTGAGTTGTCAGGGCCTTTGCCATGTAGAGTCTTATCGAGAGAAGAGATTTCATATTTTAGGCTACCAAAATGTCTTTATGTGAGCAGACATAACAAAGGCAAAAGTAGAGAGATAAATACAGGGGACAGGTAGGTGCCCAAAGCAGGTTTGTTAACACAGCAGCCCAGTAGTGCCAGGGAAAGTTATTTATGTTTTCTCTGTTTTCTCCCTCTTCATTAAGCTATAACTTATTGATTAAAATTCTATAGACTTATGTTGTGCTATAAGAATATCTTAATGAAATGACCAAATCAAGCTAATGAGCATGTACATTACCTCAATTATCTGTGCTTTGTTTGTGGTGGGACTATTTATTATTATCTATTATTAATATTTAACATTTACTCTCAGCAACAGCAAAATGTTCTAGCATTACAATTAACTATAGTCATTATGTCATATGATAGATTGACTGATCGTAGTTGTCTTTTCCAAATGAAACTTCATATCCTTTGATCCTGAGTTCACTACGATCCCTCCATGGCCTCTCTGCTCTTAGTAAATCTATTTTATTCTCCTTCCATGAGTGAGTTAATCTTTCATAGATTCGACATGAATGACATCATGTAAGACTTCTTTTCTTTATCTATACTACTTCATTTTAGTCCAATGCCGTCCAGCTTCTTCTACTTCTTCTACATTGCCTCTACTGATCTCCCTCCTTGTGTATACATACCACATACCATCCATTTTGTATACATACCACATTTTAAAATTCATTTTACCTACAGATAGATATTTAAATTATTTGTCTCTCTTGGCTATTTTCAATGGTGGGGCAATGAGCATGGGAATCACTGTCACATATTTCCTTTCCTTTATACATAGCCAGGTACCAGTGGTTCATGCCTGAAATCCTAGCTACTCAGGAGGCTAAGATCTGAGGATTGAGGTTCAAAGTCAACCCAGGCAGGAAAGTCTGTAAGTGCCGGGGCCTGGCCTGATGCTCTGATTCCTATGAAGCCAGTTACTATCCAACAGGACAATTAAAGGAGTAATCACCAGTATGGCACTGTATTTAAAACTTACCTTACCAGGAATTCAAGTAAAATCAGTGAGTATATTTTTCCTCAAGAATTTGCTGCCCTGAATCATGCCCATCTTTCTCTTACCACATGGGTAGGTGGCCCACCTGTTTTTTCTGCCTCTGGAACTGGTATTAAAATCATGGTCTAGTGAGCACTACTGGAAGAGGCAGCACCTGGAGTCTCAACCAAGCAGCTTAACTGTCTTTCAGACCCTTGCAGGGACTGGAGTTTCTACACCTGCCTTTATAAATTTTATGATGTGCTACTGTATACAGCCAATTCTAGAGAATGCTGTTTCAAGCCATGCCCATCTTATGTTGGTCTCGCAATGCTTTAAAATCCCATGATTAGTCTCTACTAAGACACAGTAACAAGCTGGGAGCTGTTTTTCAAGGAAGAATTTTAGTCAGCATGGGAGTCAAATTCTGATCTCCAAATCCTCAGGCTCTGCATTTTGTTTTTTCTGCTGAATATTCAGAGACTTCACACAGACTTTGTGTCAGTGGCAGACTCTGTTCACACCATTAGTTTGGCAGTCCCTGAGGTCTATGTGGCACCTTAACTTGCCATAGAGCCTTCAGTGATCCTGCATTTCCCTCAACACTGACAGCATTGCTGCTGGCTGTCTATGTGCAAAGGGCAGGAGACAATTACACACAAATCTTATCTGCTGTTCAATTTAAAAAAATGTGTGGAGCTTATAGGGTGAACTCATCTTCCCTTCCCTTGATTATAATCACAATCCCATTTGTCTAATCTCTATCACTGCAGAAAGCAGATAATGCTGAGCTCTAAGGGTGGGTGGAAGTACTCGCTGGCAACTACACCTAGAAGAGTTTCTATGGTCTTCACTATCGATCCAGTGTACAAGGATCTATGGCCACAGTCAGGCTATGCTACAAATCTTGATTTCCAGCGTCTAGTTGTGAAAAATCACTATGTTGTAGGAATTTGTCTTTAAGGTAGTGCTAATTTATAGAAATTCCTCAGTGATGTAGTTTTGCATTTGGTTAATTATTTTCCTGTGGTAGAGGGCTCTGGTTTGTCTCTTCTGACCACAATTTTCATATGTGGAATCTAGAGTTTCTTAAACTTATAAGTAAATACAGTGGATGGTATGTGAGTATCTGTAAATGTATAAACTGATATATGGCAGATTCAAAGGAGAACTCAAATGGTGTAATTCTTTAGAAAGGCAAAATCAAATTAAACAAAATGAACACCAAAAAAGGAGTACTTGAAAGAGGTGAGTTGGGGCCAAGGCGGGAGAGGTATAGATGAATGAAGAAAATAAGGAGGGAATACAGTCAAGAATTCAATGTTAATCCTACAAAACTGAGGGAAGCAAGGAAAGGGGTGGGTAGGGAGGATGTGTGAGAATACTGAAAAGGATGATACAGATCAAGATGCATTGCCCTCATAAATTGCTTTGTTGAATGAACTCCTTAAACATAATAGAAAATCAATTTACAAAGAAACAAATACTTATTTGGGATCAAAATGTGGAAGTTTTTGAGTACAATAATGGGGCACCCATGTCTTCTGATATCATATATCAGGGAATACTTGGTGAAGAAAAGTACCCAACAATTCTCATTCCAGGCCAGGTTCTGAATATCCTAAGACTTCTCATAATATCTGGAATTCCAAGACTTCACCATCTCCAAAAGTGCTACATTGAACAAAAATTTTTCATGCATGGTCAATAGGAGTATATTTAAGATTTTACCTAAATAAGCAATGAATATTTTAATTAAGTATTGTTTGAGAATATATTTATATTAAAGTTATTTGGGGCTCAGCTGCCCCAAATGTCCATACTTGTGCCACCTTTCTCATAGCCAGTGTTTAAAAGCAACTTTTGCTGCAAAGCACAAACCCAGATAATGGAAAGAAGGATAAAAGCCTTCACCACACACTTAACCTCTTTTGTTTTCATACTTAGGGCATGACTCCTGCTTAACTCCTGCTTAATGCCCAAGGAGGTTTGTTCTAAAAACTGATGATGCCTCATTTTTTCTATCCCCTTTCAAGGCTGAAGGTCACAGAGATAGCAGTCACTGAGACAACTTACCATCAGCTTCTATCATGTTCCATCTAGACACTCGCAAAAGGCTTCTAGAAGTCTCCAGTCACAATCCTAAACCTGAAGTCACTATGGATTCCAGGAAAAGAGAATCTTGAAGATGATACAAGCTTTACATGGTAGATCACCCTCAAGGAGAAGCAACTGTTTCATGAGGTGACAGAAACTTCTGCAGGCCACCTTGACAGACTAAAATGGAGGTAAGAATCGATCAGATCACACTCTGGTCAATGATGCTTCATTTTACAGGCTTGTTGCTCTTACTCCAATTCTTTTTCTAGTTACAGCTAAAACTTAGTGTGTCAGTGCCCCAAAGATGGACTGAAATACTTATTTTCCATCTTCCCTAAATGGCTATTGTGATTAAAATGCTTTTTTGATTAAAGAAAGGTATTTGTGATTTATCTGGAGTCCATCTTGTCCTGTTCTGCCCTACAGCTGAAATGCAGTACAAGTTTGGGTTTCTTTCAGTGACTGTCTTTCCATGTCCTCTCATCACCTTATGGTATTTCCATGGAATCACTGGCACCTTTCCTCTTGAGGACTTGGTCAATACATTAAGATGGACATAGACATCTTTCTAAAGAAATTATCAGGGGCCTCTTAGGGTGCTTCAAATTTACCTTGCTTCAGAGAAAGGAGCATGCTTTATCTACTCCAAGTGAAATACCAGCCCGGAGTGAGTGGCTTACACCTGTAATCCTAGATAATCAGGAGGCTGAGATCTGAGGGTCACAGCTCAAAGGCAGCCTGGGTAAAGTCTGTGAGATTCTTTTTTTTTTTTTTAAAGGGACAAAGGATTTATTTTGATTCATTACTTCAAAGGATTCTGTTCTCAGTACCTTAGACCCATGCACTGGGCAGAACATGACCACAGTGGGAAAATGGAGCAGAGAATTACCACACCTCCTATCAGCCAGGAAGAAGGCTGAGGGAAACACTGAAAATGACAGAGAGAAGGGAGGGAGGTAAACTACCAAACAAAAATAAAGGCCAGAAGTTGAATTGTGGTTGAAGTGGCAGAGGACTAACCCTGAGCAAAAAAAGCTCAGAGACAGGGCCCAGGCCCTAAGTTCAAACCCCAAGACAAGGCCTGGCACCATAAAACAAAAACAAACAACAAAAATATAACAAAAAGAACAGCAATAACAACAAAAATGGAAAATTGAGCAGTCCTAGGGAAGCCCAGCGTCTTTTCATCAGCATGTCGTCAGGTCAGTGAGACACTCCAGTTTCCACACTGCATGTCAGGAAGTATCTTGTTTTCCCCCCAGGAAATTCTATATGAAGATCATAAATTAATCAAGATTTTTCCACTGGGTATAAATTTAATGTGGATACTCATCCACACAGACCCACTTCCTTCTCAGACATGGCTTGTCAGGGTGCTGTTACTGTGGTCTCCATATAAAAATAGGTCATTCTTTTTGGAAACATTTTACTTCAGGAATCGGAGAGGAGAGCATTGGAATTCATTTAGACATCTTAAAAGTGATGTAATTTTGAAAAGCGACTCATTTTACTTTTCCTCCTGTGACAGTTGTGTTTCTGTCAGAATTGAAGAAGTGATGCATATGGGGGAAACTTGGTTTAGCATTAGAAAATAAACGGTTCGGAGGAAATCAGTACTGAACTTCAAAACTTCGAGTTATGGGAAATCAGCAAACATATTTGTGGGATAATTCAATGAATAACTTTTGATAATTGTTAGGATAACAAAATAGTCAATATATTATTGTTGCTGTTGTTAATTTACAAGGCTCATTCTTCCTATTCATGTTGTAAATAAATTGAAGAGTGGAGTGACTGCTGGTTAGAAATGTCTAGTTACAGAAGCAGGTTCTGGAGAGTGCAGCCAGTCATTGCCTCTAGGATGCCCATTCTGAAAAGTCAAAGTGCAAAGGAACATTTGTGCCCACGTTTTCTGTCTAAGTCTGCTAATGTGCTATTCGATATTTTATCAAGGGTCTTTCTCCCTCCTCCTGCCTTACTCTCCCTGAGAGGCTGACCTTAACCAACCTTTCTTACTCAGGTTAACCAATACCAAAACCTCTATCAGGAATTCGCCGGGTTGGGGGGAAAAGAGAGAGAGAGAGAGAGAGAGAGAGAGAGAGAGAGAGAGAGAGAGAGAGAGGCAGAGTATTTATGATCCTGAATGTTTCCCCTCTTTGCTCATTGGGAATCATCCCAATTGATTACAGCCTTCACACTTAATGAGATGGATAATTATGCACAATTGCATTAGCCAGGACTACCCAGAGAAACAATCACACAAAAATAAAATTATTATATATAATATGTAAGTTAAATAATATATCATGTAAAGTGTAAGTAATATGCATACAATTGTATATATTTGATATGATAAAAATAATGCATTAGAATATTTATTAATGCATAAATTGTAGAAGATATTTACATATATTATTTACAGAATATAGCATGCAAAATGTACATTGCATTATTACATAGATCTATGATATAATACTGGATGTTGGAATATTATTTATTTAATATTACTTTATATTTAAGCATTAACTACAATCAAATATTAATATATATTGAATGTATTATAACATATTATATAAAAATATTAAGAACACATATACTATATAATGCATGTAAGTTATAATATTAAGGATAAAGAAAGGAATGAGTAATAAGATATTATGTAAGATGTAGAATAACCTGTGAGAGACAGGGGATTTACTGATCCCTGATATGTGATTTCCATACCTAAATTTGTCACTGTCATAGAATGGGATAAAGTTCAGGTGAAGGTCAAGTTGAGATGGCTGAAATAGATATAATAGTTAATGAGGAAAGAATGGAAAAAGAAAAAATGGAAAACATTCACACAATTCTCATCTCCAAGGTGGCATTGAATTCTCATCTCCAAGATGACTTAGAATGTAGTACTGGCAAAAATGACTAAAAATATGCCCATGAGTTGATTGTGTCTATTTCTACCATTTTCTTAAAACACATATTCCATACTATAGTGACACAATTTCAACTATATTCCAAATACAATAGAGTAAATGTACAAATGCAGTAACATTGTCACATTGAACCCTCCAGGAAAAGATGGAAAAAATTACCAAACTAATCTACTAAAACAAATCTGTGAGAAGCAGAGTGTATTCACATCTGTGAGGCCATAGCGTTTAGCCTTCATGCTCAGAACCTTTCATTAACCATCCCTGAACTTGGGGGAGAGTTTCATAAGACCAGCACTATCTACTAATGTAGATGTATTGTATCACACCCTTATGCAAGAAAGCAGATCCAGGCAAATACAGAGCAGCCCTCTTGTGGAACTTGACATGGGATCATGCTGGCATACAGATACCACCTGATCTTTTCTGTTGGTTTGAGTCCATGTACCTGAAGTGCAGATGGAATTCTGTTGTGTCCAGGTGCCCATTACCTAGAAAATGGCAAAAATAAAATAAGGAAAGGCCCCTGGGAAAGGTGGATAGATGGACATTTTCCATCTTTCCATTTTGCTTACCAGTCACCACCAAGATCAAAATAAAGTTGCACAAGAATCTTGATACAGTGATGAAAAGAGAGCTGTTTTGTTCTTAATATGCAATTTAATGCTTTGTTACGATCCATGAACATAATTTAGCTGATGAGACCTAGAATTCAAAATGTATTACAAAAACAAATCATAAATCATAGAATAGCAGAGGGGGAAACTGATTAATCAACTTGTTCTTGAAAAATAGCAAATATACTCCTTCAAAAGGTATCTCTGAAGTTCCAGTGAAAAAGTTTGGATGAATACATTTTCTTCTCACCACTTTTTTAAAGGGGAAGACTGACGTTTTGGGGTTGCTTTTTGTACTGTTTAATTGACTTCAAGATGACATTTTCATATATGCACATAATGTTTGTTAAACATATTCACTACTTTCTCTCTTTCATCAGGACACCATGTAGGGTTTTTATGTGTTTATTCTGCTAATTAAAGAATTAAAGGATAAGGAAAATGTTTAAAATAGACAGAGTAAGTTTCTTTAAAGGCTGAAATGCAGCAAAAGAAACAATGTAAGGAACAGATTCTGTGTACAAGGAGCAGCCCTGAGCCCTGATATTTTAGCAGTCTCTCTCCCTCCTACCCCCCTGTCTGTCTCTGTCTCTCTCTGTCTGTCCCTCTGTTTCTGTCTCTGTCTATCTTTCTTTCTCTCTGTATCTCACATATATAGTTTATTAAGGTTTGGGCTCAAGACTTCATGCTTGCATGCTTGCTAGGCAGGTTCTCTACTACTTGAAACATGACTCCATTCTATTTTACTATGATTATTTATGAGATAGGGTATTCATTATTGCATAGGCTGACTTGGACTTCAGTCCTCCTATACCTTGTTGTTGGTTGAAAATAGGGTTTCAAGAACCACAATCCTCCTCATCTCAGCCTCTTGAGTAGAGAGCATTACAGACATTAGCCAATGTGCCCAGCCTAGTTAGTTTTAAAGTTTTAAGCCAGGATGGTATTATTTTTTTTCCTGAATCCACCAGCTTACAGCTATTTTACAGAATGCTGGCATCCAAAGGTGAACAATGCAAATCAGAACATTAGCAATATTGATAGAATAACTCAATAACATAATATATCATCTAAATAACTCCTGCCACATTAACAGTATCATAAATTAAGCTAACAGAGTGCTGTTGTTTCTAGCAGTCTACACAGAGGTACTGACTAATGGCCTCCCACCAGGCACCATGTTTAATGATGGAGCATAGATTCCTAGGATACGTTCCATAAATCCTTCCTATGAAACATGTCAAATGTTAAAATAATGCCGCATTTAATCAACTAAATATGACACCAAAAAGTAAGAGACCAACTTTCACTTTTAAGACAAAGCTGAACAGGACAAGAGAGTTTTCTGTTTTATGCCAAAGAGACAGGAAATAGCAACTGGGATGACAGAAGGAGGAAATCACTGGGATCTTGAAGCACCAGGAAGGAGTGAAAGCTTCCATTACACAGGGCATCCGTTTCAGTGCTCCCTGCTGTCTCAAGATGAGAATCACCCAGTAGGTTAGCCGAGATGATTTCCACCACATTCTCTCCTGTCCTTCCTGGAAGAATCTTTCCAAACAATTCATTACACAACAGGGGATTTGTTCATTCTCATTATAGAGTTTCTGTCATATATACTGTCGTTTATCTTAGCAGTTTTCTTTACAGTATTATTAAAGTGTAGAAGAAAAGAGAATGATTTCTTTCCATGCTTATAACTCAAAGTCTTGTAGTATTTCTTGAAAGTACGGTACACAATCATCTGCATATTCTCCCCTAACATATAGAAAGGACTATAATTTTAACCTAACCCACTTGACAAATGTCATGGGTTTCTAAAAGATTATATTTGGTGGTAAAATCCTCCTGGCTCTTCTTAAACAGTATAGGGCACTAGAAAACAGCAACTATAATATTGGAAACACCCAGGGATCTCCAGCAATGTCTAGGAGAAGGCTCCTATTTGTGCAGGAACATGGTTTTGGATTTGCAGCCATTCTGATGTCTTTTCGGGGCAGTGCAGCTGTGGCAATTCACCTAAGAAGACAGTCTGAACTGTCATGCTGCAGCAGCTTCTTTTCATGTATTATGCCAGAAATCATCACCCTACACAGCAGCTAAAGTAGAGGACTTGGGGTGGAGAATTACTGAAACTCAAGGGCAGCTATCATTGTGGGTATGTGTATATATATATGTTTTTTTTTTTGGCCAGTCCAGGGCCTTGAACTCAGGGTCTGAGCACTGTCCCTGGCTTCCTTTTGCTCAAGGCTAGCATTCTGCCACTTGAGACACAGTGCCACATCTGGATGTTTTCTATATATGTGGTGCTGGGGAATCGAATCCAGGGCTTCATGTATGCAAGCTCTCTTGTCACTATGCCATATTCCCAGACCCATTGTGGGCATTTTAATTGCACCCCTTTGTGGTATCTGGCTCCTGATTCATTGCCTTTCCAGACTACTACAATCACCTCTCTTTTTGTTTCATCTCCAGACCAAAGCCCTGAATGTTCTCCCCTTTGCTATATTATTTGCAATCCTTTCTCATTTTAAATTAAAATGTCAAATAGTGTCCCTTACTTGATATTTTTAGAAGCTACAGTGATGTAACATTTAATATTTTTGACTCTTGAAATGATCTTGAAATAAAATAAGTAAACAACTGATTATTCCTTACATGAAAAGCCCATGATCAGAAAGAAATGTGCGTATGTTGCTCACTATTGGACACACAGCTGGTAACTGACAAATGCTATTTAAAATTTATCTTACCTATTATTTTATAAATATTTTAGGTACAATTAAATGTAAGGATGTATTTGGAATTGTAGGAAAAAATGCTTTCATTGTCAAGATATTCAATTGGAAAAGTAGATACTTGAATTTAAGTATATATTTTTATTCTTGCATTTTTATTGTCAAAGTAATGTTCATAGGGGCTACAATTACATATTTAAGGCAATGAGTTCATTTCTTATCAAACATTTTATTGGAACTAGGGGAGGGGGACACCAAAATGGAGAGACAAAGGGTAAAATGTGAACCAATACAACAGCAATACTTACAAGACAATATGCTATAAATCAACTGTACATCTCAAGGGAGGGTGGGGAGGGAACAGAGGGGGGTGAAGGTGGGAGGTTTAAAAGTGTAATGTTTTTAGAGGAGTCAGTTTCCAACATTTATATTCATTTTTTTAAGGATTGACTACATCTGTGGCCTTTCTACAAAATAGGAATAGTTTGATAACAAAGATTCAGACTCCAGGTCAAAATTCCTTGCCCAAACAGGGGCTCCACATACCAGGCCTGGCCACTCACCCCATATGCTAAATAAAGAGCCACGATAAAGGGCCAAAAATGATTTGTAGTAAGTAACATTCATGTCACAAGAAGAAAGTGCCTCAGCCCTTTTTTGGCCATCTTCCAGGTACAGATATGAACAATAGATTTAAATAGAAAAAGAATTAGGGTCAAAGAAGAAAAGGCATGCATAATGTTTAATTTAAATAGTTCCAGGCTCAGAGGTGGACTAGTTGACCATTATCGCAGACTTTGTTTCTAAAGTTCTGAAGAAGTTATTCCAAGTCCTTTTTGCTGTAATTTGTCTTCACTTGGGGGTGGGGGAGCAACAAATCACTATTTCTTGTGAGTAGACATGATCTGTCTTGAGCTTTGGGTTCTTCTGTTCCTTTTAGGAGTTTGCCCTCCATCCCTCCTTGTAAATACAGTATCCTGGGTAACTCCTATCTTCCCTGGAGCCCAAGATGACAACAAAGTGATTGCAGAAGAGAAGATCTCAGATCAACAGATGGAAAGGGGCCACTGGGGTGCCCAGGTTTTATTCTACCTTTTGCTGATTCATGAGAGCAAATAAAGTATTTAGTGTCACCAAAACTAGCTTAAGTGCTTGTTACCTGAGACCAGGTATGTTTTAAATAATTTGAAGGATAGTAACTGTGTCTGAACCAAAGCACAGACAAGATGCAATATCTCACCAATGCTTCTTACTATTTTCTGGTCTCCAATGATTAAAATAGAAATGATCCCTAGTCATATCCCTTCCTAAGTACGTTGTCTGAGAATCTTTCAAAAGTATGAATTATAATTCACTAACTCTTAACTAGATGAAGTTGTGAGTCCCTCACATCCAATCTATACCAAAATTTCCACTCTGAAGTCAGTTTCCTACGCAGGATGAGCCCTCAAAGATGGATCTATCAGACAGATGATACACAATAGCTTGTGCCAGTCCATGCAGAAGAGATCATGGTAGAATTGTCTTCCCTCTGGATTTCCAGTAGCATTTTCTCTTTCTGGAAAAGTCATCTAAGCTTTACCCACATCTTGTTCTTGTTCTGTAATTTTATTCCCTCAGCCTAGTGAGGTTTTATGAGCATTTGTATATCTCATCCATTAGCTTCAGGGCTGCAGGGCTGGAGGACTGAGAGCTGAACTTGCTCCTCCTCCTTCCTTTTTTTTTTTTAGTTGTGCCAGGACAGAAATCTTGGCATGTTTTCTTGCCAGTGTTCTATCTATTTTAACCCGTAGGGACCAGGCTACTAATCAACAGTCATTAAAATATTCACATGCGACTTATAGCTAATTTCAATCATGAAACAGATTCTGTATGGGCTGTACATTCCTATTGTTCTAGTTGCAGTGGTTGTGAACACTGGCTGAGTGCTAGTGACATTCTGCTTGGGTCATGTCCAGCCCTTGTCCAATGCTATTCCTGGTATCTGGCCATGGAATCACCTGTCTGTTAACCACAGTAGGCCTAAATATGGACTCAGTTCATACGAGCCCAGGTTTTGGTAGATGAATTCCAGCAGCAAATGCTTTGGTTTCTCTGGTGGTCACTTGATGTTTCAGGATTCTCCTCAATTTGTTCCTGGTATACTGTGATTTCTTCTCTGCTTCTGAAATAAAGGCCAAATAATTTAACAAAGCTTAATGTGGGGACTGGGGATATGGCCTAGTGGCAAGAGTGCTTGCCTCGTATACATGAGGCCCTGGGTTCAATTCCCCAGCACCACATATACAGAAAACGGCCAGAAGTGGTGCTGTGGCTCAAGTGGCAGAGTGCTAGCCTTGAGCAAAAAGAAGCCAGGGACAGTGCTCAGGCCCTGAGTCCAAGCCCCAGGACTGGCCAAAAAAAGAAAAAAAAAAAGCTTAATGTGAGTTTGTATTACCTGTGTCTTACTTAGAAACAGCAATACAAAATCACCTTCACTTTTCTCCTGAGCACTGTCAATTGGAAATGAAGAACGTGTCATAAGCAGGGCCTCTGGGCATCGTAACTCTTGGTCCAAAGTGATGAAAAATAATAAACTACACTCTGTTGATATTTGCTGTGGGTCTACAAGGCACCTTAAGCCTATTTAACCAACAGAATACCTATTAGAAGACACATTTTGTGGTGCATGTATCTATAGCTATAGCATTTATATCTAAGATATCTAGATGGACATAAAGATCTCCATCAGATAACTCTTGAAACACTGATGAATTGATTACTACATTTTGCATTCAAGAAATACCTAAATGAAATACAGAGACCATTCTGCTTAAACAAGATCCATTAGTTACACAAAACAAACTAATTGTTCTCCTAAAATTTACAGTATGGTGAGAGATAGAAGGAATAATCAAATAAATAAGAAAAAACTATTGAATAAAAATATGCTGAACAAAATACTGAAAAAATATAAACTGGTAAAGGGAATGAGAACATATGTGTAATGGCCTGAAGGAAGAGGTGAAAGCATTATTGCCAGAGGAAATAAAGTGTGAGTTGAGTGTCCTGATATGAGCGCATGATTAATACTCAGGACAGAGCAAGGAGGCAAATTTGGTAAATATTGAAGTGAGAGGGACTGAAGAGTTGTACACTGAGGTCTTAAAACCACCACAGAGGGGCTGTGGCTACTGCCCTGAGTTTGAGAGGAAGCCATTAAGAAACTGTGGTCTTTAAATCAACTAAAACAATACATTTTAAGAGGATCACTTTTATTGTTGCTTTGAGAATAGATTGAAGGGATACTTAGTAGAAATGAAAGAGGTTAGCTCAGAGGATGACCACAGAATTCAGGGGAGGAGGAGGATTGACACTTTATGGGTGCTAGTAGTCCTCAAAATATGATGCATCTGCCTCTATTGACTGGATAGAGTGTACAGATCACAGGACCACAGCCAAGAGCAAACATTCAGAAACCATTTTTTCTTTTTTTTGGGGGGGGTGGTTGTTCTTGATGGCATTGCCATCAAGAGAAAGGAACAAGGGGAGAAGGAGAAACTTGTGAGTAGAGATGAAGGAAAGATCAGGTGGATAGTTTGAGTCCTTTTGAGATCAAGATAGACATCATGGAGATTAAAATGTCCTAGGCGCAAGAGAGTAGAGAGGACAGATGTTCATAAGTAGGGTCTGTGTTGAAGGAATGTACCTGGGTTAACTGGCAGAGAGGCAGATGGAGGTAGCCTCCAGGGAATCTACATCTTAGAGGGTGAGAATTTCAAAGCAAAGTGAACTGAAAGTAAAATAAGAAGAAAACTTTCAGAATGTGGTATCTTGAAAGAATAGTAGAAAAGATGTTTTCAGAAAGAAGGGCTGATCAGCCTTGATGATAATAGTCAGGGAAAATGAGATCCCGCTTGTGTTGTGAAAAGAAGAAATTAAGAAGGATGAAAAATAAAAAGAGGTAGAAAAAAAGAAGAAAGATGTATTACAAACACACACAATGGAGGTCAGAAATGCTTGCCTTGATACAGTCATCCACTACAGCTGTGAATATTTTCTATCATTAAAAGACACTTGTGCAAAGAACTTATTCAACTTCCCACCATAATAAACAATGGGAAAGGTTTGAGGGTAGATTGTTTTCATCCTAAGTGAAATCTTTGGAGATAAATACTATATCATTTACAACTGGACGTGCAAAAGATCAAGTACTTTTTAGAAAAAGATCTGATGCATTGGGCTGACATTTTGTGATTTGATGTATGCTTTGAAACTAATTGGCTGAAATCTTACAGCATGTCAGAGCATCAGCTTGGTTGTAAGTTGAAACATAAAAGAAAGAGAAGGTTAAGCCTGGCCTAGGAACCTGCTGGTATTTCAGGATGAGAAGAAAATAGGTTTTCACTTTGCTAAGGTGTGAATTTGCTCCATGGGCCACTTGACACACTGGACAGGAACATACGACAACATGGCATTTCAAAGGTTTCTCCAGGATTAAGCTACCCTTTTCACTTTCTTTGTGTAATTGTGTATCACTAGAGATAATGAGAAAGTTTATTGTCTTCCTGAGTCCTCCACTGCTGAGTGCTCATTCCGAGTTCTGTACATTTTGTCTGTATGTGTTGCTCACACTTTCAGCCACTGTACACACACGCAGTCCAACACTTGAGGCACATACACACACATTCATAACAAGTGGACGAGAAATCTCTGGCCTATTAGTAAATGTTGGTCAACAGACCATATGCTAACCTGTGCTCATTCCATTTACAGCACATAAATAATATTTAACCCCACGGTACTAAAAGTTAAGAATTTTTTGCTTAAATGTCCCATTTGTTTTAGTACCTAGCATTAAACATCTCTCTAAGGCATCCACATCAGGAAAAATAAGAAGTGAGTCCTACCGACCTTCCAATGTGTATCCCCCTCGTCGACTAACCTGGAAAAATAACTTCCTCATCTTTATTCACCTCCAGTGAGAGCTCAACTTGAAACTCCTAGTCTGGCAATCCATAGCCATAAAATGTCTGAGTACCGTTAGGGAAGTCAAGTGGTTTGAAAATACTTCAGTTGCTGGCTCTCCAGTGTCTGATTTAGCTTGCACTTAAATTTAGTTTCTTAAGTATCTTCTTCAGGGGAACTAGCACAGCCAAAGCCAAATAAAATTGAAGTGCCTATTCTTGTTGAGTTGTAAGATCATCTACTCCCTTTCTCCCATTCCTTCTTTTCTTTTCTCATGAATCCTAATTAATTTTCCATCCAGATCTCCTAGGAAATCATAGCAAACTTTGGACGAGTGCCATCTTCCCCTCTATGATGGATTTTTCTTTGACTTTCACCACAGTGCTACAAATGGAATGAGAAATCATTGCTTGGACATGTATTCTTTGCCTACCATCTGCAGTGCACCAGGGTGAATACAGCATGAGCGGAGAGAGCACCCTTAGACCGACTGTAACCCACTGCAAAGATGAAAATGTCAGGATCATCATAGTCAGTAAGCCCCAAGTATGTGGCTGAGCATCACTTCAAGTGCTTTCTTAGAGAACACATTAATCAGCACAACAGTCTTAGGAAGCAAGTACTATTATTATCCACTTATAAAGATGAAGAAATTGGTAAACAAGGTCCGAGATCTTGTCTTAGTTTGTTTTGTGTTATTATTATAAAATGCCTAAGGCTGGATTCTTCATAAAGAAAAGAGCTCTCTCTCCTCTCTCTCTCTCTCTCTCTCTCTCTCTCTCTCACTCTCTCTCTCTCTCTCTCTCCCAATATTTCTAGAGACTCAAGAGTCTAGTGCCAGAATATTCTCAGCCTGGGTTAGGGGCACAGCATAAAACACAGAAGGCACAAGGGCAGGAACAATGGTATAGACAAGAGACAAAGAGACATGAAAATGAGATATCCAATTCATTCCTATCCGTTCATTTCTTCTAGGAACTATTCTAGTCCTAGGAAACACAGCCTACTTTCTTGAAGTGACATTAATTTATTCATGAGATTTGGGCTTCAAGGACCTAAGTATCTTCTAGTAGGCCATTTCCCTTATATAAGTTCTACCACCTCAACATCAACACAGTGTGGACTAAGCTTCTAGCATTTAAAACTTTGGGAGATAAAGCATATCTACACAATAGCATCTCTATGCAGAAAAACCATGTTAATAAAAGGGTTAAGTGGATGAGATCTTGGATGTTCTGATTAAACACCTTTGTTCTTCTAGGGATGGTGGCTCAAGCCTTTAATCATAGCTGTTCAGGAGGCTGAGATCTCAGGATCAAGTTTCAAAGCCAGCTCAGGCAGAAAAATATCAGGCACTCTTTATCTCTGCTTAACCAGCCTAAATGCCTGAAGTGGAGGTGTGCTCAAGTGCTATAATGCCAGTGTTGAGGAAAAAAGCCTAACAAGAGTACAGTTCAAGAACTGTCATCAAAAAGAAAAGAAAGGAAAGGAAGGAGGGAAGGAAGGAAGGAAGGAGGGAGGGAAGGAAGGAAGGAAGGAAGGAAGGAAGGAAGGAAGGAAGGAAGGAAAAGAGAAGGGAGGGAAGGAAGGAAGGAAGAAAAAATGAAGGAAGGAGGAAAGAAAGGAAATGAGATAAAGAAAGAAAGAAAGAAAGGAAAAGACAGATAGACAGACTTTGTTCTTTTGACACTAAACTCTGTCCACAAGTAAGTAATGTTTACGCAGTGTCTGCTGATATAGACATTATGATTTTACAATAAGGACATGTCACTATTCATTTTCCAGTTTCAATACTATGTCCTCTAGCAACATCCAAAGGAGAGACTCTTCTCTTAGCTGAATCATTTCCTTTCCCTATGTCAATAGGAAGGTGGCTCACAGGCTGAGCAACCTCCTACAGCCCCACCAGTCACATCTATCTGCCTTCCTGCTGCAAGTGAAGTTATTTTTTTGTCCTGCACACATTTTATTGGAGACTATTCCCAGGGAACACTTTTTTTCTTCTCTGTCTAGCAAATCTTAACATCGTTCAAATCAATTTGCCTTGAAGCAAGGTATATTTTGACATGAAAACAGTTGTATGAAAGGCATTAAAATCAAGGTGACAGCATTTAAGTTTAATCATCTATTTAACAGAACACTTTCTTAGGGTCATGGGAACTGTCAGGGAAATTTGAAGTGGTTTAACTGTTTCAGGGCCATTAATCTGGCAGGAAATGGGCAGTGGGTTTCATGGACAACCTCAATTATGTTAGAGTTGCTTTGCAAAGGAATTCTTTCAGCTGTTGTTTAAAAAGAGTGCAATTAAAATAAAGAAGCAAAGGGATTAGTACAATAAAGCATGCAGAACAACCAAGCAGATTATTGGCAAATCATATTCATTTCAGACAAACAAGTGCAAATACCTCTCATTTTATGTCCCAGGAGTTTACACATGATCTGTGCTGACATGCCTACAGACTTCCTTAGCTTTGTCCTGGATGTCATTTTAGAGTCCATTTTTGCAAAGCCTATTTTGCAATCGTGATCTTTCAGATAGATCATCCTATTTCTTCCCTTGCTCAAGCTGCTCAGCAGGTCCGAGGAAAAGAATATTCACATCTCTACCCAGTTTTTATTTTACAGATGGTGTCTAGATTTGGAGACTTGAATAGCATGACTGAATTCTTGAGAAATTGCTAACCAACCAATAGAGGGGAGAAGGGATAAAGTCTAACCTCAGGATGAGAGGAGGGGAAAAATAAGGAAGCAAGTGGCAAGTGTCTGTTGAATACCAGTGTCAGTGGCTCACACCCATAATAATCCTAGCTACTTGGGACTCTGAGATCTGAGGATTGAGGTTTGAAGCCCACCCTAGCAAGAAAGTCCTTGAGACTCTTATCTCAAATCAGTAAAAAGCTGGAAGTTGAGTCTTGGTTCAATTGGTAGAGCACTAGCATTGATAATACAAGCCAGGCAAGACCACACACACACACACACACACACACACACACACACACACACACACACACTCAACACACAGGAGAGACAGAGACAGAGACAGAGATTCTGTTGGATTTCCTGGTTGAAGAACTGCCTTATGTTTCCATGGAAGAGATTCCACACCCTACTCACAGCATTTCTATTCATTCTCTTCAGGTGAATCCTGGGGCAATTGAAAATGCAGTGCCCCTGAAATCCAGAAGTATCTGTCAAAGTGGCCTATGACCGCAGCGGTATGGCTCAGCATGGTGGGAACGTTTCACAGACTTCATGTTTGAGAGAGAAAATATTGGATGGCATGTGTAGAAGTCTGTGAATTAGATGATATTCTATGCAGTGGGAGGGGACTGAAATGACTCTACTTTTACCATATTATCTACTATAGGTAGATAGATAGATAGATAGATTTCTCTTTAGGGAATGAAAAATTTACATATAAATTTAATTTAATCTTAGAAAAATAAGATCCAATTTTCCATAGTCACTTGTCAACAGTTTGGCACGTTCTATGTGCAGGAACATTCGAAAAGAAAACAGAAAGCTCTGTGATTTCCATCACTTCAGATTAACCACTTCCATGATGACATGTCACTGTCCCTCATTTATTTCATATTTTATAGGGTGACAATCAAGCACAGAAGCATGGATGTTCAGCCATCTCTGAAAAGCCCCTGGGGATGAGTTGTGAGCTATGCCTCAAGGATAATTGTTTCACCACAAAACTTGGGAATTCCTACATGGCAGGTTCTAAAATAAAGAGAACAAAGGGCATTTCCAGTTCCTGGTACAGATGTGAGGGTAAATGTAAGTGAAATCAAAACATGATGAACTAAGTTTCTGTTAAGGAACTTAGTGGAAATGAGGAATCACTATTGGGAATTTTCAAGAAAAGTTCAGGAAACTCAAAGAACACAATTATAATGGGGTTTGTATCTTGCTTCAGTCTAACCTCTCTAAAACTCATGAAATAATGAGTTAATACAATTTTGGGTGCCATAACTTGTGTTAGACTTTAGGAAACTCTTTACAAGTTCTTCAAGATTGGAAAGACAAGGGTTAGTTCAAGGGATTCAGAAAATAGTAAGAAATTGAGGGAGGGAGAGAGGGAACATAACTAAACATATAGATAGATGGTAGATAGGTGGATAGGTAGATGATAGGTAGATGATAGGTGGATGATACAGATAGTTGATAGTCAACATATACCAAACTTGAATTTTTCTTGGTTTAATTTTTTTCTTTTAAACATGATTCCCTAAACAATATATCTAATTAGCATTGACTTAGGACTAAGGAGAACCACACTAGTTCTGGCCACTCATACTTGAGGAGGTAAATTCTAGGTAATTTCATAGTTGGGAGTTATACAGTCAATCTTATCTTTAGGGAAGTTTGAGGTGGAATGATCTCTACCCAGATGCTTGTGGCATCCATTTTCCAGCAGTGAAAAGGACCAGACTTATGCTTCAACTGATTTCTCTTGGGAGAAAAGGAAGTGCCTCTGTGCTAACACCTGAACTATGAATCAGTCAATCCTGGAGTTACGCTTACCACCTGGCAAGCTTCACTGTGTAAATCTTCAGTGCACAGTGGGAATTAGGGATTTATATGGCAGAATTATGTTTAGTATTTCTATGTTTGTACTCATGAAGAAGGTTGATTAGCACCTTTGTTTCTGGTATTTCTACTTGATAGATGTTATTTGGCAGATATTTTTGTGGTGGCATTTTTAGAGTTAAATTCCAGATATCTATAAGATAGTTTCATAACTGGGGGTCTAATTAGGTTAATTCTTTGTCATGATAATTTAATGAAATTCCTTGCATACAAAATAGTCTGCTTTAAAATTCTTTGGTAATTAGTGCTACACACAAATCTCTTCACTATTAATGTCTTTCCCATATTTGGTTAAGGTCTTAATCTCATTCAACATTTTACATTTTTCATATTTATGATTGGATTAATTTGGTCTTTATCCACTTAATCTTATATTAAACATTAGTATTTGTAATTTTTATATTTCTTCCTTTGTGAAAGAAGTTTTACTTTCTGGTTTGCTTTATTTCTTTTGTTCTTTTGTAATGTTTTATTACAGTTTTATGACATACTTAAAACTTCAGGTCAATTCTTATTTCACACTGATAAAATATGGTTGATTGTGAGTTTTCACTGACTTTGGGCTTTTTCATATATATATATATATATATATAGAGAGAGAGAGAGAGAGAAAGAGAGAGAAGCAATATTGACCTACAAGTGTGAAAAGCTCCTAGTTCCTTAATACCTGGATCTCAGCTCCTTTTTCTGTCATGTTCACATCCTGGTATAAGTTACCCTATCTCTTTTTGGTTACACTGTGTTGAAACTTGATTTATAGAAATGAATTGAAAATTTGCTCACTGGAGAAAAATAATTAACTCATTATTGGCTTCTATCATGGAGTGCTGCTGTGGATTTTTTTTTGCCAGTCCTGGGCTTGAACTCAGGGCCTGGGCACTGTCCCTGGCTTCTTTTTACTCAAGGCTAGCACTCTACCACTTGAGCCACAGTGCCACTTCTGGCTTTTTCTATACATGTGGTACTGAGGAATAGAATCCAGGGCTTCATGCATGCTAGGCAAGCACTCTACTCCTAGGCCTTATTCCCAGCCCCAGATGCTGCTGTGGATTTTTGATCTCTAGATATATTGAATGTCTGGTTTTCAGAAGGACAAAAGTGTAGAAAAACATTGGTTTTCTTTTGGTTATCTTTCTGTCCACTATTTTCTTAATAGTGTTAGAGGTTCTTTCACTTAGTATAATTTATTGTCCTTACTTTTATTGTTTTCACAGAGTGTCAATAATCTGACCACTTCCATCATTTTGAAATTTGCTGCATGGAGTTTCCTTATTGAAACCTATTTATATGGTGGTCTGTACAGTTCTTTCTTCTTGTCCTATTTTTCAGTGTGTGGATTTGAGATGGATCATCCTGGGTGGCCCTGTAATTAGAACTTTACTTGTTTAAAAGTAGTGATAGAAACTTATTCTGGTGGCTATTATCATAAACTGATAGGATGATAATAAGTGTTAGTGAATATTTAGAAAAAACTATAACCTCCCTGCACTGCAAATGGGACTATAAAACAGTGTAGCTACTGTAGAAAACTGAAAGTTTGTCTTTTCCTAGCAGATGATCACAATAGCTCAATGACTATGTACGTATGATCTCATAAGATGATATTAAGAGAAATGAATTCAAAAATATGGAAACAAGTGGTTTATCATTGCTGTTATTTTTAATGTGCTATGTGAAGTTATTTCTTTTTTATTTTGTTTATCTTTCCTACGGTGCAGCCCTTGTGACTGAATTTGATTTTGGTACCCTAGATATTGTGTATACATTTATCTCAACTGGGGAAGGGAAAGGGAAAGTAATAATGGGGAGATAAAGGGTAAAAGGAGAACCAATGCAACAGCAATACTCACAAGACAATATGTATTGGAGATTACTTGTACAACTCAGGGTTGAGAGGATTGGGGAGGAGGGTAGGTTGGAGAAAATGAGGGAGGAGATAACAAGTTTGACAGGAGAGGTACTCACTACCTTACATATGTAACTGTAACCCATCTGTATACACTTTGACAATAAAAATTAAATTAAAAAACCCATTATTCATGATTGATGTTTAAGAAGGATTAGTGCTTTTCTTTCCAGTGTAAGCTTATGAAGTACAGAAGAATGCACAGCAAAGCATCTACTCTTGTTCTCTTCCTCATAATCATTTGGCATTCTTTCTGGAGACCCTCTAAAGAATAAAATAGGTAAAAGCTGATCTCTCATGAAATTTCCAACCTCCAGAGTCTGAGCTATTTTGAGCAGCTGCATAAACTAAGCTGCATGATCTGTGGACATATTACTCCATTGTAATTAGTGCAATATGGATTACCAGTTCAATGACCATGACTTTCTTATAAACAGGAGCATAAATTATTAACAAAATTTAATATATTTAATATATATGGAGTATAGCTATGATGAAGTATAATGTAGGTTTGATGAGCAGACACTTGTTATCTTGTAGATTGCATAGGCATTTTATAATTCTGAATATATTCTTCAGTTAGTGAAAGTTTTGTTATTGTTAAAAGACAATTTTTGTGGAATGTCTTCAAACTAACATGTGGAAATGCGTATCTGTAACATACATAATAGCCACATAGCACAACACAAGTATGAGTAAGAGAGAATGCTAAAGAATCTTGCTAGTAATGTTGTAAGAAATGTCCCATCTCACAGTAATGTGAGACATTTCCTGAAATTTGTTTTCTGTTAGTATAAGGGAAAATGTTTTTCTATTTGAGAACTTTCCTGGATGTAAAGTAAACACTGGAAAAAAAAATCTTAGGAGATTCCTTTATTTATTTATTTATTTGTTTATTTATTTATTTATTTACTCTAAAGGTGATGTACAGAGGGCTTACAGTTAGATAAGTTAGGTAATGAGTACATTTCTTTTGAAGTGTCCCCTCTTCCTTCATTTTCTCCAAGTTTTTTACTTTCACATCTCTCTCCTCCACAAGTTGTTTGATTCATTTTCAATGTAGTATCTAGTGAGTATTACTGCTCCATTTGTTCACCCTTTGTCCCACCATTTTCTGTTTCCCCTTACCTTCCACCAAAGAGATAAACTTACATACAAGACAAGAGGTACAGAAATCAAAAACAGTAACAAAGGAAAAAACAAAACCAAGAAGCAAAGTAGCATAACATTTCTTGTTTCCATTACTTGGAGTTCATTTATATAAATGATCATATGCTCATAGATATTGAACTTTCATGATCCTCTCCTAAGAATATCCTCCCTCTGTCCATGTTAATGACTAAAGTCCAGTATAATTGATTATTTCCAATAGTATTTTTTTGTCTTTTACTATCCAGTGTGTTTATTTGCAGAATTATAAGCACATTCTGGTTACAAAAAATGAGGGAAACCATGCAACTTATGTTTCTTTGAGTCTGGCTTACATTTCTTAATGCATTTGTTGTATCTTTCCATTTCCTTGTGAATGACACAATATTCATCCTGATGGAAGCATAGAATTCCATGGTATATATATAACTCATTTTCTCAATCCATTTGTGGCTCCCATATTAGCAATCTGGATGCCAATTTTGCTGCTAAAATCCCTGTCCTAAGAAGTATACACTAGGGGATCTATTGTCTTCCCATATTACTTTATCTGCTCCCCATTCAACCCTGGATATATTACTGTAACAGCTCATGTTTGACATTTGGAGGAACCATTACCGAAACAGATAAGAGATGTATCTCAACAAACATAAACATCACTCCCAATGCAGAGGTATTTGTTCTTGGGCTGCTATGTGATTCTCTGAAAAGCAGTTGCTTTTCAGGACTCTTTAGTTCTGCACAGTTCTCACTTGAAAACCATAATTTTGTTCAGGGTGCTCTGGAGGTCTAGCTAGCAGGGTGTTCTCTCAGCTCATCAGTGTTTTGTTGGTTTTTTTTTTTTATCACTTTTTATCATCAGTATGTTAGCCAACAAAAAGATGGCACAAATCATGGAAAAATAAATAGGAAGTTATAAAATAATTTTTGTAACTCTCTCATCCTGTAAATGGATTTTTGCCTCCTTCTTTCTTTACACACAATAATATATTTCCTAAGATATTAATGAGGTCACATATACACATGAATACAAACACACAACACACACACACACACACACACACACACACACACACACACAAACACCATGAAAGATAAAGCTTTGGAAACTGCCTCATGTTGCATCCTACAACTTTTACACTTTTAAGTACTCTGAAAATTATTGCAGTACAAAAACAGTTTTAATTTAGTTTTGTCAAATTTAGTTGCCAAAATTTACTTGAGCACTGATGAAGGCGCAGATAATAGAAACACATGCATACCCATCAGGTTAGCATGATGAAAGAAATCACCAGACATCAGCAGAAGTGTCCTATGGATTGTAGGTATCACCCAAATCCCATAGGAAGAGGCATTTTCTCTTCCTGGGGCCCCCTTGTGTCCAGGTGGAGGCCCAGTTGGGATCCTAGTTTTTGTTTGTTTGTTTGTTTGTTTTTGCTCAAGGCTAGCACTGGGCCTCTTGAGCTGCAGCAGTATTTCTGGCTGCTTTCTGTATATGTGGTATTGAGGAATCGAACCCAAGGCTTCATGTACACGAGGCAAGCACTCTTGCCACTAAGCTATATTCCCAGCCCAGGATCATAGTAATTTTTATGTGTTTCTTAAAGCTCCTTGAAAAAAAAGTCAATATTAATAGTCACTTCTTTGGGTTTATACAACTTTAGAATGTTTGCCAAAATGCACACCTCACTGGAAAGAGTTCAGAGGCATCTGGAAGAAGTTTGCCAGGGTTCTGTCACAGAGATGGGATACTGGGGGAGAGTAGAGAATACCTTTCTTCTCTGAGGAGAGAAAGTACTGCTCCTGAGCTGCCTCACCTACTACATGCTGCTCCGTGTGGGTCTCCAGGCTCCTAAGAAGGAACAAGGATGGCACACTCCCAGCTAAGGAGCAAGGCATCACAGGCTTGGGCCACCACTTGACTTTGGTCCTAGAACAGCCCCAAATTCAGCTCTCTTCTGTGGAGATGGGCTAAGCCTGAGGGAGAGGCTTCTTAGTTACTGTGCCAGCTATTTCCTGTCTTTCAGGATTTTTTGTTGCAAGGGCTATTGATTCTTTCACACATCATAAATTCTATCTGAGAAAAGAAACAAATCTGAGGAAAGAAACTAATGCTTGCTTTATTTTTATAAGTTAATAATATGAGTCTATATTTTATTATACACTATGTATTACTATACACTATTACAGATGTCATATATTCTACAGTCCTACTGTTAGAAAGAGGGCTGGTCAATATTTCCTACGTTTTTTTTAAAAATATTTTTTTATTTTTCTAATTTATTGTCAAAGTGATGTACAGAGAGGTTGCAGTTTCATACATTAGGCCTTGGGTACATTTCTTGTACTGTTTGTTACCTCCTCCCTCATTCCACCCCACCCCCCGAACCCTTTCCCTCTCCCCCCATGAGTTGTTCAGTAGGTTTACACCAAATGGTTTTGCAAGTATTGCTTTTGGAGTCATTTGTCTTTTTATCCTTTGTCTCTCGATTTCAATATTCCCTTTCACTTTCCTAGTTCTAATACCAGTATATACAGTTTCCAGTGTACTCAGATAAGATATGGTGATAGTGTGGGTACAAACACAGGAAGTAGATACAAGAGGATCATCAACAAGCTACAGTTTCACATGGCATGTTGAAACTAATTACAACAGTGATATATCACTCGTTTCCATAACATGGAGTTCATTTCACTTAGCATCATCTTATGTATTCATAAGGGCATAGCTATTAGGCTCTTGTGATCCTCTGCTGTGACTAGCCTAAACCTGTGCTAATTATTCCCTATGAGGGAGACCATAGAGTCCATGTTTCTTTGGGTCTGGCTCACTTCACTTAGTATAATCTTTTCCAAGTCCTTCCAATTCCTTATAAATGGGGCAATATTATTCTTTCTGATATAGGCATAAAATTCCATTGTGTATATGTACCGCATTTTCCTGACCCATTTGCTACTGAGGGGCATCTGGCTTGGTTCCATATTTTAGCTATGTGCTGCAATGAACATTGTTATACTGGTGGCTTTAGTGTGTTCTTGTTTGTGGTCTTTGGGGTAGATGCCCAAAAGTGGGGCTGCTGGGTCATAGGTGAGCTCTATATTTAGCCTTCTGAGGTATCTCCATACAGCTTTCCAGAGTGGCTAAACCAGTTTACATTCCCACCAACAATGAAGTAGGGTTCCCTTTTGGCCACATCCCCAACATTAATTATTGTTAGTTTTCTTGATAAAGGACAGTCTTCCTACTTTTAAGAGATTTTGAAGAAAAATGTTTTGACTGGGTGTGTTGGCTCATCCCAGAAATCTCAGCTATTTTGGAAGTGGATATCTGGTGTAGTGTTTAGCCAGGGCAGGAGAATAATTTAGACTCATCTCAAGCAGTAAGCTGGGCATGACTAAGTACATATACATGCCCCAACTACACAGGAGGCATGAAGTTGGCATGACAAAAATGTAAGGTCCTATTTGAAAAATAACTAACATGGCTCAGTTGTTAAGATCTGCCTGCAATCATGAGGTTCAAAGAAGGAAGATACATTTTGTTTTCTGCTACCTTCAAATATTCCTTCAATTTTGTTTGAAACCTTGTAATGCTTTTGATTATATCTGTGATTAAAATTAATGCATGGGATAAGTGTTTTATGTCAAGAAATGAGTTTATAACAGCCAAGTGTCTCAAAGTACCACCTTGTCCCAGAGAAAGAGTAGTTTTAGTTCAGCAGTATTACATGGTAGCTGGCATTTTCTTGGATAGTGAGCACAGTTTAGATTAATCAAAAGCATTTACTTAATGCTGGGTGATTATGCGTGTAGGCTTATGTCTTTAACAAATGTTCTTAATATCACTATTTTCTTAGTATTATTATTTTAATGCATATTTAAATATATAATTCTTTTTGTCAGTCATGGAGCTTGAACTCTAAGCCTGGGTGCTGTCTTTAAGCTCTTTGGCTCAAGGCAGCACTCTACCACTTGAGTCACAGTGCCACTTATGGTTTTCTGATGTTTAATTGGATATAAGAGTCTCATGGACTTTCCTGCCCTGGCTGGCTTTGAACCACGATCCTCAGATATCTGTCTCCCCTGTGGCTAGGACTACAGGGAAGCCATTGGCACAGGAATATGACATTTTTGTTGTTGTTGTTGTTCCCTTTCCCTTCCCCAATTCAGATAAACACATATACAATCACAGGGTACAGTGTATGTCTAGGATAGTTCTAGCAGAGGATCACAGTGGTCAGTAGCTATGTACATATGGCCATATAACACACTGCTAAGCCAAATGAACTCCAAGATATGGAAACAAGAAGTTTATATTTGGTTGTTGTTATTTTTAATGTACTTTGTGAAGTTATTTATTTTTTTTCAAGCAAAAAGATGGATTTATTGGGGGAGTAAAAAGTATACTGACCAACCAGGGTCATGGCCCAGATTCGGAAGCTGAGACCACACCATTAAAAGCAGGCTGGCTGGCCAGGGCCGCAGCCCAGACTCAGGAGCTGGGACCATGCACCTGGGGCCATGCTCGGGGTCGGGTTATAAAGGCAAACACCACATGGTCAAGCATGCCACATGCAGGTGGCCAATGAGGTTACAACACTTACAAAGTATGCCAGATCACACGCAGGTGGCCAATGGAGTTACAATCTGCCTCCTAGCAACTGTTTGAACCAACCTATCATTTTAGACTTCCATGGATAGGGTGGGGAAATTTTAGGAAAGATGGAGTCGGCTTCTGCTCTCTTTAACTAATCTGAGATAGAGTCAATCTGACACCCCTTAACAGCCAATGATGGCGCTGGCCAGATCTGACATCCATATTACAGTTCCCCCTTTTTTTCTTGTACATAAAAAGAAAATCATTGATTTTTCTTTTGGAGAGCTTAATCTTGTCTGGACTGTAAAGTGACTCCACCCACGGGCTGCTAGGGAGAGCGAGGATGAGACAAGAGCCAGTCTGATGGGACTGCTACTCTTAAGCTTGCACCTAGAAAGAAACAGGTTATCTGTGAGGACCAACTCCAAAAGGGCTGAAGGTAACTGGCACAGCTGGAGGCAGTTACCTCCCATCTTTCTCTGAGGTCACACCATAATCCATCTGGACAGACTCTAATACACTTGGACACACCTCCCACCCCAGGCATTGCCTGGGAGTGACTCTCTAGCCTGCCAGGCATGCTTATACTGTGATGTAATAGTAATTGTAATTCTTGCATTAAGGAAAAATTGTCATTTGAGTTCAAAGGTCTTCATGCAGTAACTGGGACTGAATTAAAAAAGGCTGTTTTAAAACAGGCAGCCCGGAGGCAAAGGGTGGTACCTGGTTTCAGAATGCCTGTAAGCTTCAGAGTTTTTCCAATACAGATAAAAACTCAAGTGTAAGTGTTAAAGCACAGGTTGGTAAAAGGCTTTGGAAATCAAGAAAGCATTTCTAGATAAGAAATTTGGAAGTAAAATTGTCCTAAATGATTGTTCCAAAGTGAGAAAGAAAAATGATGGCTACCAAAATGAGTTTAATTGCCATCCCAGTTTGTTTATAGGTTTTTTGTAACAGTTTCCAGCAGGCCCACAGAGAAGGACAGACAAATCCTACAAGTTTGTCAGATGTAACTTTGCCCTTAATAAGTTCCAAGTTATTTCTTTTTTCTTTCATTTTCCCCCTTTGGTTTATCTCCTGTTGTCACTTTACTGCCTTTTAATTCTTCAATCTGTGGTAATAAATGAACTGACCCTTGGTGTTATCCTTACCATGATCAGATGCAAATAATTTTACGTTTATTATACATACTCATTATACAGCTATAGAGGCTAACATAACATATGTTCACAGTTATCAATAATATTACAAGTTTTGAACACATCTTTAAAATGTTTAACTTTTTTTCTTATCCAGGAGTAGAGCAAGTTACATTGCTTGGTCAGAAAAAGAAGATTCTAGATTAGCCACAATCAACACACACACACACACACACACACACACATTTTCCTCACACAAGTCAAGTATGAGAGCCAACGATCTTTGTTTTCTATGGACTACAAAGGCTAAGGGTTACTTATCTCGAAGAAGTAGCTCATCACGAAATGTAACTGACAAACTCGAGGCAGGAAGGTGGAATAGAGCCCATTTTCCATTACATGATCAATCTTGCTTTTGTTTTCCTCACAAGCCTATGCCACGGGCTTAAATTTATTGGCAAGTTGTCTGACTTTGGCTAAAGTAATAGAATAAGGATGGATTTTTAATATAGAGATAACATGATTGAAGTTGTCTCCATGCTGTCTGAGCATGGAAAGCTTTCAAATTGGTGTCTTTATGTCCTGTGGTCCCCACCTAAAGCTCAGTACATGCACTGCCTCTCTCCCAGAGCATTAGAGAAGCCAGCCTCTGCAGAGCCTGGGGCATCATGCAGCCCTGCCCAAGAGAAGCTTCGTGATTAGTATTCTAGAGGTTACCACCGTGTGTAGCATGGGCGTCTGCACCTCACTAGCTCAATCTGGACCAGGTCAGAGGTTCTTTACATGTTTGGGAAATTGATGTATGGTAAGAAAGAAGGTAGGAGGGAGTAGTAGGCAATACATTTGATGTCCTGGATAAACTGCCAATAAGAATAGACTCAGCTGCTTCTTCATTGCAGCCTATTTTCTACCCTTGTTAGGGCATATACAAAGTAAGAGCCTGCTTTATCTTTTTTTCTCAGAAAATGTAACAAATTAAAAAGCAAATATAATCTCATAATTTCTATCAAAACTTAGGTAGTTTGGGTAAGGTCCTAGGAGTTGTTTTAGTATATGAAATATGATTTCAGTCAAGAAAGGATGTAAAAAATGCTTTATGGTATTCATTAATTCATTTACAAATCTGTATTGATAATATATTATTATTATGGGCTGAAAACACGAGAACAAAAACTGTACTTTGCTGTCTGCCTTCATGATGTTTCAGAACTCAGAACAAAGTCTCGTGATTAGAAGTGAAATCAATCTCACAATTAAAAAAGGCTGTGACAAGCTGGCAATAATTCCATATTCTGAGGAACTGGCAGGCTATATCAAACAGATAGATAAGAACCCTGCTTCTCAAATGACTGATATAATCCAGACAGGAAGTTATTTTCCCCTCCTTCTGAGAGTTTACAGAATAGATTAGCAGAAGACCCTTGATCACTTAGAAACACAGGCTGGATGTAAGTGCAGGCAGAACAGAGATCCAACTGTGCTTTTCATTCTCCAGGATGGTGAGTACATATTGCTTGTGTTCACAATCTTCTACTAAGAACTGAGATGGCAGCCCAACCCAGTTCCCAGGGGGGCAGGAATTCAGATGTCAGTGGTCCTGAAGTCTTCTGAAGAGAGAAAGTGAGAGCCCAGCAATGATCACCAGAGAAACATTGCTCCTTACTCTCACAGATTCATTTTCCTATAAGATGTGACACTTCATTTCCCTTGTTCAGACATTATTCAAAATCTATCAGGAAATGAGTTTGCTGAGCCAAGATGACACTTACTTGTTTTCTCTTAAATCACTTTGTTATACATAAACACACATGTATATGTATACATGTATATGTATATAACTTCCTTCATCATGTGTGCAGTGGCCTAAGTAAACAAATGAATTGGCATGTTTGACATACTTTGTGCTTGGCAGAACAGAACAGAACGCTCAGAGCTCAGAGCTTATCTCAGTTTTTTATGCCTCATGGATTTCCATGAAGCCTAAACAAGTCTTTACCAAATAAACATGCAACAGACTGCAATATGCATCTCCACCTTGAAATGTATAAGAGAGAACTTACAGATTTCATTGGACAGAAAATTATAATATGATATATGTTATGTATATAATATACTTATGATCTATAATATTATAGTTTAAGAATTTTAACAGCCATTACTGTTGACATTGAATTGCATAACCCTGTTGATGTAGCCAGAACTATAAAGTTCTTATCTTTCCAGATTTTTTATTAATAAAATTTTCAGTTCCAAGTCAAAATATAAAGGATGACAAATATGAATATGTAAACTTTATAAACATATACATAGATTGTAAAGGCTAATCCAAACCTAGGAGATTAAATGTAATTTAGAGGACAGATAAGCATTCAAATCTGTGAATATAATAATTGCTCTTACAAAGCAATTAGAAATATCCTATAACTCAGTAGATTCCCAATAGAAAAATTTTATAGCCAAACATGTCACATAGAAATGCACACATCTATATTTACATAGAAAAATGCAAATATACAAACTAAGACATGAGTATAAAATATGTAATTAATACCACACTGACATCACATTGTTGTAATATCACATCACTGTACTACCTGAATATTTCAAAATGTAGCATGAGGTACAGGAGACTCAGGGTAATAATTCACCAAGTTTCTCATACTGGTAATTTCATTCACAGATGTATATGATGAGTTTGTTGAAGGAGAGAATGGAGAATGGTTCCCAGCATTTGGAGAATACAGCAGAGGGGAGGAATGGAGACAGGTTTGGGAATAGTTAAAAGTCACAGGCAGACAGAAAGAATAACTTCTGGTCTGGCACTGCCTGTAAGGATGATTCTAGTTCACCATATTCCATTGCATAATTCAGAATATCCAGAAGAGAAGGTTTTCAAAGTTCTCAAACCAAAGAAAGGATGTTTGACATGGATGCTATGGTCCCCCTCATAGGGAATAATTAGCACAGGTTTAGGCAAATCACAGCAGAAGATCACAAGAGCCCAATAGCTATAACCTTATGAACACATAAGATGATGCTAAGTGAAATGAACTCCATGTTATGGAAATGATTATTATATCACTGTTGTAACTACTTTCAACATGCTATGTGTAATTGTAGCTTCTATTATTGATGGTCTTCTTGTTTCCCCTTCCTGTGGTGTACCTGAAATATCTCTGTATCTTATCTGAGTACATTGGAAACCGTGTATACTGGTATTAGAACTAGGAAACTGAAAGGGAATACCAAAATCGAGAGACACAGGGTAAAAAAGATAAACGACTACAAAAGCAATACTTGCAAAACTGTTTGGTGTAAATGAACTGAACAACTCATGGGGGGTAGGGGGAAATGAGGGAGGAGGTAACAAACAGTACAAGAAATGTATCCAATGCCTAATGTATGAAACTGTAACCTCTCTGTACATCAGTTTGTCAATAAAAATTTAATAAAAAAGAAAGGATGTTTGAAATCTTAGACAACCTATTTGTCCAAAATGAATCAGCTGATCAGTAAAAAATGTGCAAATGTGCCAAAACATCAGCATGTACCTAATATAGATATAAGGTTTTCAGTAAAAACAAACAAAGATGTCTCATGCTAGTATTAGAATATTTCATTGGACTAGAACATATTGCATTAGGTAATTGAATCATGTCATCCTAGAACTTCCTCAGAGACAAAAAAGAGCTTTAAAGAGGTTTTTGGAAGAGTAAGAAATAATAAATTATATAATTATCTTGTTATTGTTATTTGATTATAAAGATCTAATGAATTGCAGATTTTATCTATTGCAGAGTTATCTATCACATTACTATATAATATGACTATATTGTGTATCTGTAAATCATGTTAGTAATGATGGGAGTAACACCATAAGTCCATTTGAGTGAAGAAATCAGATAAAGATTGTGACTATTTTTAAATAATACCTTGTTTTCCTATAATAAATAACTGAGTAAAATACTCAATTTTTGGTCTAATAATTTTCTTCACTATAATGGCTTATGGTCTTGTTAATTTTTGAAATTGAAACTTTAAAATACATTTTATTTTGCCAGGTGCTGTTAGCTCATACCTGTAATCCTAGCTACTCCAGAGGCTGAGATCCTATGTTAGTGGTTTGAATCAGGCCCAGGCAAGAAAGTTCGAGAGATTCTTGTCTTAAATTAAGTGCCAAGAATCTGAAAGTATTGCCGTAGCTTAAGTAGTAGAGTGCTAGTCTTGAGCAAAAGTGCTCAAGGACAGCATTCAGGCCTTTAGTTCAGCCCCACGACTGGCAAGAAAAAGCATTGTTTCATATTTTGTATTAATATCTATTCCCTAGAAAGCCAATAAAACTTCTAGATCCTTAGGATAATAATCCCTGCCCCTCCCCGTGGAAATTTTCATATTTGTAAATCTACAAATGGTCAATCTCCCTATGTAATATATACATTTATTCCATACAACCTGCACAGGGTAGAAAAACCTATACTTCCATATACTTCAAATGGTCTCTAGAATACCATTTAATGCAATATAAGTGCTGTAATAAATAGCCATTACATTCATACTGTTTGGAGAATAATGAAAAGAAGAAAAGTCTACCTACAGGCAAAGTTCTTTATTTTTTTAGGCAGAAGAACTTTATTTTGCTGAACTGCTGGCCTGCTGCGAAATCCAAGGCTCATGCAGTGGGTAAGAGCTACTTTCTTATTAAGTACTCTGGGTTTACAGTTTCTTGAATTCAAAGATTAGGATCTTTAGACACAGATAATATTTTAAGTATATACAATACAAATAGCTGAGATTCTTGTTTCTAGATGATAAGTGTCCTTCAAGTTATTATCACAAGAATGCAGGAACATTACCAGATAGGTTATTCATCTGCATCCTTGGCTGACCTTATTGTACTTATTACTCGGTCTTTCTTGAAATCTTGTTTCCATCAGATCCTTCCCTCCTAGGAGTCCAGTACCCTCTGGTTCATTCTGGCCTTTTTAAAACATTGCTAATCTTGATTACATTTCCTGTCCAAACTACCTGTCATCTACCAACTTTATTCTCTTTAGCAGTCATAAATTTGCCAAGCTTTGTTATAATTTTTTCTTAATTTTCAAGGTGATATACAGAGGGCTTACAGTTACATATGTACATACATATGTAAGGCAGTGAATATATTTCTTGTCAAACTTGTTACCTTCTCCCTCATTTTCTCCCACCTACCTGCCTCCCTACCCCCCCCCCCGCATTGCACAGTTAGTTCACAGCATATTGTCTTTTAAGTATTGCTGTTGCAGTAGTTCGCCTTTTACCCTTTGTCTCATCAATTTTTAACTATCAATCCAATCATTCCGAATTTTATTATCCCATTTTCTTAATCCTTTTGAAGTCAGAAATGGGAAAAAATAAGAAACTTAACAAGCTAAGTTTTCCCAAGCTTTAAAGCAATTTATAAGGAAGCCAGTATTTAATAATTTTGAAATGACTAGAATTGACTTCCTCAATAGATCTTTAAAATGTATTCATTGAAATCTGGGTGCCCAGTGGCTCATGTCTGTAATCTTAGCTATTCAGGAGGCTGAGATCTGAGAACTTTTTTTTTTTTTTATGTTCTCCATCCCTCCCCTGGTTCAGATAAATGAATATACAATACCCAGCATACCAAAATCAAGCTTTTGATCTCAATATTCCTTGCTGCCAAGAAAAACTTTCAACATTACAGCATCTAGCCTTGCTGTTTTTACTGTATCTTAAAATCTGAAACAATGACTGTTTAGCTCTAGAATGAGTCTTCCTACCACAGTGATGAAATTCCACATCAAACCAACCGAAACTGGCTCAATCCACTTCCTCACCCTCTTTAAGTCTTCTCCTTACCTTTATTTGGGTTAAAGTTATCACGGTGCAATGAACTTCATCTGCTCAGAACTTATATCTAGTAAAACTTGTTGTTACAAATCTTGTTTTCAATTCCTGATATGAGCACTCAGGTTGGTTTCTACTTCAAATATCAGAAAACGTGTAAGTTGGTTTGTATGAAGGGGTATTACCTACCAGAACAAGGAGACAGTGGTGGTGCAATTCCAAGGTCAGTGAACATGGTGACTCAAAGTTAGAGGAAGAGTACCGTGCAGGGAGATTTTATAGATTATACAAAATCTATACCAGGAAGCTGCAACATATTTTGGTGGCGTGAGGAGGGCAGGGCAAGGGGATGGGGGAGGCAAATGCAGCCATCATATTCAACATGCATATGAAAAATTCAGCTACTTAAGTTGAGGGTATTGCTAGGATTGGGGAAGATGAAGGAGAATTATAGAAGGGATGACATTGTTCAAGGTACACTCATTATCTGATTTATTGAATTATGACCCTCTTGTATAACTACTTAAAATTTTAAGTGCAAAAATAAGAAAATGGTAAAACAAGGACCTCGAAAACTGTAACAATAATAAAGGTCCTAAAAGGTGGAGAGGAGAAGCTGAGGAGCAGGGGGTATGTTAGTGACAAAACTGAATCCAGCACAGGAAGTGCCCAGACCAAACTATTCTCAGTAAGAGAAAAGAGGAAAGAGAAACTGGATACTGAATGCTACCTGGGAGCTCTTCCTCAAGAAAAGATCATTTGACAACCACAGATACCTGTGTGGATCCTCAGGAAGACCAAGTCCAAGAAGCAGGGTGCTTTGCAAACATGGCCTGCAAGCAGAGGCCAAAGGCTGTGGATGCCCCAGGGCAGGAGGGTCTGACTCCTGCTGATGTGTGCTCTTTTCCAGCCCAGCCTGGCTGCTTTACCCATTTAAACTACACTACTCTTTTAGCAAATAATGCAAATATATTTCAGTGATGGAGGACTGGTTTCAGAAATGAATGCTACAGACATTCTCTGAAGTGCTTCTTGTCCAGCTAAAGAGATTAGATAGAACTAAATATTCTCAGATGGAAAAACTCTAAGACCTGAATTTCAAGGAAACACAAGAAAATATATAGCATTGCTCATAACCTTGACCAAAAAGAAGAATTTGTTTATATATCTTCTAGAAAGAAATAGGAAGCAGTCATCACCAATATAAAGGAAACACAAATGACCTTTTAAGCATGTAAATGAGTTGGGCACACACACATAAACGTGTGCACACATACACATATACATACACACATACAAATGGAATTATTCTGATTTCTCTTTCTCAAAGCTTTGAACATATTAGTCTATCTTTCCATTAATTTAAACACACTGATCAAAGTACTCCAAACACTTTAACCAATGTCTCAGTGAGTGCCTCAGTATTTTTTTTATAGCATGCATGATTTAAGAATCTATGCTATATAGAAATTGTTGTAGAAATTTTGTGTAAGTTATGGGGAAAGAAATAAGGTAGACATTGAGAATGAGTTGCATAAAGGCTGAAAAAATAAATTTTCTTCACCTAAACTTAAAATTAAAATTTAAAAAGTGGTTTCATGGTTTGCCTCATTTGTAATAACTAGAATATGTCTATGATATTCTTAACAGGGGATCACAAAATCCCAATCACTAAGTGCATAGGACCATGTGAAGCACATCAAAATGAACTTCAAGAATTGGTAACAACAGGTACTTATTATGCCCTGTATGCAGTTATTTCTATTTTTTCTTTTTGTTTTAGTTTTCTGTACCTTTGTCTTGTACGTAAGCTTATCTGATCCATGAAAGGGAAAGGGAATCACAGACAGAGCAGGACAAATGATGAACTTATGCTATGCAACAATGATACTCACTAGTCACTATGTTGGAAATAAACTTTACAAATTGGGGGTGGAGGGAGTGGGGAGCTGTAAGCAGGAGAAAATGAGGGAGAGGCTAACAGTGTTTAAAAAGAAATGTACTCATTATTGTATGTAACTATAACTCCTACATTCATCACCTTTATAAAAAGTTGATAAAAATGGTATAATACCCATTTGTAGACAGGCTTTAGATAAATGATCAAATTGTTACAGGCAGTATATGAAATATATACATAAATATACACTATATATCTACAAATATACAATATACATATACACATATTTTAAAGATGGATGTTATTCAATGAATATTTTAAAACTACTATGTTGGCATTATTTCCTTTCGATACCATGTTCATAGGAATTTGATACTTTTAGCATAAGATTTTAACTTCAGTTTTGATGGTCCTAGGTAATTAACATTTTGCATAAATTGAAAATGTCATTCTCTTGCCCCCATGGAATGCAGGCAAAGATGGTCCTTAGCAGATCAAGTAGGGCTGCTGGCAAGTTTCTGACAGACCAGATGCGACTGAGAACCTGTCTGTGTGTTGTTCCACATACCACATGTGTCATCTCTTAATTAAAAATAGGAAGAGCCTTCTCTAATCTCTATTTTATATATTAATTTGCAATTCCCATTTTTTTACTATTTTCAGTAGGAGACAATCCCTGTAATCATGTAAATTAATAAATGAATAAACCATTTTAAACATACAGTCAGAACAGAAAGTTGAAGCTAGAAGTTTTATCTTCCATATAACACTCTCTTTTTTAAAGATTTCTTTTTATGTTTTATTGATTGGCTGATCGATTGATTCATCCTAGGGCTTGAATTCAGGGCCTGAGCACTGTCCCTGGATTCTTTTTGCTCAAGGCTAGCTCTCTACCACTTGAGCCACAGCACCACTGCTGGCTTTTTCTGTTTATGTGGTGCTAAGGAGTGGAACTCAGGGCTTCATGCATGCTAAGCAAGCACTCTACCACTAAGCCACACTCCCAGCCTCATATGACACTTTTGACTTGTATTTCTATATAGTTAAATCAAGTGTAACACTGGAATTGTTTCCCTTTTGATCTTGTTGCCAAATTCAAGATTTACATAAGCCCATTTGATACATGTTATCCTTTGTGTATACTTTGATTTTTCAATATTTTTATGAGTTTTATTTCCTTCCAATATGTTTGATTACTCTTAATCTGTAATAGTATCTAATATCTGGTAAAATCTCTATTCTCTCATTACAGTTCTTTTTATTTCAGAATATATTAAACAGTCTTCCTCATTTAAATTTTTAATGAATTTCAGAATCAGTTTGTCAGGTTTCATAAAGTATCTCATTAGGATTTTAATGGGAAATCTGTTAAATCTATAACTCTGCTTGAAAAGAGTTGTCAGATCTTCATGTATCCCTTCAAGATACAATTAGACAATCATAGATTTTCTTGCTAGCAGGAGACCATGAAGAATTTCCTTCTGTAATGCTTATGTCTTCCAATAAGGCACACAATCTGATTCAGCTGCATAACACTTCATGCTGGTTCAGATTGGACTTCAATGATGTGTTTTTATTTTCAGGTGATAAAAATCACAGTGAGACCTAGAAGTGAAACCAAGTGGAAGAGTTGGTGTATGTGTTTGTGCATGTGTATGCACAAAAATTTCGTAAAGACTTGCTTCACAAAAGCTTGTGAAGAATGGAGTCTTGGGTAAATAGAAAGCATAAGTTTTTAAAATTTTCCTCATGACTTTACTTTTCTGATTGTTGCAAATTAGAATCTGGGATGCATTTTTAAACTTCTACTCAAACTCCTTCACATTTCGGTGGAAAGTATTATTCCTAAATTCTTCTCACAACATGGCAAAAGAGTGACAGACTCATACTCAATATGGAGCTACCCTCTTCCTCTGGGCTCACTTTCTGTGCTGGAATGTGAGGTGCATTTCAGGACTTTGGTCTCATTCTCTAATGCTTTTGCTCACACAGCCTTATAGACCCTCTCATCAGCCCATCCTTTTGCTCACAGTGAGTGCCAAGACGCCTGTCAGTCTGCCACTGTATTCAGTTGCTTTCCTTCAATCACTTCGGAAATCCTGTGCTTTCCATAAATTTCAGTATTCTTTGTTATTCTTTTGAGAAATAGTTTTATTTCTGTGGCATGTTTATCTGATTTTAAAAAGTAAAAATGCATTTAACTTTAGGATTTGAATTTTATAAATAAATCACCAATATATGTAAAAATATATCTACATGATTCTTGAGAACAATTCACACAAGCCCTCCCTTCCTCCCTCCCCCTTTCCTTCCCTCCCTGGCTTCCTTGCTTTTGCCAATCCTGAGGCTTGAACCCAGGGCCTGGATGTTAAGCCTGAGCTTGTATATAACTTGAGCTACAGTGTCACTTGCTTTCCCTTAAGAGCTTTTTTTTTTTTTTTTCTTTTTTGCCAGTCCTGGGGCTTAGACTTAGGGCCTCAGCACTGTCCCTGGCTTCGTTTTGCTCAAGGCTAACATTCTATCACTTGAGCCACAGTGCCACTTCCGGCTTTTTCTATTTATGTGGTGCTGAAGAATCGAACCCAGAGCTTCATGCATGACAGGCAAGCACTCAACCACTAAGCCACATTCTCAGCCCATAAAGGGGCTTTTACTATATTTCACTGTATAAAAAACAATTCTCCTGAGTAATCTTTAATTTATTTGACATTTACGTGTCTGTAGGAATTTTTAATTCATTCATTCTTTACTTTGCCTTGATTTAATATTTTGTGTTACGTCCAGGTGTCTTATCTACTTGACAAAATGTACAAAATATGAAAAACACAGAAATAGTACCATCTTTGCAACATTTCTATAAATCTGAAGTCATTCCAAGATTCAAAAATTATCTAAAATGATAATTTTGAAACTACATGTTGGCAATAATTTTAAATAATTTGTCCTGATTATCAGGTTTAATTAGGTAATTTATTTCTCAAAGTGTGTAACAAAAATACCATCCTAATTTAATCCTTTTAGAAAAAAAGAGTATGATAGATTTCTAAAGGTAACAGAAAAATACACGTACCATCATGTTAATTCCACACCTATCCATTGAACCATATTGGTTAATTGCCTATAACTGAGAACAGAGGACAACCAGGCATTTGAAAACTTAGTCCTGCCTGGAGCAGAGACACACAATAGCAGGTCAAAGCTAGAAAAGTAATCACATCTACACTTGATAACTCCCTCCAAATAGATTGAGGTTCTTTTTGTATGCCAATCATATTTCCAGGTAAGCAGATTTGTCTTTATTCTTCATGAAAAATTTCAGTCATATCAACATTAAAATCAGGAACAACTGGATGCCGATGGCTTGTGCTTGATGCTATGACTGTGTGGCTACATATGAGGCAGACATTCACAAGATCTAGGTTCAAAGCTAACTTAGGAAGAAAAGTCTCCAAGGCTCTATCTCCAAAATAGCCAGCAAAAAGCTTAGTTGGAGGTGTGGCTCAAATGGTAGGGCACCAATCCAACTAGTGAGCCAAATAAGCTAGAGGCCTTGAGTTAAAAAACTGTTACCAGGAAAAAAAGTCAGATATTGATCCAGCTTTCAGAAGTTGGATCCTGTAGGATAATGAAATAAGCAGACTTGTAGAAAGTACCAACTGAGGAAGTGGTGCTGTAGCTCATGTGGGCAGAGTGCTAGCCTTGAGCTGAAGAGCTCAGGGACAGCACCCAGGCCCAGAGTTCAAGCTCTATGACTGACAAAAACAAAAGGACCAATTGAGAGGGCAAAGTGCAGATGTAGCTCCTTGAACCTGCCAGAACTATGATCAGAAGATGCTTGTCAAAGTCAGGTGAAAGAAAGTGTGCCTTGGCACTCAGCAGAGCAGAGAGGCTCAAAGGACTGTTTTCTTCCAACTCTGTTTAAACATCTGCGCTACTGACAGCTGCCCTTGTAACATTTAACACTTATATGTACTCTCCACAGAAAGCCTGGCTGGACCCCTCAGAGCTCAGACACTTGTCACAGATAAAATTGGAAACAACGACTCCTCAGTGTATTACAGAGAGTTGGCACTTTTTCACGGAGGGAAACTAGGTAAGGGTCAACCTTTATGTGCACTTAGTTCTTTTGTTGAATGTATTTTTATTATCATTATTTTAACTCAATATGGATCTTGTTTTTTAAGTTTTATTGTCAAAGTGATGTACAGAGGGGTTACAGTTACATAGGTAACTGTCAAATTTGTCAAATTTGTTACCTCCCCCTCAGTTTTCTTGCACCTTCCCTCCTCCCCAATTCTACCCCAACCCTGCTTGTTGTACAGTTGGTTTACAGCATATTGTCTTGTAAGTATTTATGTTGCATTGGTTTACCTTTTACCTTTGTCTCTCCATTTTATGTTCCCCTTCCCTTCCCTAATTCAGATGAACATATATATACAATATCCAGGGTGCCAAAGTCAAATACAGTGACAGTAGTCTAAACCATTGGGAAGATAAACAAAAGAAAAAAGGGATAATGTCACATAATATGTTAAAAAAAATCAATGATAAAACACTTGCTTCCATATCTTGGAGTTCATTTTACTTAGCATCATCTTATATGATCATATATGTACTAGTTATTGAGATATTGTGATCAGCTGCTAGGACTATCCTAGATATATACTAATTATTACCAATAAGGGAAACCATAAAGTCTTCACCTATCATGATTTTTCCTGAGTCTTCATTTCCTTACAAATGGGAAAATGTCATCCTTTCTGATGGAAGTATAGAATTCCATTATGTATATATATATATATCACATTTTCTTGATCCATTCATCTACAGAGGGGCATCTGGGTTGGTTTCATATTTTAGCTATGGTAAATAATGCTGCAATGAACATGGTTATGCTAGTAACTTTAATAATCAATGGATCTTGTTGGGCTCGGGTACTTTTCTTTCCACACTCCCTTTCACACCCTCTCCCCGTCACCTGGCCCACAGATGAAGCTAGGGTGAAGCAGGGAGCCAGCGCCGACCTGCCACGCACGTGGCCTGGCCGAGAATGTGTGCCCGCCTCCTTACCAATAGACGAAGTCAGATGTACACGTCTCGGGGTCAGCTTCTTAGAGCAAACTAACTTTATTGAGACAAGGGTAACGGGAGATGATTCCGAGGGGAGGGGATTGGCCAGGATGCCGATAGGCTGAAAGCTGTCACATGATCTCCCCTTTAGCTAACATAACTCCAGCGCACAGAGCCAGGGCGGAGCTGGTAGGCGGGCTGGCTGGCTGGAGAGTTGGGGGCTGGGTGCAAGGGCAAACCCAGAGAGGACAGCCTGCTTCCGCATTCCCCCAGGGCTTGGGGGAGGGGCATCAAGCCTAAGGGCCAGATCCCAACAGGATCTCATATTTAGATGGTGTTTCCAATCTATTCCAGCAGCTTCTCTTTCTAGTTTATATTTTAGTTTCAGCCTACAAACAATTGCAACAGCTTATATGTCATTCTACATTATTCTGACATCAGAATAAATATTTCCAAGGATTGGTCATTACAAGCCAAATATTTTACCCCAAAGTAAACTTTCAGCCTCTATCAAAAGAGCAAAAACCGTTATTTATAAAAACATACTAACATTTTTCTAGTATTTTCTTAGTATGCAATAAACACAGTGACCTGAAATCTACCTTTTTGATGATAATGGCAAGTAGAAAAAGAGTAAGAAGAAGGAGGAGGTGAAGGAGGAGGAGGAGGTGAAGGAGGAGGAGGAAGAAGAGGAGGAGAGGAGGAGGGGGTAGGAGAAGAGGGCAGAAGGAGGAGGAGGAGAAAGAGGAGGAGGAGGTGAGAAACAAGCTCATGGACACCAGTAGATCAAATACATTTTTTTGTGTGTGTGAAGTGGTTGACAGTAAGCCAATCTCTCTCCTATGCTAAATACTCATGCTTGGTGGTAGGCACTTGCAGATGATTGGCAGAGGTCAATAATGCAGTCTTCAGCTTGAAGCTTGGCGATGGCTCCATATGGAACTAATGAGTTCTTTGGGGTGGGGGAGGCTGGCCCTAGCTGAACTATATCCCTACACACTGACATTCTCACTAATGATTTGGCAACATTTCTTACTCCTTACACCTCCAGAGTGAATTTATGATATACTGACTGCCTTTGCAATGAGCTTGGGGTATTTGAACTTTTATAAATTAACAAAATAGTAGCCCACTGATGAAATTAAAACAGATTAAAATATTTGCATTGATGCTCTGAAAGATGAAGGCAATAGATATAAATTGCAAATATCTGTTGGTTATGATCTCTTTGACAAAAGTTTCTTGAAATCCATATACCTTCTTTTCTTACAAACTATAGCTTATAATTCCTAAAAGAAGTTAAGTCTTACTGACTATTGCATTTTCAATTCCCCCCTGAAGTCCTGTGTATTCAAAATAAACATGCTTAAAAACATTGAGTTCCTTCTGTGACTGGACACTTATAATTTATTCATTATAAAATTTATTCATTATAAAAGTTTCCCACAGGTAGAGAGGTGAGGTGCAGTAGGTTAAAAGTTGAAGCTTAAAGTGAGATTTAGACTTGCTTTACCTCATCTAAGAGGTATTTGATGAAAAGCATTTTGAGTAGAGTTGTGGCTGTAGGACATTTGTTTGTATACCCCTTGGCATTATATTAATTTTTATCTTAATATATAGAGGACAGGAGAGGGTACACCATGCAAGCACCCTTAGAGGCTTGAGTCTCTGCCTAAGGCCAACCAAGAGGGGTATTTTGAGAAAGGTTGACTAATTTTCTTATTTAAGTTTCTAGGAGTTTCAGAGATGCATTACAGCGTTGTAAGAAAAGAAATTGTGAACATTTCTCCATTAGCACCTTTATCATTAAAGAACCCAGAATCTCAAGAATCAGAGTCTCTGGCTGTCTTATGGAAAGACTTCTCCACGGAGCATTGATAAATAAATCATTGCAAACATTAAAATCAGCCCATCGATCACAATGTAGGAGTTCACCAGCTTCTGTCTGAAGGTCAAATACTGCTAAAGAAAGGGGCAGAAAAGAACAATGTAAGGAGTCAGGTCAATGGATCACATACATCCCTGAGTATTCCATAAAATCACACAGTAAAAATTGTCTTCCCATTAGTATTTCTGTATTTTGATATGTATCAGTGATAAGACTATGGAATTTAGGAGGCAAGACTAGGAATTCAGTTCAATGATGCTTTCTATGTTTCCATTCACCTATTTATATCTATTCATTTATTATCCATTTATCATCTATCACTTATCTAGCTATCATATACCTATATACTGTCTACCTATGTGTATTCAGTCTCTATCTTGCATAATAGGGATTTTTGTTTTATTTTAATCAGAATTGAGTATCCATTATTGCATCTTTTCCACCAAAAGAGAAGTCTCTTTGATCCCCTACCCATGGATTTATATACTTATATTAGCACAGACAAATACTTGAAAACTCTCTTTTAATGAGTACATGTTATGAAAGCACATGGAAGGAAATATTTAGAAACAAAAAAGGGAAAATTAGTGCTATCATATATAAAGATAACATGCAAAATCTTAGAAAATTATTTTGTTTTGTTATCAACAACTAAATATAGAAGCCTGGCCCTATGTTTCTATAGAATGATTTTTCCCCCATTTGTTCCACAAGACATGGAAGTACATATATATACCCAGATTCACAGTCTTTAGTTTCCCAAAATATGCCAAAGAATGAAGAGTTTTACAGTAATTAAAATAACACCATATTTCTAGAGGAATGCTCTTGGCAACCCTGATGCTTGTGACTGAAGAAGTTCAAAGGCACTCACGTTGAGTTATATCAGCCTTTGGCACCCACAGCACTCTCTAATCAAGAGTTTCACTCTCCTCAACTTTGAAATTAATTACATTTAATGCTTTATTGAATTTTTCAATTACTGGTCACTCTTGGCCAAACTCTGCTTTGAATTTTCAGTATGATATCATTCCTTTGTTTCTAAATGAGGAGGAATTGGTACCTGATTTTTTTTTCTTGTTAATTTGAATGAGAAGTTGATGTCCCACTACTGTGGAATTAAAATCATTTTGGGAAATTATGTGCTTTGTTTCAATGGTTCTAAAGCATCACTGTACTCTAAATTCACCTTGAAAAATACTGAGCTAGGCATCTCACCCTAAGAAAATCAGTTTTGATTGGCATGGACTATTTTATAAAATCCTGAGTGTATTCAGAAGCCAATTAAGCAACTTCAATATAAAGAACATGATCCGATGATATTCTTTGTCTGTCCTATTACATGCTTATGAATGTCATTGTTTTTCTGGACAGACATTGAGTATTCGTTAATGTGGGGTTACTAAATCTGGATATTGAAAAGGGATCTAAATCAATTGTAAATCCACTGCATGTCCCAAACACAGATATATAACATCTGTGCCCTACCATTATACTGCATTTTAATCCAAAAAATCATATTCAATTTTTTTCTACTTGCCTATTTTCCTTTGATAATTCAGAGCTATTGATAGTTGGAAGATTTACATGTATACTACATAATTAATAAATTATTTCAAAATTTTCCAAATACTTCTCTGCAGTTTAAGAAGACCATTAATAAACTGGGTGCCAGCAACTCACATTTGCAATCCTATCTACTCAGGAGCCTGAGATCGCAGTTCGAAGCCAGCTGGGGCAGAAAAGTACCAATAAGACACTTATCTCCAGTTAACCACTTAAAAACTGGAAGTGGGGCTATGGCTCAAAGTGGTAGAGCACTAGCCTTGAGTAAAAAGAGCTTTGAGAGAGAGCCTAGGCCTTCAGTTCAAGTCCCACAACAGACTAAAGAAAGAAAGAAAGTCCATGAATGCAGTGTTTTATTCTGAGTACAGTCAAATCCAGGCCAAGCCATAAAATCTACATGGTTACATGTGTACTAGTATAGAAAAATTTCTTTGTTGGTGACAACCATGTCATAGCAAGAATTTTGTCCTGAACAAAAGAATTTAGTAATACTTAGCATATTTCATTTGGGGGGTAACCTCAAAGTTAAGAAAATAATATTTTTTTAACCTTGTTTTGTGGTGAGATAACATTCTCCACTTTGCAGTGGAAATCTTTAAACATCATAGAACATTTGGGGGAATTGTTATTCCTTCATTTATTTTAGAAACAGAGAATGTGAGACTTGGGAGATTTAACTTTCTTCATAACATGTAGTTAATTAATTTTAAATATTATTTTAGTCAATGAAACATTCTATCATTCTAACTGGTCCATTCCCAGTGATTTTTTTATTTATTTCTAAGATACATTTTTATTATCTTTAAATAGTTGTACATAGGAGTTGTTATTCAACAAAGTATTTGTGGATCTATTTGAATATGCTGTATTCTTGAGATAATAATAAGAAGAAACATACATCCTGGGAAATGATTCAAATATAGAGCATTAAGACAAAATACCATGATATGTGCAGGTTAGATGTTATAAGCATTTAGATAGTTTATTTTCCTGATGTATCTGCTTAGTAGTCTTGTAATTGGCTCTTGATTCCTTTAAAGAAGCAGCAGAGGAAATAAAACTCAAAATAATATGCATATGATCATTTTATAATTGAAAGATCAGTAAAATGTTATGCCTCTGAAGCTTTCCAGATTATAAATGTTTACTGAACTTAGAATATTTATATTTTGTTGCATGATTCGGAGTTGTAGTTGCATTATTAATTATAAGAAAAATTGGAAGAATCATATAAGCTTTTTATTTTTATTTTAATAAGTATGCTTGTAATTTCACTATTATTAAGCAAAGGACTAGAGATTTATATACCTCTGGAATTTGAAGCTCTGATCTGCAAACATTCTTTCAGCTTCAGAGGATGCTAACTCACAATTCTATCAAACCAAAAAAAATTATTAATGAGGATTTTTATGTACAGTGAACTTTGAAATTATTTTTATTTTGATAGTGCTATACTTTCTCCTACAGTTGCAAGAAATAAGGGATTTCACACAACTGCCATCCAGTTTCTACTGAGGTAACATTTTGTATCCTTTTGTATAAATTTTCAAGACAGGAAATTCATCTTGGCTGGTTCTTCCTACCCTTTGCAGATTGTACTCTTTATTTTCCCTAGCACCTTGATTTGTGTGTGTGTGTGTGTGTGTGTGTGTGTGTGTGTGTGTACTTCATATGTGCTTATGTGTGAATATTTAGTTCTGTGAAGTTATGTCAGATGTATACCTTCTTTTAACTGTTTCCTCAATCAAATACAGAAAGTTTCCATCACCAATGGATTGTTTATGTTCTCTTAAAGCCACGGACACCCAACTTCCGTATCCCTAGAGATATGTCACTTCTTTCCCTGCACCTATGCTTTTCTCATTCTAAGGCTATTATATAAAGAGAACAACAAAATACATAACCTTTCTGGAACTGGCACTTTTTCCTCACTTAGTATAATTGCCTTGAAATACATCAACATTACTGTGTCTATAAACAGTTCTGTCTTTTTTTTTTTTTTTTTTTTTTTTGCTTTGTAGACAACCTCTTGTCTAACCACTTCTTTTGCTTTGCATAGGATGTGAGCCATTTCCTGTTTGGGGCTACTGAAAACATAGGTATTAGGAACACTAGCCACCATTTTGAATCAAGGCAAGTTTTCACTGGGACATATGCTCAACGGCCAGTTACTGGATTGAGTTTTTCTTTGTTTTAGGAAGGGGGTGGGGAACAAGGTCACATTCAGCGGTCCAGAGCCTGGGTGGGCTCTGCCCCTGAGCTTTTGTGCTCAAGGCTAGTACTCTACCCCTTGAGCCTCAGCACCACTTCTGATTTTTATGATTGATTGGGTATAAGAGTCTTGCTGATTTTTCCTTCCAGGGCTAGGTTTAAATCACAATCCTCAGATCTCAGTCTTTGGAATAGCTGGATCACAGGCACCTAGCTAAAAAACTTTTTTTAAAAATAGCTGCAAGCAATGTATATTTCCACTATCAAACATTGAGAAATTCTCAACATCCTTGACAGCATTTCCAAATCTTTCTCAAAATAATTATTGGTCTCCCCATTTGATTAGGTAAATTGTGAGCGCTCACAGTAATTTCAACTTTGATTTTCCTGTTATTTAGTGATTCAGGAAATATTTTTATAAATTTTTGCCTTTTCTGTATCCTTTTTGGTGAAAAGTCTCTTAGGAGCTTTGTAAAAAATAAACAATTTAACATTTTTATAACTTTTTATTTTTATTTTTTTACTGTTGAGATAATACTGGCATTTCACTTTGATTTATTTTTTAAAGTAACTTAACTTTTCATTATGTATGTATATAAGTATTTATTTATTGCTAGTCTTGGAGCTGTTTGAACTCTGGCCTGGGCACTGTCCCTGAGACTCTTTGTGCTCAAAGCTAGCTTTCTACCACTTGAGCCACAGTGACATTTCCAGCTTTTCTTGATTAGATTATTGGAGAGTCTCATAGACTTTCTTTCCCTTTCTGGCTTTGAATGGTGATCCCCAGATCTCAGCCTCCTGAATAGCTAGGATTACAGGTGTAAGTCACTGGCTCAGACTTCAATGTTTTCAAGCTCTTATTTTGATGTGTATTTTTCCAACAGTATTGTAGTTCACCATTTTACTTAGATCATAGAAGTAGTTTATTTTTATGAATAAAGTTATATTTTTAAATTTAAGGATATCTCAAAAATCTGTTCATCCTGTTCACATTTTCAGCTTTGTCAAAGTTATCTGCAGTCCTATTTGTGTGATTTGTGTTTTGATGTCTCTCTTCTCTTCTATTGATGAGCATGGGTCTATTCCTCCATCATTTTACACATGATATTTTCATTTTTCTGCATCATGGGATGATAAATAAACCTTCACTGTCATAATTGTTCTTATTATTAGTGCATGTGCCTCCTCATAGAAACTTCAAACAGAAGTTCATTTTTATGTACACAAAAATGTTTGCTGGGAATTTGACGGTATTTGTGTAGATTCTGTGTATTTATTTGGGGACAACTGATGTCTTTTTTTTGCTACTTCTCCAATCTGACTGGCAACATGTGTATCTTAATTAATTTTAGGCCTTACCTGACTTCCGTAATCTTTATTTTATCATATTTAGAACACAAATATTCAGAAGCCATGCCTTTAGATTGTTGCTAACCACTGTATTCTCTTTGGAGCAATTTGGCATTTTATTTGTTTAGAACACAAAGGTATTTGCTGTTAATTTCTGTATCTTTATGTTCAAGGCTGGTACATGTGTATACAATCAATTGTATACATTCAATTTTATATTTTTCAACCTTTCTGATCTCTTATTAACTCTGTTTCGGAGGCTTATTGTGATTTCTACATGGACCATCATATCATCTACAAATACAAACATGTTAAAATTTTTGCTTCAATTTTTATGCTTTACTTGGGTAAAAATAAAAGTGATTTTTGCCTTTAATTTTAATAGGTTGATATGGTGAATTACATTGATTTTTAAATACAATGAACCAATAGTACACGAAGTTTTCTTGTTATGTAACATCTTTGCTGTTTCAATTTGCTGATGTATTTTTATGCTTGTTTTTGGTTCTAAAACCATGAGGGAAATCCTTCTGTAGTTTTGATTGTATTCTGTTTGTCTGGTTCTGGTATCAGGAGAACATTAGTTTTATAAGTGTTTTATAGAAGTTATCCTCTTTGTGTTTTAGGAGCAATTGTGGTAATTAGATATTAAAATTACCATAAAATTTTGGTAGGATTCTCATGAAAATCATTTGGACCTGGAAATTACCATTAAACGAGGATGTTAGTTAACAATTTGATTTCTTTAATGGCTACAAAATTTCATACTTTGTCTTTCCCATCTTAGTTAAGTACTGGTAGTTTGTGAATTTTGAGAAATTGATTAATTTTATTAAATGGCAAATCATTAGCTTCGGAGCAGAAAGTTGTTTGTAGATCTTCTCATTTTCATTTTAGTCAGTACAGAATGCAGTTAGGATCCCTATTTCCAGAAAAATAGTAATTATGTTTTCCTTTCATGTTGGTCATAATTTCTATAGGTTTATTTATTTAATGCTTCCATAAAACTACCTTTGTGGCATAGTGACCTCTCTTTTAATTTTGCATTATTATTTTACTGTTCTTCATTGTTTTCATTTATTGGTTTGTTTTTGAAGACATTTATTTCTCCCTGCTCTTCATAGTCTACTGGTACAAGAGCATATTTATTTTCTTGGGATCATTCTTCTTTGCTTATTTGAGAATTTGAGGTTTTAGCCCATTTGTTGAGGGGGCAGTTGATTCTTTGAGGATTTGTTTTAGAGGAATTTAATTTTTTGAGTTCTATACATATTTTAGATATGAGGCCTTTGCTGTATGGCCGGGAAAGATCTTCCCCCAATTTGTGGGCTTTCTGTTTATCTTGCAACCTATGTCCTTTGCTGTGCAGAAGCTCTGAATTTCCATGCAGTCCCATTTGTCCATTTGTTGCATTTGTTGATTTGTTGCATTTCTGGGCCTTTATTAAGGAAATTTCGTCTTGTGCCAAGGAGCCTAACTGTTTCTCCTATTCCTTCTTGTAGTGTTTTCAGGGTATCTGATATTACTTCAAGGTCTTTGATCCATTTGGAATTGATTTTGGTGCAGGGAGATAGTTTCAATTTATTGCAGGTGTTGATCCAGTTTTGCCAGCACCATTTGTTGAAGAGGCTGTCTTTCTTCCATCCAATTTTTCTTAGCGCCTTCATCAAAGATTAAGTGTACATAATGGGTTCATATACATGTGTGCTCATTTTTGGGTCTTCAGTTCTGTTCCATTGGTCTCAGGTCTGTTCTTATGCCCAAACCAAGCTGTTTTTATCACTATAGTTTTATAATACAGCTTGAAGTTTGGTATTGAAATTCCTCCAGCACTGTTCTTTCTACTTAGGATTGCTTTTGCTATTGGGGGTCTTTTATTGTTTCATGTGAATTTCTGGATTGCTTCCTCTATTTCACTAAAGAATGGTGTTGGGATATTGATGGGTATTGCATTGAATTTGTAGATAACCTTTGGCAATATTGCCATTTTCACAATGTTAATCCTTCCAATCCAGGAGCATGGGAGGGTTTTCCATTTCCTAAATTCTTTCTTAATTTCTTTTTTCAGATTTCAAAAGTTCTTATCATAAAGAACTTTCACTTCTTTAGTTAAGGTTATTCCTAAGTATTTTATGTTTTTTTGAGGCTATTACAAAAGGAGTTGCTTTCCTGATTTCAGCTTGGCTCTTTGGGTTGTTAGCATATATAAAAACCATTGATTTTTGAGGTTCCTCAGAAGGCTAAACATAGAGCTCCCCTAGAACCCAGCAGCTCCACTATTGGGAATCTACCCAAAAGACCACAAACAAGAATACACTAAAGCCACCAGAACAACAGTGTTCATTGCAGCACAATTTGTCATTGCTAAAATATGGAACCAACCCAGGTGCCCCTCAGTAGATGAGTGGATCAGGAAAATATGGTACATATACACAATGAAATCCTATACCTCTATCAGAAAGAATGAAACTGCCCTATTTGTAAGCAAATGGAAGGACTTAGAAAAAAACCATAATAAGTGAAGTGAGCCAGACCCAAAGAAAGAATGACTCTATGGTTTTCCTCATAGGGAATAACTAGTACATGTTTAGGTTAGTCATAGCTGAAGATCACAATAGCCCAATAGCTATACCCATATGAACACATCAGGTGATGCTAAGTGAAATGAACTCTACATTATGGAAACAAGTGGTGTGGTATATCATTGCTGTAATTATTTTCAACATGCCATATGAAACAGTACCTTTTTTTTTCTTTTTCTTTTTTTTTTTTTTTTTTGGCCAGTCCTGGGCCTTGGACTCAGGGCCTGAGCACTGTCCCTGGCTTCTTCCCGCTCAAGGCTAGCACTCTGCCACTTGAGCCACAGCGCCGCTTCTGGCCGTTTTCTGCATATGTGGTGCTGGGGAATCGAACCTAGGGCCTCGTGTATCCAAGGCAGGCACTCTTGCCACTAGGCTATATCCCCAGCCCTTTTTTTTCTTTTTATTCTCTCATATTCCCTTCCCGTGGTGTTACCCCTGCTATCACTGTATCTGATTATAGTACCCTGGATACTTTATATACGTGCATTAGAGCTAGAGAAGGGAAAGGAAATACCAAAATCGAGAGACAAAGCATAAAAAGACAAACCATTCCAAAAGCAATACTTACAAAACCATTTGGTGTAAGTCAACTGTACAACTCATGCGGGGAGAGAGAAAGGGGGTGGGGGTGGGCAGTGGAAAAATGAGGGAGGAGGTAAGAAGTTAGATAAGAAGTGTACTCACTATCTTACATATGAAACTGTAACCCCTCTGTACTTCAGTTTCACGAAAAAGAAAAAAAAATGATACCGTAAAATTCCCATTAAAATGATTTATCTATGTCATATATATGCCTGTGTTGTATATATATTTATTTTTTCTTTTCATTATGAATAAATTTTTGCGACTAGATCTTTCATCCTTAGCTTTTCAAAGCATATTTATATTTAATGATTTTCTGTTTGTTTATTTCAGGATTGGTTTCCAGTGTGATTTCAAATAGTCAGAAAGTACTTTTTATAAGCTTTTGGTTTTCAAAATTCATAGTGGTTTGTTTTGTGATCTGAGGTATAATATGTCTTACTGAATTTACACTAGCATTTAAAAATACATACGATTGTGTGGAATGCTTGTGAGTATATTTAAATCTGGCTGATTGAAAGTTCAGTTCTACATGCTCACTGATTTCTGAATTTCATTCAAGTGCTACAAATGGAATGTCTTATTCATCTATTCTTATATATTTTCTTTTTTTAAAATTTCTGATATTTGCCTCATTTTATTTTGAGTCTTCATAGTTATAAAGACATACTAAATTACTACACATTCTTTCTGAACTCATCTCTGAAATAATATAGAATCCCTCTTTTCTCTGATGCTTTTTTTTTGTTTAGCTTATGTTAATATCATCACCCTTGTGAGATATATATATATATATGTTCCTTATGCTTTATTCTACCCTATTCACATTCAACATTCTGGCATTTTGTTTTGAGTCTCTTAAAGTCAGTACATAGGTGTCCACTTTTCAAATTATTTTTAATACTTGTCTTTTAACACACATAGTTAGACCATTTATATTTGAGATATTTCTTAACACACAGTAACTTTATTTTGTCTTCCCATGGATTTTTCTGAATGTATTTTAAGGTGTGTATGTATGAATATTTAAAAATTGTATTATTTTATATACACTTAGTAGTTGCTTTAGGTACTTTAACATATTTGTGAAATTACCACCATCTGTCTGTACTATGTATTATTCTGCATGTATGTATTCTGCGTACTAAATGTAGAAGTTTTACTTCTACTTACTTCCTTTCATCACCTGTCTCACATATTCTTCTCTACATATATTATGAATACATCACTTGGTGATGTTTCCTCAACCATCAAATATATGTTAAAAATTTGTGATCAGGGGGCTGGGGATATGGCCTTGTGGCAAGAGCGCTAGCCTCATATATGAGGCCCTGGGTTCGATTCCCCATCACCACCTATACAGAAAATGGCTAGAAGTGGCGCTGTGGCTCAAGCAGCATAGTGCTAGCCTTGAGCAAAAAGAAGCCAGGGACAGTGCTCAGGCCCTGAGTCCAAGCCCCAGGACTGGCCAAAAAAAAAAAAAATTGTGCTCAGTATAAGCTTACATTGTTTCTCCACAATTTCATATATTCTTATATTATTCTATGAAAATTAAAGCACTAGTTTGGCAGTTTCCTTTCTTTTTAAACAAATTTTTATAGCCAGCCACTAAGTGTACATTTATTTAAAAATATTTTAGTGTTCATTTGAGAAAATATTTACTTCCTACCCATTATCTTTTGTTGTTGTTGTTGTTGCTGCTCATATTGGGATTTGAACACGGGGCCTCAGTGTTGCTCAGCTAGTATTCTATCGCATCAGTCACACTTCTAGCTCAGCATTTAAAAAAAATTGCCTGAAGTTCATGTTGGCACACTTTATTATATATGGTCCTGTGTATTAAGCAATTGAGCAGTGGAGATCCTCTGTTAAGAGTATCATAGATATATTTCAGTTCTTACAAGTGAGAGAAACAATGTAAACTTCTTTTTTATTTTTAGATTTTTTCTTTTGTATCTTGTATATAAGACTATTAGACCCTGGGAAGGGAAAGAAAATCACAGAAATCACAGGTCAAAGGATGATGAAGTAATGCAACAACAACACTCCCTTGACACTAGGTTGAATATCAACCTTACAACTATGGGGGGAGGGGGGTAGAAGTAGGGAGGGGGAAGTAGGAGAAAATGAAGGATGGGGTTACATTTTTAAAAACAAATGTAATAATTACCTTACTTATGTAACTGAAAGCCCCCTGCTTATCACTTTTTCATTAAAGATTAACTTAATAAAACTTCAGAAAAAAATCATGCCTGAAGGTTTTTATATGATTAATAGTTGAATTTAAAATATGAGATTGATTTGACTAGACTTTATATCTTCATTTTCCTCCTCCTCCTCTTCTTCTTCTTCTTCTTCTTCTTCTTCTTCTTCTTCTTCTTCTTCTTCTTCTTCTTCTTCTTCTCCTTCTTCTTCTTCTCCTTCTTCTTCTTTTGGTGCTAGTCCTGGGGCTTGAAACTGGGGCCTTGCTGCTGGGCCTGAGCTCTTATGCTCAAGGTTACTGCTCTACCACCTGAGTCACAGCTCTTGTTCCAACTTTTGTTGCATAATTTGAGATAAGAGTCTTAGGAACCTTCCTGCACATGCATCATCCTCAGATTTCAGCCTCTTGATAGCTAGGATTAGAAGTATGAGTATGAGTCCCTCTTCAGCCTAGCTTTTTAAAAGATTTTTATTATTATGAAGGTAATGTACCTAGGCTATTCAAATACCTAAGTCTGGTAAGAGTACATTTCTTTTTGGAAGATGTTCCTCCTTTCCTTGCTTTCTTCCAGTTTTCCCCACTCACATCCCATCTACAACTTGTATAGTCGTTTTTTTTTTTTTTTTTTTTTTTTTTTTGGCCAGTCCTGGGCCTTGGACTCAGGGCCTGAGCACTGTCCCTGGCTTCTTCCCGCTCAAGGCTAGCACTCTGCCTCTTGAGCCACAGCGCCGCATCTGGCCGTTTTTTCTGTATATGTGGTGCTGGGGAATCGAACCTAGGGCCTCGTGTATCCGAGGCAGGCACTCTTGCCACTAGGCTATATCCCCAGCCCTGTATAGTCGTTTTAAACACAGTGTCTATAGTGAATACCACTGCTGCACCTGTTTAACCTTTGTTCCTATATTTCTGTGCCTCCATTTACTCTCTTAAAGACATAAATGAACAAATAATACAAAAAGAAAAGTAAAGACTTCCAGGAAGATGGTGGAGGAGCAGCAGAGCCCTAGCTAAGCTCCCTCCAACATTGCAGTTTTACCACTCTAGAGAAACTTTTACTCCTAAAGACAGCCCAAGTAAGTTATAACAGTACAGGGATTCTGGTCAGGAAGGAAAAATAGACTTTCCTGGCCTGAAAACATAGATTTGAGCTCTGGGTGGTATCCCACCACCACACCAGTGTTGGAACTGGCACAGTGCCCTGCACTCCCCACACCTAAAGCACAAAGCGGTGACCAGGGAGAAATCCTCCAGACAGAGGCAGACAGATGCAGATCGCAGGCTGAGCACGGACAGGCTGAAATCGCAGAGAAAGTGTGAGTACCCCACAAAAGACATTCTCACTCGCACCCACAGAGCAGCTTCTGGGAGGTAGCCCTTCCCCCACCGCCAGAGCAAAGTGCCACTTTTGACACTGGCATAGAGTCAGAGCAGACTGGAACTAAAGCAGGCCTGGGGAAAGCAAGGACAAAGTCACCATCTTTGAAAAGGGCAAGAGGGCCAACCAGTGAGAGCCAGCTCCACCCAGGAGAACGACCCCTGCCCAGGTGGGAGGCTTGTTCCGGGCTGAGACTCACACACTCAGGTGAACTCAGCCAGAGGTGCCTCGCCCTGCCAGCTGGAATTCCTAAATTAAAAGCGAAAGCGTCAAGCAGCTACCAGCGGCACAGAACAACCAGATGGGAGAACAAACAGTTCCTGAAACAGATAAACAGTCCCATCACAGAGGAAGCCCAATTCCCAGCCCAAAATGGAGCTGAATTCCATAGCCAGCTCCACCCAGGAGGCCGCTCTGCCCAGGAGGGAGGAACCTCCCCCAGGCAAGTGACTATCACCCGGGTAAACCAGGCCAGAGGCGCCTCGCCCAGCTGAGTCCACAACCTATTCAAAGCCAGGCATTAAAGGCAGCAACCCCACAGCAGAGAGGAGGAGCCACGGTTCCCAAGACTGTTCACCTGCCCCATCTACAGAGGACACCCAAGGCCTACCTGCAAGCTTTGTGAACCACAGAGCCCCAGGATTTCACTAACAGGGGTGGTGGTTCAAAGCAAATCCACTCCCTGCAAACTGAAAGCAAGTCAAACCAGCCAAGCAGCAAAATAGACTGCAGACCGTCACAAGGAAACCAGAGACTGTAGAAAGTCCACCCAAACAAGGAAGACTCCATTTTTTTTTAACAGTTTTTAAACTTTTTTTTTTTTTTTTTCATTTCTGAGATGTCGTTGGTGTCTTGTTTTCCATTTTTATTTGTTTGTTTTATCAGGTTTTTGGGGGTTGTTTGTTTTTCTGGGTTTTTTAAAAATAATTTTTCTCTGTTTTGTGCATTTGTCTTCCAGAATTTTTTTTGTTTCTCTCTTCACATTCTCTTTCTTTAAAATTAATCTCCTATGAATAACACCTTCACTCTTTTCTGCTAACTCTCCATTGTCTATCATTTTAACCTGTTCTTTCTACTGATTCTACTCTTCTCCACATTTTCACGCCATTGAAACTAAACCAAAATCATCACCCACCCCATACATTTTACTATATTCTCTTCACTACCTCTAACCTACTCTCCTGATTTACTTCCAGGACCTCCAGATTCCATTTACCCTGGTTATTGGATAGAGGATATCCCTGTTCAATCAGAGTGAATCAAAGGGGTTCAACGAGAAAGCTAGTTCAAAAAGAACTTAATATAAGAACAAAAATTGCTCGTAGGGTTGTAACAGTAAATAAGTAACTACTGAATACAAGGCTCACAATTGGTTGTTATATCGAAATTGTATTCTTTAAGTACATCAAATCTAATTTTATATACAGGTATACAAGGTATCTGTATATAACATTGCATTTCTAAGATTTACACAACAGTGCTTGGTAAGGTCTGCTTTGGGTCTTAAAAGGTGCTCACAGATGCTTGTAGATTGGCATTCCCAATCCAAATGGGCAGAAGAAACACAAGAAAGACGGCAAACAATGGAGTATCATCTCCCACTCAAAACAAGCTGGAAGCAAAGCAGTCAATCAAAGACATAGAAGAGAGCCCTGAAAATGCTATACAAAGTTTACTGAGAAACATAACAAATGAAAAGTATGAATCAATACATCAAACGTTCCATAAAGTAATAGACGATTTCATGGCCTCGACTAATAGAACGAAAATGAACTTCAAGAGTCAAATGAAAAGATAGCTACCCAGCTAAAAGATTTGAGAGACAGCACTCAAAACCAAATCAATGAAGTTAATGAAGTAAAGAAGTCTATGCAGGACCTAAGAGATAATTATACCAAGGACATGGAAATCATCAGGAAAGACCAGTCAGAAGGAAAAGAGGTTCGAAATCAAGTAGCTAGCCTACAGTCCTGATTAGCTGAAGCAAAGGATCGAATCTCAGGAGCTGAAGATTCCCTAGAACCTATGGAGAAAGATCAAAAGTCAATACAAAACCAATCCAGTCAACAAAACAGATCACTCTAGGAGCTCCAAGACACAATCAGGAAGCCCAATTTAAGGCTAATATGTATTGAGGAAAATCTAGAGAAAGAAGTTAATTGAATAGGCAACCTATTTAACAGAATGTTAGAATAGAACTTTCCAAATATCCAGAAGGAAAGGCCTACACAGATACAAGAAGCATTTAGAACCTCAAACCGACCTGCCCAGAATAGGACATCCCACCGACACATTGTGATAAAAAAAGGATCAATAGAGTCTAAGGCAAGAATACTTAAAGCAGTTAGGGAGGAGAAAATAATCACATATAAAGGAAAACTAATCAGATTTACCCCAGGAAATGGAAGGACTTGGAAAAAATTATACTAAGTGAAGTGAGCCAGACCCAAAGAAACATGTTCTCTTTGTTCTTCCTCATAGGGAATAAGTAGCACAGGTTTAGGCAAGTCCCAGCAGAGGATCACAAGAGTCCAATAGCTATACCCTTATGAAAACATAAGATGATGTTAAGTGAAATGAACTCCATGTCATGAAAATTACTGTTATATCACTATTGTCACTACTTTCAACGTGCTATGTGTAACCCTAGCTTCTATTATTTATGATCTTCTTGTATCCCCTTCCTGTGGTTTACCTGCACTATCTCTGTATCTTATCTGAGTACATTGGAAACCGTGTATACTAGTATTAGAACTAGGAAACTGAAAGGGAATACCAAAATCGAGAGACACAGGGTAAAAAAGACAAACGAGTACAAAAGCAATACTTGCAAAACTGTTTGGTGTAAATGAACTGAACAACTCATGGAAGGGAAAGGGAGAGAAGTGTGGGGGGAATGAGGGAGGAGGTTAGAAATAGTACAAGAAATGTATCCAATGCCTAATGTATGAAAGTGTAACCTCTCTGTACATCAGTTTGACAATAAAAATTAAAAAGAATAAAACAAAAAAGAAAAGTAAACAAAAATGATAACATTTCCTAGAGTACATTTGGATAAATATTATTTTATATGCTCAGATGCTCAGCTATTAATAGTTTGGAGATGGATTTTCATGGATTTTTTTTCCAACTTCATTTTTCACCTGCCTGAGCAGCTACAATAATAGGCATGAGCTACTAGTGCCTGCTTCATTCTTCTTCTTATTTTTGTTTGCGGTAATATCTTAATGTTGATCAGGCTTCCTTTGCCTCATCATTTTCCCAACTTAGCATCACGATAAACTTGATCAGTCATATCCTCATGCCTAGCTTCTCTTCAGTTTTAATGAGTATGGAAACCAAATCTCTGCTTTTTTTCAACTTTTCTTTTAATTGAAATACTCTACTATCTTTTGTTACACTTTTGTTGAGAAATTAGTTGTTAGTGTCTCTCTGGTGTGGAACACCAGTAGATTGTCTACGGGATTTTAAGTCTGTGAGCATTATTGATATAAAGCAAGTATTTCAACCCACAGAATAAATATCTGTGACTGAAAAAATATGTTAGGGAATAGTAGCTTAAGATTGATGAGCACATTGAGTCGATAGCTTCTTGAATCAAATCTTATGAAGCAGAATATTGTTTTATGTGTGTGTTGTTTAGTTAGACAAATACTTGTGTGATATTGAAATTTCTTGGCTCAAAAAAGATGAGAAATCTTCTTTGTTGTTCAAACCACATACTCTGTGATATTTTGAAACAGCAGCCTAAGCAGATGAATACCAAGGTGAAGTCAAATAATTAACTAGAAATCATTGATGGTGCAAAATGTAGTGGAGCACCAGAGGAAAGTCACTGTGAATTAGTCATTTTAACCAAATGCACAGTAAAATACTGGATTCAAATTAAAGCATGCCAAACAATGTCAAAAACTTTATTAATCTTAAGAATCTTGCAAGGATCATAGGTGAAACACAAAGCTAGTTGATAAAAAACAAACACATTAAGATTGAAAAAAGAAGCTATGAAAATGAGGCATGCATTAAAAGCAGCCTCTAAGGAGGGGAGTGTGAATGCTGTCATAATTTTCAGTGTACATATGTGAAAGTGGAATGAGATAAATTGAAAGGATGGTTGGTTTTGAAAGAGATGAGAATGATGAAAGAAATGACGTTGATCAAGATGCATTACATTCACAAACTAATAAGGTGAATTGAAACCCCTTTGGTACAACTACTTAAGGATAATAACAATAAAATGGTACAAAATAAGTACTTCTTGGAAAGAAGTAATCTCCAAACAAACACAAGCACAGGGACTTGTGCTCCAGTCAGCAACAAGTTTTCAAGTAGATGCCATTCTTTTTGGAAGAGCTATCTGTCCTAGTGCTATTAGTAGAAGCTGTCTTCTTTTGAAGATAATTTACTTTTGAACAATTTTTAGACATTTTAGTTATAAATTTCCCTAAAATAACTTTGTACATTTTAAAATTAATAATACCACAGTATATCATTTTTTTGGAGATGAAAGAATCCAATAATAAATATTTTTACATTTAATTTTCATAATATTGCTGAAAAATAACTCATGTTTAATTTCTGTATGAATGCTGAAAAGTAACACTGTTTTCTTTCACTATGGTTCCCAAGTATATTAGTTCTTCAGAAAATATGAAGGAAATACAATTTTTGATAAACAGATTGCGCATATTCCAGAAATGTAGTTTAGGTTCTTTGTCACATCTGATTGTTAGAAATCAAGTGGAAATATTCCCCCTCTAGGGAAGATCTGTAGTAAATAGATGAGCACCAATGAGAGATGAATTTTGGTTGTCATAGTTGTAGGAGTCAGATGTTGCACCCTCAGTTAACGGAACCCAGAAGTTCAAGGTCAGTTTGTCATTTTAGTGGCTTGATTCTCTTTATATTTTCTGAAAGATGAGATTAATGGAGGATTAAGAGCAATTATTTTTGTTCTGGTTTGTTTATTTTTAGTGTAATTTTGCTGATACTAAAGCTTTAACTCAATCAGCTCTTACTAAACATTTTTCTCATGACAGCACTTTACCTGCTGAGCTGTACCTCCACATCAGTCTTTTTGGTGATTAATTGTTTGCAAGAATCTTTCCAACTTCTTTGCCCTGTCTGACTTCCAATTGTGATCCTCAGAGCCTCATGAATAGTGACGATTGTAGGACTGAGCCACTGTTGTCAACATGCAATGATATTTTTGAGTAATTCTCAGGATACTAATGGCCATATCATAGAAGAGAGGCTAGATCTATTACTATCATGAATAAAACATGAAGAGTTACTGACGGTTTATTTTTGTCCTCTAATAATATTAGAGCTATGTAAATAGCATGGAGCTGTTCAATGAGACAACTAATTCTTATCCTCCTTAATACATTTATAAGTTAATGACAGGTGATCTTTGTAATAGAGATTCTCAGTAAAGTTTGTAATATTTCTCAATAGTTCTGATTAAGAGCAATCAATTTATCCTTATCATATTCATAATCTAGCTCATTTCTATCTTATAAAATCATGGCATGATTTTACATAGCCCTACGTAAAGGGGTTATATTTGTATGGTTGATACATTCATGAGTCTGATGTTTCTGATAGAATTTGGTTTATTACATGTATAAATATTTATCAACACACATATATTTTATTAATTTGTACCTGCTATATGGAGTTTTACTTGTATTTAATAATATATACAGCCATTCTATCCTTATATAAAAGTGAGGGAGCTTAGGTTAATAGAGAACTTGATTCTTCAGTCTAAGACTCGAGGATCAGACCAGACCTCGGGCTGGAGGTATGATTCAAGTGTCAACAGCCAGCCCAGCAAGCAAACCAAGCAAAAACAAGGTCCTTTGTACCAATTCATATACTGGCTAAAAGAAAAAAAAACCAAAATCTACTGAGAGAAAACTTCAAGGAAACTGAACAATGAAGAATCATGAAAGGTAGTGTACCAAGTGAAGGCACTTTGGCTCACAGTCAATTTTCCTGTCTTAACTATGCTGGGATATATGAACTTTTATAATACAGAAATTGAAGCTAAGGACTGCACTGTATCTGAGTTTATATCTGGTCAGTGACAATCACAGGTCAAACTATCCTGCCTTGTGCCTGGCCTCTGGCATGGGGAAAGGTCTGGGAGCTGATGGGATAAGAATGATATCTCCATGTCCAATGCTCCAGAAATGCCTGTAATTGAAACTGGCATCCATTGTAGAATTTTGTTTTGCTTTAAGGAAGAAATGCTAAAACTCTAAAACACAAAAATATGTTGAATGAAACTATTAGGAGAAGCCATATCTGAGGTTTTTGTTTTGTGTGCTGTTACTACAGCTTCAACTCATGTCTTTATTTTCTTTATTTGGCTTTATTCCTTTAAGTTGGCACTCTGCCTCTTTAGCCATACTTCTACTTTTGGCTTTTTGGTGGCTAATTTATCTACTCTGACATTGAAGAAGTGGGAAGCAATCATCACATTTATGTGGAAGCTAGGCCACCTATGAAGTGTGATTTAGTTTATTCTCAAATTCTGGCAGTCTTTCATGAAGAGATTAGCAAAGGGCTTTGATTTATCCCCATGCCTGTTTGTGTATTAGTTACTTCATCTCTGGTTTAAAATCATTTCCAGGCTAGCAATATGGCATAGTGGTAGAGTGCTTGCTTCGTATACATGAATCCCTGGGTTCAATGCTCAGCACCACATATATAGAAAAATCCAGAAGTGATGCTGTGGCTCAAGTGGTAGAGTGATAACCTTGAGCAAAAAGAAGCCAGGGGAAGTGCTCAGGCCCTGAGTTCAAGGCCAGGACTGGCAAAAAAAATCATTTCGAAGTGAGAGTGAAAATTTGTGTTAATTTGCTTCAGGATTTTTTTCTTGACTAATGTGCAAAGTAGCTGTCCTCTATTTCTAGAAAGGACTTGAATTTTTGCCCAACTATTGTACAAGAACACTCGAATAGTCTCCAGGATGTAGTGTCCATGTTTGCTCTGTTGTATTTTCTTTTTCTGCCTCTCTGGATTCTTCCAGGATTTCATTCTCAGCCCCCCACCCCTACCCCGTCTCATTATTTTACCTCTCAGCTCAGCTCTCTCCCTCTCCCATGCTGGCTACCTTTCCTCTCCTCCTTCCTGTCTCCTTTTCCTTCTCCCCCTTCCCTCCATCTCAGTTTCCTTCTAACATCTAAAAACCATCACTACAGTGCTGGCAGTAATAAACAATATGTTTCCAGGGATAATTCAAATTCTTTTGTAAATATTTAGTTGGCTTGTTAGGCAGCAGAAGTAATGTTTTACATGTGTTCAGCTCAGAGTGAGAGCAAGGCTGTAAAACTCCCAGAGGAACTTGATCTCTGCTATGGGGGAAGTAATAAAAGGACCCACTGATCTTAGGGTTCCTGGATGAGCTAAAGAAAAGATGTAGGTCAGAATGATGGTAGAAAAGAAGTGATCCACATGGGATTCAGGAAAAGGAAGAATAAGCTAAATTCTACTAATTTCTAGTTATCAAATTGGGTACTCCGGGAAAGATACAGTTTTAAGTATCATACATTTTTATGTATCTTGGCTAAATAATTTTGTAAGGAACACATTGAAGTATCTCTGTTTTATTTGGAAACTACTTCTTTCTAATTGAAAAGTGCAGGTAAGTAAAAAAAATTATCTCTCTCTCATCAAGGCACTTTTGTTATCAAAAGTTAAGTATGAGCAAAACATAGTATGTACACATATGAAAACATCATGATACATGTAACCTATTAAAATGCACAGAGAAATTCTCAAAAGTAACCTTATGACATTAATTTTTTTCTTGGTGCATCTAAGCTCCTTAGAATAATAACCACCTAAATTTTTATATACTTTAAATGCATGTAGGAAATAGGGGTCCAGTCCGCAGGAGGTCGGGCCCACATTAACACCAGGAAAACAGTAACAGGAGGATAACAGCTGAGAGAATACATCACTTAAGTGTTTGTTTGTTTTTTGTTTTGTTTTGCCAGTTCTGGGCTTTGGACTCAGGGCCTGAGCACTGTCCCTGGCTTCTTTTTGCTCAAGGCTAGCACTCTGCCACTTGAGCCACAGCGCCACTTCTGGCCATTTTTCTATATATGTGGTGCTGGGGAATTGAACCCAGGGCTTCATGTATACAAGGCAAGCACTCTTGTTACTAGGCCATATTCCCGGCCACTTAAGTGTTTTGTGATTCAAACGTTAACCTATGGTGAGGTTTGCCGATCATAGACTCAATAACTTCTGATTCCTAGTAGTTGGGGGATTAGAAAGGTATGATTAAAACTAGGCACTCAGATGCCACACAATATAGAAACATGTAATTCAGGGTAAGTCATGCAATGCAAATTTGGTAAAAAGGACATCAACAGGGAGAAATACCATGTACATCACCTCAGAGTTCATTCCAGAACTAGATATATTTGAAATGTCTAGCTAATCCCCTAAACTTCCTCCCACAGACTTAACCAAAAATGACTGGCAATTTGGCCTGAGGAATGGCAGCCGTGTCTCATGGCTTGTTGTAAAATGTCCACAGTGGCACATAATGTAAACTAGTTCAGGTTACACTTTTTCTTCTTCAAATTCAGTCATTAAAATATAGATTCAGATGAGGAACCTTGTAAGAAATCAGTGTATAGTTAGTTACAAGAACTCCTAAGAAGAAAGCTAAAACTTACCCATATTAAGTGAATTGCTTAGTTTACCTGAAAATTAAAAAAAAAATCAATTATAGCTTTGGCCAAATCTAGAGAGTGAAATCTTCAGTCAGTCTCCACCTTGACTACAGCAGCATTACAGCTTATAGAAAAGAGAAAACATAAGTCAGGAAATATGCATGTGCAGGCTTAGTTTTGGTGCAGAGTTACCAGAAATGAAAGAGATGAGTCTGTCTGTCTGTCTGCCTGCTTCCCTTCCTCCCTCCCTCCCTCCCTCCCTCCCTCCTTTCCTTGTTTCTCTCTTACTTTTTCCTTTCTTTCTTTGCTCTTCCTCCTCCTTCATCCTCTCTTTCTCTTTCTCTCCCTCTCTCATGTTGGTCCTGGGACTGAACTATCTCAGAACAAGAGCACTGTCCCTTACCTTTTTTGCTTAAGGCTAGAACTCCACTTTTTGCTCTTGAGTGATTAATTGGAGATAAGATTGTTAAGAACCTTCCTGCCTGAGCTGGCTCTAAGTAATGATTCTCAGCTTCCTGAAAGAGATCTCTACTTTCTGTGTAGTTGGAATTACAGGCATCAACCACCAATGCCTCGCTCACATAGGTATTTCTAATGGCACCAGAATCTGATCACTTTCATCCTCAAATGTTATTTCCTTTAGGATTTTGATCCCTGGGGCATAGGACACCTTACAGTGACCACCAAAGCCAGACAAACTGGATGAATTGATCAGAAATTGGATTTGGTTTTTGGTCTACAACTTACCTTAATGGGTTTATCTATGTGCAATTCCCTTCCACAGGAAAATGAGTTACTAACACATGCTTATTTCTCTTCATTTAATTTCCCCCTATTCATTGATCTTTCTCGTTAAAAGCATTACATTCTTACCTATGTCTACAAGGTAATGAAAAGCAATATAAAACTCTGTCTCTGAATTACTCTTGCATTCCTTAGATTTCTTGATCTCTTCAGATTCCAGGAATGAAATGACAAAGCTAAGGTATAAACATCTTGAGAGCAAGTAACCAATAGCTCATAACTGTAATTTTAGTTTTTGTCAGGCTGAAAATGAGAAAATGTCATTTTGTGTCTTGCCTGGGTTGAAGAGTTCACAAAACCCCATCTCAAGTCATTGCTGGGTACAGTGGCTTGTGCCTGTCATCTCAAGGTACATGCAAGGATGGGATTGGGACTATCTCACCAGTCTCCTCCAGTCTGGCCAGTCTCCTCCTCCGAAATGGAGATCTAACAAAGAAAAAAGTTTCACCTTTGTTTTCATTCTTCCATTAAATTATTTGTCATGACTGCGGCCTCCCATCTTCCTAGGACCGCATTAGGAGATCATGTTTTTGTTCCCAGATTGGCCTGTATCTTAACAATATATCAATTAAATAAATCCCAAGGCCATGCTGCCTCAAGGTGAAAAAAAAAATTATTTGTCATGTTAGTTTGAAGAGTGGCAAGCTGTATGTTCTTAACAATAGGAAAACCTTATTTCATTAGCTATCATGAATCAATCAAATGCTACTTGAACACTTACTATTACTCGTTTTCTTCTAAGCATAATTCATATGATTAAATCTGTTTAATCACATAATTGAATCTGCCATACTATTTACTACTGCCATGATAAAAATGTAACTATTCAAATCGCCAGTTAGAATCATAGCACCAATACATATAACCATCCATGTGTCTAACACACCAAATATATTACCAAACTATTTAGGGCAGCTAAACAGCTTTGGTCCTTATGTCTGACAAAAGAAATCAGGCAAGATCCAAGCAGAAGTAAAGTTGATAGGGGGTTTATTAGAAGAGACATGTAGTACAGAAAGAGTGCACATGACATAAAAATGCCAAAAGAAGCTACAGCTTTTCAGCTCAGCTAAGCCATCTTGGCTTTCTTTATCATTCCAGAGCTTGGCTATTGGTGGATTCAAATTGAAGTCTTTAAAGATGGCTTTCTAATCTTCTTTATGTTTCCTGTAAAGTTCAGACCCCAAAGATTTACTGCCCATATGCATTTCTTCATTATTTTTCCTTCTTATTTCCCCATTCCTTCCTTGTTCCATGTTCCTATTTCACTGTTGAGCTTGTTTTCATTTATACTGTCATCTGTAACTGTATAGGGATGCTTTTCTTCTAATCCTTTTCAAAAATATTACATGGAGTATTAAATATGAAATTAGACCATCATTAACCTATAAGAAAAGAAGCCTGTGCTTTAATTAAGGAAAGATGTATATTGAAATCTAGATAATAACAAGATCATAGGATTTCTTAGGAGATTTTGACTTAGCAGAAGAGAAAGAAAAGTGACAAGGATGTAAATTTTTGTTCCTTTTTCATAGCAAAAGTACTGAGGAAGTTTTCATGCAAAAACTTTTTCATGATGAAGAGGAATTGATTAAAAAGATGACAAAATAAGCACATTATTTAAAGATAGTGATAATATATGAGAAACTTGAAAGCAATGAAACTAAACTATGCAAGAATTTATGTACAGTTTTCAAGGAAGAGAAAATTATGTCTAGTTAAAATATTTCTAATACCTAATAATTAATGAGATAATGTTTTATGTCCTAATTAAAGTATTTCCTTCAAAAATGAAATTAGAAGAGCAGTAGAATCTATATTAAATTAGATTCTGCATACATGAAGATTTAATAGAAAAAAAAGAGACGAATTATTCCCCAAGTCACCTTTCTGGTGAATCCAATTCTACTAAACACCAATAAAATGGACTGAATTCCCAAGATGTGTCTTTTGGTGTTTTGTATTGTTTCTCTTTAGAGGGAAAGTTTTACTTTACCTGAACCTGTCATAATAAGATAATTCAGTGGTGTAACACAAATGTTAGCTGAGCCACCAGGTTCTTTGAAATTTAAATCAAATTGGCTCTGTTACAAAATTCCTCTGGAGCTTGTATGTTTCTCTGTCATGTCTGAGTGTCCCCTGTTCCTGTTTGAACTGACCTCTTAATCTCACTCTCCCTTGATTTCAGCTGGCTGCCAATTCTCTTTTACTTTATGATGCTGAGAAACTGAGCTCTTTGTACTTGTATTGTGTCTGTCTTTGTATATCAAAAGACTCTTTAAGGTTCTGTTAAGACAAAAGGCTGTGGGCTTTGCTTCTAACTTTGGAACTGCACAGAAGCAATATCAATAGCTTTGAAATATGGGACTTTTATAATCTTTCCTCACTCTTGTGTCTGTAAGTAGAAACTCTACAGTGTTAAAATTAAATATTAGAAAACATAGAATGATGATACTCTCCCCACCTAAACCTCTCCCCACCTAAACCTTAGAAAACAAAAGGAAGCAACAGTGTTTCCTTTTCAATCAATATTTTTTGGTCATTTGTACAAATGACCTATTTATACATGAGTACATTTTCTGTCAGCATTACTTGCAATTGTATCAAAGTGAGTTAACAAGTTAACAACACAGACAAATGGAAACAATGCATGTGTAGGTAAATTTGATGATCTGATTTTGTATATGCTAAGAAACCTCTATATACATGTATAGATTAAGGGAAGAAAAAATTAAATCAGCTTGACTCATTAGGAAATTTTACTGTTAGTATTACACTTGGCATGTAATACTGACTTAACAGAGATAAGACATGGACTTATTATCTCTGGTCCAAGCACTCCCATTGGTTTAGTTCTGAACTAGCCAGGGAGCTTTAAGGATGATTAATACAGAGCTCTGAGAGAAATGTTGAGCATTAGCATTCAGAAAAGCACACAGCTTTATATCCTAGATTGTTGTTCCTTCATCGGAGGTGGTCCTTGGGGTGGGAAGTAAGGGTGACAGAATCACGATGCAGACATGGGAGACAAGGGACAAGTCTACTTTATTGCAGAAGCACAGCAGCCTATATACATTTTTTAGCTAATTATAATACCCTAGCAACCCAATGTAACTTATTACTTTAAAGGTTAAGTTGTTTACCAGGTTCTTTGGCTCAGTTCTCAAGAATGAGAAAGGTGTGGTGGTGCCTGACATTGAGGAGCTCGTGAACCAGGGCAAACAACACATAGTGTACTTCGTGGTTTTAGGTGTGCAGTGTGCTGCCACTCCATGTCCCTTAGGCAGTGGCATACACTCTAAAGCCAGGCTTGCCTCCCACACTAGATGCTCTGTCTCAATGGTAGTAATGGAAAGACCCAAATGGAGACTGTGTGAAAAAAGGAAAAAAAAAAAAAAAGAAAAAGAAAAAGAAAAAAACAACCAGGAAGCAGATATTTGAAAAGGATGGGGTGAGGTCAAGGGAAAGGGGTAGAGGAATAAAGAGAAGAAGAGGGAGAAATGCAGAAAAGAATCCAATGCATATCCTATGAAATTAAGAAGAGTTATGGAAGGGATTGTTAGGGGAGAGGTGAAAATGTTGAAATTGGTGATGCTGATCAAAACATACTGCACTTGTAAACTGTGCGGTTAAAGCACAACCCCTTTGTACATATACTTAAAGATAATAACTATATTGTCGAAAATGGCAAAAAAAAGAGTCAGATTTACAGCATACTTGGTAGGTTGTTAAAAGGTATTATGTTGCTGTGCGATGGTGGCTCATGCCTATAATTCTAGCTACTCAGGAGGTTGAGATCTGAAGATCACAGTTCAAATCCAGCATGGGCAGACAAGTCTGTGAGACTCTTCTCTCCAGTTACCCAAATAAATAAAGAAAAGCCAGAAGTAGATGTGTGACTCAAATGGTAGAGTGCCAGCCTTGAGCAAAAAAGCCAGGCAAGAGTGTAAGGCCTTGAGTTCATGTCCCAGTACCAGCACATCCAAACAGACATTATGTACTTATGTAAGTTTCAACTTAGAGTCTGAAAATATGAATTGAGTTAATTTCCACCCTTAGTTGAAGATATCTGGGGCACCAGATATCTGGAGAGGTTAGACCTTTGTTTTTCTGGATATTTCCCTTATGCATATGCATTATTTATCTTCTACCCATTGCATACCTTGTTTTATTTAGCCTGTCCATTCTTATCTCTAAGAGATGTGTCTGGCAAAGTTGTTTATACTGCATTGCAGTAAATATGTATTATTTTCCTATAAACCCCCATTTCCCTCACTTTCTCTGACACACTCATTCACAGATACCTGTGAACGTTCTTCCTAAAGTACAGATCCCAAGCCTCCAAATAAATTTCGTTTACATTCATAGCTCCTGTCTTTAAACATATGGGCCACTGTGGTGCTTCCATATGAAATTTGGAACTGTTTTTCTCTACTTCTGGAAGTCACAGACACTGATGCTAGGTTAGGAAGTATGATGTTTATAGCTTCGTCCTTTCTTCTCTGGGTCTTTCCTAGTTAAAAATGAAGACTTAATACCATAGCAATCATCTTTTTATTGAATTAATAGTTACTTTATACATGATAATAATTATAATGAGAATAATAACAAAATTGATATTCAGAATACATTTATTCTTTACTAGAGACTTGGTGAGACAGGCACCAATTTTAAGGGTTTTATTTATTTATTTATTTTTGCTTTCTAAGCTTCAAAAAGCTGTACAAGGAAGTTACAATTTAACGTATCAATCTACAAGTCAAGTGTTACTTGATCAGAGTCACCTCTTGCATCATTATCCTCTATTCTGTGTTCCCTCCATTCAGACTCTTGTATGTTTATTCATTGAGTGTTCCACATAGCAGGAACTATTAGTATTTTCCTCCTTTTAATCAAGGGGGCAGATGTTCAGAGAGCAGATAATATGGCTATGGAGTCTCTGCTCCCAAACTCTGAGTCCTGGGGGCATGCCTCACAAACTTAGACCAATACTGTAAATATGGACTGCATAAAGTAGATGGAAATTAATACCATACAGTTGTTAATTAAAATCTCAGACTATCAAAAGAAAACAGAAATTCATTCCTTGATGAAAAATGTAATATCTACATCACAGTGCTGACTTGTCAAAGGTGATTGTCATCAATGCTGATACACAGAGGAATTGCAAAATCTTCATGACAGTTAAAGGTACACAAGTCTTCCAAGGACATTTCACTTGGAGGTGGAAATCATGATTCTGTTAATATATTGGAAAGAACCTGAGTTTTAGTCATTTCTTTTGTTTGTTTTTGTAGAGACTAACCTCAAACTTAAAATCCTTGTGCCTCAAACTTACAAGTGATAGTATTTCAGATGTGTGCCACCATGCATATCTACAGTCTATCTTTTGAGTAAAACATAGCATTAGGGCTAGGGATATGGCCTAGTGGCAAGAGTGCTCGCCTCATATACATGAAGCCCTGGGTTCAATTCCCCAGCACCACATATACAGACAATGGCCAGAAGTGGCGCTGTGGCTCAAGTGGCAGAGTGCTAGACTTGAGCAAAAAGAAGCCAGGGACAGTGCTCAGACCCTGAGACTAAGCCCCAGGACTGGCAAAAAAAAAAAAAAAAAAAAACCCAAAAAAGCATAGCATTAAACCTGGTGTGCTGATATGATCATTGGCCTGTAATTTAGCTAAATTGAAGGTATATGAAAGGATATCATTGTTTGAGACCACCAGTGGGCAAAAAATATGAGACCCTATCTGAAAAATAACTAAAGCAAATGAGGACTGAGGTACAGTGCAAGTAGTAAACTACCACCCCATCAGGCACAAGGCCCTTGGTTCTAGTCCCAGGGCCACACATGCAAAAAAGAAAATGCTACAGTATCAAATGAAAATAATTTCTTACCTCTGTAGAAATAGTGAAGGCAAATGCTCTTGAATAATTCACGAGAAATTAGAAGAGACTATTCTTGGAAAAAATTGGCACATTACTTTTTAAATACAGTTAAGTAATGAAAAGATCCAGTGGGCTCTTGTATTTTAAAAGTCAACTTTTTTACTATCTGAAGCCCATGTGCTTTTCTTAAAAATGATAATTCAGTGGCTTGAGGCAATGAAGAGGAGAAAAGGGGGAAAATACAGTCAAGAATTGAATGCATATCCTACAAAATAGAGAAGCATGAGAAAAGGGGTGAGTAGGGAAGGGATGAGTGACAACGTTGACAGAAATGACAGTCAAGATATATTGTATTAATAAACTGCTTTGTTAAAAGGCAACTTCTTTAAATAACTAAAGATGATAAAAAAGAAAGGAAAAGAAAAAATATTAGAACTACACAGAAAGAAGTGTCAAGAGACATTTCAAAATTATAAATTTCACCATGAACAGTTACTTAGCACTAATTGGCTTGAAATATTGAGACATTGAGCATATGTTTAGTGATGCCTAATATAAAAAATCTTGCATACAATCTGCTCATATGAATTGTCAATTGAAGAATTTAGTGTCGTTTGTGTGTTCAATCACCAGTGAATTTAAGGAAGCTTTACTTACTTAGCATGAAAAGTACAGAGATGAGAGGTCTAACTAATGAGAAATAGAAACATTTAGACAGAAGCTCAGTAGAGAGCTGATTCATTTACTAAGTCTGATCTTTCAGGTTTTGCTCTTCTGTTCTATGGCATTTCAGAGGATGTCTTGATATGATTTTTTATTTTAAAAAGCCAGTTATGGTCACATGGAAATGAAAATGCACCACGAGACTTGTTTATTGTACACAACATGATCAAATCAAAAGATACTTTTACTTCATTTCCCTATTAAACTCTCAATTCATCTTTCAATGATTAGCTATATTTTAAGCAGCTTATTTTGGATCTTCCTCCATTCATTTGGAACAGCAACAAAATAACCTGGAGTAAATGCATGTGAAAGATGGAAAACAAATTTGGGGTTTGATCTTTGAAAAGCTGAAGGATTTGGTGTAAACCAGCTACCCTTTCTGACAAGGCCAATGCATCTATGCATTGAAAACTCCATACACTTCAAGGTTTTTTCAAGATTAGAATGTTAGTGTCATTATGCTGTCTGAGCCTAGAGTTTATTTCACTTATATAAGTTAATTTTCCTAAGAACGCATAGTGCATGTATCCATTCATAGTCAGGAAATCAAGAGAGATATTATGTTTCTAACAAATAGTATTTAATGTAGGGCAGAAGGAGACCTGTTGTGAAAGGCTGGAGTAGCAGGTTCTGGGATTTTTAATGGCTACATATTCTGCATCAGGTAATCAGAGCATCAAAAAATCAGGGGCAGCAGATTGCCATTGAGTGATCCCTTCTGCCCAGGCACTAGGAAACAAAAAAACCTGCATTCCCCTCTCTTTCCACCTCTACCATCCCATTAAGAATAGAAATTCTGCTGTGGAAAGGATGTGGGAAATGGTGTTTGCAGTGCCCTGAACCAGCCTTATACTGAGCAACAAAGTATTGTTAATACTGAGAATAAAATGGATAAACATTCCTATATGGGGACAGACAAGCATTTTCTTCAGTGAGTCTACCTAATAACTAATGCCCTAAACATGGGAATCTGGATTATTAGTTAATGCCCTGTGTGCAAATGATGAAATCAATGTGACAAATTAAGAAGAGAAAAATAATAGAACTCTATCATATATTGTTTTGTTGCAGTACCAGGCCAGATAGTAGGCTATTGTGAACTTCCCTGTGATTATAACCCGTAAGTAGGCTTTTGTGTTTGCTTGTGACCAATCTCAAGATGTAGTAAAAGCTGGCCTTTAATATCAGTAGCATGCAGCCTCAGATTTCTGAGTGCTGGGATTATAAGTGTGTGTTACCACAGCTTCAAAATCAAGCAATATTTGATCTTGAGTAATTATCTAATTATACTTGGGGATTAAGGTCTTCAAAGTTACCTTTTTCTGCAGTCCCTATCAAATCTTGTTAATACAAAATAATATTTCATTTTTATACATATGCCAACATTTGCTTATGCATTCACCAAATATTATCTTAGTATATATATAATTTTCCTGTTTAAAATATCTCCACTTTATTTTTACAAACTAAGATGCAATACATTGGAGAGTTTTTTTTTTCAAATTTTTATTATCAAACTGATGTACAGAGAGGTTGCAGTTTCATATGTTAGGCATTGGATACATTTCTTGTACTGTTTGTTACCTTGTCCCTCATACCCCCTCCCTCCTCCCCCTTTCCCTTTCCCCCCCTGAGGTGTTCAGTTCACTTACACCAAACAGTTTTGCAAGTATTGCTTTTGTAGTTGTTTGTCTTTTTTTTTTTTTACCATGTGTCTCTCAATTTTGGTATTCTCTTTCAATTTCCTACTTCTAATACCAGTATACACGGTTTCCAATATACTCAGATAAGATTACAGAGATAGTGTAGGTCCAATCACAGGACGGTGATACAAGAACATCATCAATAATAGAAGCTACAGTTACAGATGGGACGTTGAAAGTAGTTACAACTGTGATATAACAATCGTTTCCATAACATGGAGTTCATTTCACTTAGCATCATCTTATGTGTTCATAAGGGTATAGCTATTGGGCCTTGTGATGCTCTGCTATGGCTTGCCTAAACCTGTACTAATTATTCCCAATAAGGGAGACCATACAGTCCATGTTTCTTTGGGTCTGGCTCACTTCACTTAGTATAATTTTTTCCAAGTCCTTCCATTTCCTTACAAATGGGGCAAAGCCATTCTTTCTGATAGAGGCATAAAATTCCATTTTGTATATGTACCGCATTTTCCTGATCCATTCGTCCACTGAGGGGCATCTGGATTGGTTCCAGATTCTAGCTATGACAAATTGTGCTGCGATGAACATTGTTGTGCTGGTGGCATTACTGTGATTATGTATGTGGTCTTTTGGATAGATACCCAAAAGTGGGGCTGCTGGGTCATAGGGGAGTTCTATATTTAGCCTTCTGAGGAATCTCCATACTGCTTGCCAGAGTGGCTGAACCAGTTTACATTCCCACCAACAATGAAATAGGGTTCCCTTTTGGCCACATCCCCTCCAACAATTGTTATTGTTAGTTTTCTTGATATATGACATTCTTACTGGGGTGAGATGGAATCTCAATGTTGTTTTGATTTGCATTTCTTTTATGGTCAGTGATGTAGAGCACTTTTTCATATGTCTCTTGGCCATTCTCATTTCCTCATCAGACAAGTCTCTTTGTAAGTCTTTAGCCCACTTGATGAGGGGGCTATTGGTTCTTTGCGGTTTTGTTTTGGAAGAAGGTAATTATTTTAGTTCTGTATATATTTTAGATATGAGGCCTTTGTCCGTTGAATGGCTGGTAAAGATCTTCTCCCAGTCTGTGGGCTTTCTGTTTATCTTGAGAGCTATGTCCTTTGCCGTGCAGAAGCTCTGCAGTTGATGGAGTCCCATTTGTCCAACCTTTCTTTGATTTGTAGCCTTTCTGGGTTATTGTTAAGGAAGTTCCGTACTGCGCCAAGGAGCCCAAGTGTTTCTCCTACTCCTTCTTTTAGTGTTTTCAGGGTGTCTGTTTTGATTTCAAGGTCTTTAATCCATTTGGAATTGATTTTGGTGCAGGGTGATATATAAGGATCTAGTTTTAGTTTGTTGCATGTGTTGAGCCAGTTTTCCAGCACCATTTGTTAAAGAGGCTATCTTTCTTTCAAACTATTGTTTTAGCTCCTTTATCAAAGATTAAGTAGGCGTAGTTCTGTGGGTTCATTTCTGGGTCTTCAATTCTGTTCCATTGGTCTTCAGGCCTGTTCTGGTGCCAATATCAAGCTGTTTTTATTACTATAGCTTCATAATGCAGCTTGAAGTTGGGTATTGTAATTCCTCCAGCATTGTTCTTTCTGCTTAAGATTGTTTTTGCTATTCTAGGTCTTTTATTGTTCCATATGAATTTCTGGATTGCTTCCTCTATTTCATTAAAAAATGGTGTTGGGATATTAATGGGTATTGCATTGAATTTGTAGTTAGCCTTTGGCAATATTGCCATTTTGATTATATTAATCCTCCCAATCCAGGAGCATGGGAGGTTTTTCCATTTCCTTAGTTCTGACTTAATTTCATTTTTCAAGCTTTTAAAGTTCTCTTCAAAGAGGTCTTTCACTTCTTTGGTTAAGGTTATTCCTAGGTATTTTATATTTTTGGGGGCTATTGCAAAAGGAGTTGCTTTCCTGATTTCCGCCTCGTTCTTCGGGTCATTAGCATAGAGAAAGTCCGTTGAGTTTTGAGGGTTTACTTTATATCCTGCCACTTTGCCAAAGTTTTGGATCAGCTCTAGTAGCTTGGGGGTAGAGTCTATTTGGGATTCTTTAGGTATAGGATCATGTCATCTGCGAAGAGAGAAAGTTTAACTTCATCTTTTCCTATTTGGATCCCCTTTATATTTTCTTCTTGCCTAATTGCTTTGGCTAGGAATTCTAGTACTATGTTGAAGAGCAGGGGAGAGAGTGGACATCCCTGCCTTGTTCCTGATTTTAAAGGGAATGGCTTTAGTTTTTCACCATTTAGAGTTATGCTTGCTGTTGGTTTGTCATAAACTGCCTTGATTATATTCAGGAATGTTCCCTGGAATGCCAGTTTTTTCCAGGGCTTTTAGCATAAATGGGTGCTGGATTTTATCAAACGCTTTTTCCTCATCCAGAGATAAAACCATGTGGTTCTTTACCTTGCTCCGGTTGATGTGGTGGATTACATTAATTGACTTGCATATATTAAACCAACTTTGCATCCCTGGGATGAATCCAGTTTGATCATGGTGTGTGATTTGTTTTTATTACCTGTTGAAGTCGATTGGCCAGAATTTTGTTGAGAATTTTTGCGTCTATATTCATCAGGGAAACCCGTCTATAGTCCTTTTTCCATGATGAGTCCTTGCCTGGTTTTGGGATGAGGGTTATACTGGCTTCATAGAATGAGTCTGGTAGTGAACGTTCTCTTTCAATTTCATTGAAGAGTTTGATCAATATTGGTGTGAGTTCTGTTTTGAAGGCCTTGTAGAATTCTGCAGTGAATCCATCTGGACCTGGGCTTTTCTTGGATGGGAGATCATTTATTGCCGTTTCTATTTCAATACTGGATATGGGTCTGTTTAGAAAGTTTAAATCTTCATGGTTAAGTTTGGGGATATGAAATTTTTCTAGGAAATCATCCATTTCTTCCAAGTTCTCGAATTTGTTGGCATAAAGGTTTGCAAAATAGTCCTTTATTATTTTCTGAATTTCACATTGGAGAGCTTTCAAACTCTGAATTTCCAATGAAGCATGTCACCTAATGAAAATTGTTAGGTGTTCTCTTTAAGAAAATTTATTTTTACACTTTCCAGAGCCATGGTTTTGATTAACACAGTTATATAATACTTCCTTTTAATTCTTTCATCTAGTTTAAATTATATTAATCTGTGAAGACAGTTAAAAACTTCACTTTATTTGCTAAGATACCCATTCCCACTAGAATCTAGGATAAAACATTTTTCCTTTGATGTCTTATTCCAATTTTTCCAGAAATACATCTGGTCTTCAAACAAGGCTTGTGGACATCAGTTCCTTAGCTATCTATTTGCCAATACATAACCCAGCTCCAACCCATCCCATCCCCACTTTGCAATGCTAGTCATTACAGTGCATTTCTAATTACATTTCATGCCTTGCAAAGACACTTCTCTTTGCTAGATTTTACTTTCCTCATAATTCAATTGGATCTATCATTTCTCCTCTGAAATATTTTTTAATCTCTTGTTCCTCTCCCTCTTCTTCTTTTCCACCTCCTCTTCCTCCTCTTAGAATGCTAATGATTTCTCCTTCTGCCTCTGCAGTGCCAAGAAAAGACCTCTACAAGACACTGTGCTAAAGGTCCATCTGTCTCCTCTACATGTAAGACTTGAGACTTTTGTATGGCAAAAGCCATGTCCACCCCATCTTTCAAGTAGAGCATCCTTTATCACTGGCACACTTTCCTTGTTCCTATTTTCCTCTCATACTGAACAGGGCAAATCAGATGGCTTAATTCTAGATAGGAGGACACAAATTTTGAAGATGCATGGTTATTAGTGTCATGGTGGTGACTGCGGATGAATATTAGTGAGTACCTTTGCACTAAATATTGTAATAAATACTATTTGAATTGTACAGTTGAGTAACATATGGTCTCTTAAAGAGCTTACAATATAAAGGGTAAAGAATTAACTTCACTGACGATCAGAATGTGAAATGTAAATCCATTTCTATACTGAAAAGCTATCTATGAGAAAAAAAAGCAAGATAAAAAGAACCTATTTCCTTGTTAAGTTGTTTAGGACACCATTGTGTGGAGAGCCACTGAGCAGGTGGCTAATAGCTGATTTCTCATAGAACCAACCAGGATCTTCAAATGACTCAGAAGATATTTCAAGAGTGACATGGGAGTTTCAGCAAGTGTCAGGAAAAGGCAGATGGTCAATTGGTAAAATCTGTGCATGAAGGTTCTGGGATTCAAGTAGTAGAACTAGCCTTCCTCCTATTAATAGTAATACTGCAAAAAGAAACTTTGAAGAAGAGGTGACAGGCCAGAGTGATAAACTGTTTTATAGGTAAATTCTTACCTGTCAGTTCTCACTAACTATTCATCTACTAGAGAATTGGAAGCTTTGTTGAGCAGCTCTAAAGAAGTGCTGGGGCTGTTATTGTGAAGAAAGATAATTCAGTGTGACTATGAGAGCTATGTTGTAATCCCAAATAATTCCATAGCATTGAGCAACGGCTATTTTCCTGAGCTCTTTGGAATGTTTCTACAAGTCCATATTAAAATTCATCTGCCAGAAAGAGAAGCAGGGTAGAACTAATTCAGTGACATAGAGACAGACCGACAGATATTAGAAATCATCTGCTAGCAAGAGGAACATGGTAATACTAACACAGTAAGAAATAAGTGATATATTTATAGATAGATAGATAGATTAATAGACAAATCAACTGATACCTAGATGGATGGATTGATTGATAAGTGATATAGGGAGAAAAAGTGACAGAGACAGACAGAGAGACAGATGAAGACCTGGCTAAGAGCTGTAGATCTATCGAACATCCAGGTTATTCAGTGGAGTCAGTGCTGTTCTTGTCTTTCTCCTGCTAGCCCCAGCTCTCCTCATTTCTAAGACTGTCTTGTTATGCTTTGCGTGTTCTTCACATGCACATTTGGATAGCTTATCTGGTTTCTTAATTCTTGGCTCGATTCCAAGTTGTGGCTCTCTTCCCTTTAATCAATGACTACTTTTTATAAGTCTCAATTGCTTTTCTACCCTGGGAAATTGGTGACTAATGAAACAACTAATAAGCTCCTTTAGTGCTATTTAATAGAAATTACCTGGAATATATTGAAGCACAGGGCCAGGAATATAAAGCAATTTAACTGACAATCAGAAGTGGCAATGAGATATCATAAGTGCTTTTGTTTGTAGGTAGAAATGTTTTACTATGAATAGTGAGTATACATTATGTATGCTTTTAAACATTGTACTTTCTTCTGATTATTCATTTTCATATACTCCAATATTTTCTTCATGAAAATATTAACTTTCCATAGACTTAACAAAGAAATAAAATTCAAACTGATTCAACTCAATAATTCAATGAAATAATTGGATCTTTGACTTCTAGCCCAATATCAGAAATTTACTAAAAATGGCCCTATGTAGTCTGCACAGTAAATTCTGGAAAAAGCTTTCAACAATAGTTGTTCGTTTTTAGCCAGGATTTGTTTGACTTACAACTTCCATTTCCCAATAATCATAATAGGAACAAAGAAAAACCTCATGCACAAAAGATAAAAAGAAACTACAAAGGAAAAAAAGAAAGGAAGAAAGGAAGGAAACAAGAAAGGAAAGACAGAAGGAAGATAGTGAAGCACACAAGCAGGCAGGAAAGCAGGAGGGAAGGAAAGAAGGAAGGAAGGAGGGAGGGAGGGAGGGAAGCCAGGAAGGAAGGGAGGAAGGAAGGAAGGAAGGAAGGAAGGAAGGAAGGAAGGAAGGAAGGAAGGAAGGCAAGCAGACAGGAAGGAAAGAGACTAGAGATTGGGGTTAAGGGATTAAGGTGATAGGTCTAGAGTAGCAAACAGGAGAGAATAAAGGAAAAGAAGAATTTAGAAGCTGTGTCTCTATTTTATTTCTACATACAATAATACATGTGAGCTGCAGAACAACTGAAAATTATGCTTGAGAGTTGAATTTATAATATTCTTTGTGAGTGATTCAACTACTGTCTGAAACAGTGCAATCTGTATTCTGAGGTGGTGTTAAGCTTTCTTTTATTGAAATCTACTCCAGGAAATATATGGATTGATGAAAATAGGGCAGAATGTTGAATGGAGATCCATTTAATAAAGAGAAAACTGGTGGCTTCAAGAACAAATCAAGGGATTGAATCATGATGGATTTCTTTGAGTTGTCATTGAGCTAATTTTGCTTGAGGCTAGTACTCTATCACTTTAGCCACAACTCCACTTCGTTTTGTGGATTTTTTTTTTTATGTTTAATTGGAGATAAGTGTTTCACAGACTTCCCTTCCCAGGCTAGCTTAAAACTGACATCTTCAGATCTTAGCTTTCTTGAGTGTCAGGATTACAAGCATCAGCTACCAGAGCCTGGAAAGAAAAGCTGTTTGTAATAACTTTCCTACGGTTTGATTTTTTTTTTAAATTTTTCTAATCAAAATGATGTACAGAGAGGTTACAGTTTCATATATTAGGCACTGGATACATTTCTTGTACTGTTTGTTACCTCATCCCTTATTCCCCCCTCCCCCTTCCCCCTTTCCATTTCCCCCCATGAATTGTTGAGTTCATTTACACCAAACAGTTTTGCAAGTATTGCTCTTGTAGTTGTGTCTCTCGATTTTGGTATTCCCTTTCAATTTTGATTTTTGTAGAGGATTGTCTAGAAGGAAGCTAAACCCATACTATTCTTTGACAGGACTGCCATGTAATTAGAAATAATGCAGGGAATGAAGACAAGATGGAAAACCTTCTCTTCAAGTACATATTCCAGAGCCAGATTCTAAGATTGCTGCTCAGTAAATTTCAACCTTGCCTGTTCCTGAACACCAAGCAAGTGGATAGGAGCATAACTTAAAGTACATAATAAATGTTTTTTTGGAGTTTTGGAAATGTGAACACATGATTGAAACAATTTAATGTTTCAATGTTAGGAGTGCCCAGTTGTCAGTAAAAGAGAGACAAGTTCTCCACAAGTGCAGTGGCAGGGCCTGCCACACTGAGTGCCTGCTCCAATCCCTTCCCACTCAATTTCTGTGACACTGTTTATAGAAGGAGGTGTAAGTTTATTTGCAGCTCAGCCATTGTTTCTTTCTGAGCAAAACCTCTGTGGGCCTTGAAGTTCGGTTCTGGAAGCCAGGACTGCTACAAACCTTCCCTCAGCTCCTACCCAATATGTTAGAATTCAATTAGGTTTGAGGTAATCCGATTGCTTGATTAAATTATTCATAGGAAGGTGTTAATTTCAAACGATGAGCTTGTCAAAAGATGTGACTTAATTGGAAGAATATCTTTGGAGATATTTTGAGCTGCATGTTTATTTATATAAATTCAGAATATATAATACCTCTTCTTGTTTTCTTTCAGGTTCCCTTAGGGACATCATAGCAAGGGCAGTGTCAAGAACTTCCAAAAATTTTAACAAAATCTTCTTTTCATTTGGTTTCTAAAATCAATAATTAAGACACATTATGTTTTAATTGTTATTATTTGTAAAACTCTGGATTTAAAGATGATATGCATGATAGGTGAAATAAGTTAGGTACAGGAAAATATTATTAAAATATTTCATTATGTCCCCAAAGTACAAACAACATCTGTGACAATTGAAATGTTACAAAATGGTAGAAACACCTGGAAAAAAGACTGATTGAATAGTTGTTATGATTTGTTGAAGTTTTATGAGAATGGTTAAGAAAGAAGAGAATCAAATTAATGAGGGCCAAAGACTGGAGTGACCAGAGGGTGTACATGCAATTCAGAGCAGAGAGAACTGAGGAGAGATGACAGACCTCTAAGTAAATGACTCTCCTCAAGAAACCAAAAGAAGACAGGGCCAAATACACCCACTGCTGTATTGGAATTCTATTTTTTTCTGCATATGCATGCAAACTACATGCATACAAATTGTTCTTCATTTACCATGTCAGAAAATATCTTCTTCATAATTATTCGAATGAAACAATGCGAGTTGATTCTATTTGCTTTTGAAAGGTCATTTTATATTTGAGCAGGTGATGACGATACAACTATGTATTAAGAGAAAAATCATACTGAGAAATTGTCAGAGTCCATGCTGTGCTCTCTTTCAGATCACAGAAACTTGAAAAAAATAAATTTTCCAAGCTGCAAGAAAGAAAAAAATTGATTTTTCTTCCATGGTATCCTATGGGAAATTACCAGATTTTGTATGACACTGAAAACACAAGTTCTGGACCTGGGATATTAATTTAGAATACCAGCCTGCAGAAGGTAAGCAGAGAGGATAATGGGTTTATTTTTCAAGATGGTCGGTAGTTAATATTAACATGACATGAAAATTAGAGCTATGCCAAGAACCACTCCATACTTAGAGAATAGAGAATGATCACATATTCATATGAACAAGCAAATGACAATGGAGGTAACACCCTGGAGATACATAGAGCTGGAGAGACATGGGAGTGAACAATATGTGACTATAGTACCTTTGAGGAGATTTGATTATAGAGACTGGAAAGATCCAAGGAGCCTGCTTTTTAAAATAAATATACATGTATACTATAGATATTACAGATAATATTTAATGTATTAACTCAAAATGCTTAATGTACTATATAGTTAGAATATATACACTATTGTATGTTTTAATATATGACTGTATACACATATATATTCAATACCATACGCATTTAATACACAGTATTGCATACACGCACATATATATGTAGTGATTTTTTTTATGAGAAATAGGCTAATATGATAATACAGTTTAGGGCTGGGAATATGGCCTAGTGGCAAGAGTGCTTGCCTTGTATACATGAAGCCCTGGGTTCAATTCCCCGACATCATATATACAGAAAATAGCCAGAACTAGCGCTGTGGCTCAAATGGCAGAGTGCTAGCCTTGAGCAAAAAAGAAGCCAGGGAAAGTGCTCAGGCCCTGAGTCCAACCCCAGTACTGGCAAGAAGAAGAAGAAAACAAAGAGATAATACAGATGAAAAGTTCATGAACTGTTGTCTGCTAAGATTCAGATCTGGGAAAGCCAGTGGTGTAATTCTATGCCTTTGGAAGTTCAAAGAACCAAATTGGCTAGAGATGTAAAGCCTATCCAAGGGTTGAGGGAGATGGCAATTTCTGTTTCTTGAAGTTATATCTTGATGGTGCAAAATAAATCTTTGACCTTTACCAAAGTTATAATTTAAATAACCTAAAAGTTAATGTTTTGTTTTGCAATTAGGAATTCCATGTGTGATTTTAAACATGTCTTCCAAGTCCTTCACTTCTGTTTCTCTTCAGCTTTCTATGGCATTTCATATCTATGAATTACCTGGTAATGCAGACATTTGCCTCAACTTGTACAGACATGCTGCCAAAGGAATGGGGCAAAGATAGAGTGCTGTTTGTCCTGGGAGATTCTTATGAGGAAGAAGAGGAAGATGCGGTATGAGAATGGGAATTAAGACCTGCACTGTTCACCATATAGCTAAGTATGGAAATAGCCCAGATACCCCTCAATTGATGAATTAACCAAGGCAATGTGATGGCTATCTATCTATCTGTATAGATATGCACAATGGAATTTTACCCTCATGTCTGAAGAATGATATTGCTTCACTTAGAAGGAAATGGATAGACCTTGAAAAAATTAAGTGGAGTCAGTCCTAGAGAAACAAAGGACACATTTTTTTCTCCCATGTGGAAATTAGATCTAAATTATAAATATAGATGTAGCTATACACAGGGTCATATGCATATACACACAAACATGTACAGTAAAGCATGGTATGTGCAGGGGAAGATTCCAATGGTATAAATCCTGTGAACAATTAACTTGTAGTTTAACGAAAAGAATATCAGGAAGTGGCACAGAATGTGTGTTGTGCGCGTAAGGGTGAGGTCAAAGGGAAGGGAAGCACATAAATGGAGCCAGGAAGTGTAGGCAAATGTAATCATTATATTCAGTGTATATATCTGAAAATGGAACTAAATAAATGGAAGGGATTGGTGGGATAGGGCGAGATGGGGGAAATGATGGGAGAGGTTGTACTGATGAAGATGAATTGTACTCATAAACTGACATGTTGAATTGAAAGCCCTCTGCATAAATAATTAAGGATAACAAAAACTAAAAGTGAATAAAAGAGTAAGTCATATTAAAAGAGCAGTTAAGGATAATAAAAAAAACAATAAAAGTTTTAAAAGTGAGTCATATTAAAAGTGAAAATCTCTGGGAGCGAAAGTTAAAATTTGAGAAATTTTCCAAGGGACTGATTATGATGTTAGTGAAATTAGATGTCTCAGATATATTAGATGAAATGATACCACTTGTGTTCATAGGAATTAACAATTCAGACTTTGTTTTTGAAGAGCTCATAGATTATCTTACCCATTGACTTCCTTCTTCAAGCTGAGATAATAAGGATAATGTTAGGAAATTCAAACAACTGAAAATTATGCTTCAAAAGGTAAATGTAATACACAGCTAAAATCCCACCTATTCTGAGAGATTATCTACATATAGTCTTTCCATATTGGTATAATAAGTATGTTGAAGTAAATACACGAATCAATATAAAACACCTTTAATACACAATTCTAGTTACATCAAATATATACATGCGCATATGTGTCTGTGTATGGAATGCAAATTACTCTAATGAGTTTCGTCACTTAATGACAAAATTAAGTAAGTATTGAACTAATGATATGTAATGATGCACATACTAACTTTAAATGACTTAAGCAATTTGATTCTAAGCATGCTCTAATCCAAGTTAAAATGAGAACTGTCAAAGTGAGGCAGAAAGCCTTCACTTTGTGCTTCTCAAGCCAGAAAAGGACAATGGCCAGTGTGAACCAATTCCAGGTGATGCTATTCTCAGGAGGTCTTCAGGAGCTATTAAGGTATCGGTCAATGTCAAAAAGTCTTTAACTGCACTGACCCATGGGTCATTTTATTACCTGATTCCAAGGGCTGTAACCATACATGGTATTGTTTGCCAGAGGTGCTAAAGGGAAAATTGTATCGTAAGGAATGAAGAGTCAAGACCATCAGTGCACCTGTTAACAAATAAAACCCAAAGTTGAATGGAGAATTTAACATTACTGCCATAAAATATTAAGTTCAATCAGATAGAGCTTCTAGAGTAGGCCTAAAAGTTCGATGAGATGCCAGTGCATCTACTGCCACTGTGGTGATGAAAATACTGAGCTATCTCATTCATTTCCAGGTTGGATGTTCTTAGCTAACATAGTTTACATATAGATGGCTTGGAGAATAAAAGACTTGTGGTCGACTTCTAAGCCATAAATAAGAATTTTGGGAAAAGGATTTATTTGGATATGGGTGGTTGTATGTTATATTTAGGGTTCAAGAATACTAACTTTCCTAAAATATGTTTTTCAAACAAATTTGACATATAAACATAGATGAAGAAACCACCTGCCATTAGGTACATGAGGAACATCTGCATAAATATTCATATATCTGTGGGTAGATAGATAGATGAGAGGTAGACAGGTATAAATAGGCAATAGATGAGAGATAGAGTACAGATATAGATATACAGATAGATTTAAATGTAAATATAAAGAGGATATAGATATACTTTTTATTAATAAGGCTAATTTTGTTACTTAATAAATGACCAAAATTGACAATGCATATTACTTTAGATACTGTGTTATTAAAACTCTACCTTTAGATTTTTCTGTTGCTTTTTGTTTGCTAAATATTAAGAGATAACTCATAACATAATCCAAATTGGTTTACAGTCTTAAAAATATGGACGTTGTTTTGTTGGAAAAGTAATAAAATAGCATAATAATGAAAAAAGTAAGGTATTGTAACAGAAAGCAACGAAGTGAGAAATTAGGGACTTTCATGATAATGAGACTTCACTTCCAGGAATGACATTTGAACACAGACCTAAGGAACAAGAGAGAGATAACTAATGACATAAATGGAAAAAACACTAAGTTCAACCAGAGACAAATAAAGTGGAATATTTCTAAGCTGTAGAGAACTGCATGAGGTAAGGATGGGCATGGCCAAGAAGTTCACCATGAGCCTTGGACCTAGGTTCTATTCAGTGTACAGATTTGTCATCATAGTAAAAAGTCAACATTTTGTACTGAAATCCATGGATGAGTTAACAAGATCCACTTTCTATTATAAGATCTGTTTGGCTGTTGTGTAAATTGACTACAGAGAAACAAGCAAAAATGGAAAGGAGCTCTGTGCAGTGGCACAGATGACAGGCAATCATGATTCAAAGGATAAAAATTTGGGAAGTAGAGAGGAAGGAAGTGGGAAGAAAGCAATATCCATAGGCAAGAAGGACTTGGATGGCAGATTTGATATATGACTGATGTGAAAATCAAAGGTGATGCTTAATGGTGACAAGAGCATTCAGACTAAATGAGGGGCTTCTAGTGACAATGCTGCTCAGATAAGATTGGAGGAAGACAGGTTGGTAGAGATGTAGTGAAAGGTAGAATTGTTCTCTAGCTACATCTTATCCCAAATGCCACTAAGGTAACCAAGTATTCAGGAGAAGTTGTAAGTGGAAGTTAAACTTACCCATTGCTATATATTCTTTTTTTTTGGAAGTTAGTTGTAGGGCTTAAACTCAGGGCCTGGATGCTGTCCCTGAGCTTTTCTGCTCAAGGCTAGTGCTCTACCACTTTGAGCCACAGCACCACTTCTGGCTTTTGAGTGCTCAATTGGAGAGAAGAGTCTCAAGGAAACTTTGCAGGCTGGCTGTGAACTGTGACCCTCAGATCTCAGCCTCCTGAATAGCTAAACATGTACTCCGGAAGAGCTCTCTGGGCCAAAGAAGCTATTCAAATGCAACTGTAAAGCTTTTGGAAAATTACATGCATCATATATAAAAATCTTACAGAAATTCATTAGAACTTTTTAAATTGAGAGACAGGAAAGTGTCATGCTTAAATACTTGCACATTGACAAAATATCTGTAAACAGGGAAAATTAGTAGTCTGACAAGCAAAAGCATAAACAAAGCTAAGAAAGTTAAGAGGAATTCTGAAAAAAAAAAAAACCTCTATCCTATCCTGTTGTGTACACCATCCTTGATTTTTTCACATAAGAAAAATAGGCCAGTACTTTCAACTAATTTGGAGCCATCACAGAATTTTACATCACCTAGCTAGCAACCACTTACAAAACCTTTCTTAAATTCCAAGTATGACAAGCTAATCAAGAGAAAAGATTTGTAAAATGAAACATTAATCAATAAACTTGCGAGCCAATCAAATGATACAATACCTAACCTGATTTTCACTTTTTGAGTTATGGAACAAAATGAATGAAAAAGCCATCCGTTTATTCATCCCAGTGGGGCTAGTTTCTCCCTCAGCAGTGTCAGCCTCTTTTCCTACTTTTCCTTTTTAGTTTGAAGCAGCAGGAGGATGGTCAGCAGCAATTATCAACCATTAGGTTCTATATAGTGGTAACTGGATTGGTTACTGACCTGACCACTCCACTTCATGGCCACTTGAGACCCCTAGAGATGGTCTCAGTTCCCACTCTCCATACCCTCAAAGTGTCACTTAATGACAGGAGGTCTGAAAACTTGTTATTGAAGCTCATTAGGTCCTCAACCCACGTGGATCTGAAAGATGGAGGATTTTCTAGTGAGGGCTGTGGTCAAAGTCTGTTGTTGCTATTTCGACACCCCAGTCCCTTGTAGATCCTGATTCAATTTTGTCCTAATATCTTTGTAAGAGGAGACCCACCACAAACAAGAAATCAGAGTCCATTCTGTGACTATACAAAATAATGACAATCATTTTACCATCCCTCAGAATGCAACAAAAATCCACGATATATACATATATATATATATATATATATATATAGAGAGAGAGAGAGAGAGAGAGAGAGAGAGAGAGAGAGAGAGAGAGAAAGAGAGAGAGAGAGAAATCGTATGATCTTTGGCAACTTGATGTGAATTTTTATACAAGTGCTTTCAGGAGTTATATAACATGCTATATAAAGAGGGGAAAAGTCCAATACCCAGAATAGACTTTCTATGCCCTAGACGTAGATGGAGGAGTTCTCCATTCACAGCACCACCTCTACCCTACCTACCACCGTGATTATACTTCCACTGCTGTCAAGATCCCCACTTTTTCGGCAAAACCCATCAGAAGAGCTAGTATTGGTTTCCATTTCTTATTAGTGTATCTTATTCTGCCTACATCACCACATTTTGGGTCTCTGCTTTAGTATTAATCACATTTTTGAACATAATCCTAGAGACTGAATATAATCTCAAAGGTATAATCCTAAACAAAATCTTATAAATGGATTGTAAAAGCAAACACCAGGAATATTATTACTGACATATAATATGGTTGCCTGCACAAACACAAAACATCTTAGGATTCTGATTTCCTTTTTCTAGGCTCCAAAGTATGGCCCCTTGTGACCTGCAGGAGAAGCTGTTCTTGAATCATGTTTGAAGAGCTTCCTGATTGTGTTTAACTGCTTCAGCTATACCATCTGGATTTAAGACTGGTTTATTTGAATCACTTGACTTCCCTCTTTCCCCAGAGTCTATTTGGACCTTGCTATTCACATGCTATAATTGGAATTGATGGACGAGTTTAAAGTATATTCATTTTGCCTTCACATTTATTTTCTATTTGGAGATGCTATTTTAACCTGCTATTTAAAGACCTTCTTTAATCAACCTCTCGTGAAGTATAAGCCAATGCAAGCCTGATTTGCAGTTTTCATGTTCACTGCTCTTGCCTAGGAGATAGTATTTTTTCATCCTCTGAATTTTTTTATGGTGTATTATAATTAGGACTTGTGGATGTAGTTGTGGATCACATTGGACAGTACTATCATCAACTTTTGTATCAACTCTCTGTTCTATTTGTGTTATTTATTTCCCATTCTCTTTGCTTTATTTTGCTCAGTTCCTAAACTTAATTTTCAAACTCTTTTATTGAATCAAATTGATACACACATACATATAAATATATAAATGTCCAAGGTTTCTCTGTCAGCAAATAAATCCAAAAAGTATTAAGCTGATTTTCTCTGGTTTCATCCAGTTTTTTCTTATTTCTTCTTTGTGCCCTGATTTTGAGTCATTATTTTTTATTTTCTTCAACTTTTATCATTATTTAAAAGTCTTATTTTCAAGTTGCTGGCTTTTCTCAAAACAATATCAGTCATGATTTATATTTAACATATAGTAAACTCATCCAAACTTCTGAACTAAGAAATATGACCAGACATGTTTCAGTTTCTTGCTATTCATTTGATTAAGCTGTAAGCTACTTGTTCAGAGGTGAATAACCATTGAAACCCTCTCCCGTGTATGAGATAACTTAGTTATTGTGTACATATGCATATGAGCCCATATATGTTTGATGTAGTTTTATAATTTGATCCAATTCCCCTATTTTAGATACAACATATGCTATTTATTTCCTGTGTACAATTACTTAAAATATTTTAAAATAGATATAAAAATAGACTTGACCAAATTCTAGCCATTCTTTAATTGAGCCCGATATTACTCAACAAGGAAGCTTAATACCAAGAGAATTTGTTTTGTATTTCAGCCAAACTTTCAATCCCCTCAAAGAGAAGTTATTTTTTGAAAACTTTCAGTTATTAGCCCTTCATTTGCCCCTCTAAGAGGTAAATCTCTTATCCTTAGGAACTGTCTCCTTAGTGCCCTGGAATTACCTCTCTCAACAACAAATACTGAAGAGACAATGATCTGTTTCTGTCCCTCTGGCAAGATAAACATTAACTCCATGGGTGATATGTCCTGTGTGCAGCAAAACTACTACTTGTCATGAAGATAGAAATTAGTTTCTCCTCTGTAAAAGCACCAGTTAGAAAATGTAAAGGCTTAGTCCCCCAGACCAAACTGACCCTAATGCTCCTCAGGAACATTTATATTAAGAGCATGTTCTATGATATTCCATTGAGTGAGTTTTTGCCTCTATGGAAATATTTATTATAGAATGAGCTCTTACTTTACTATCTATAACCAGTGTGTGGCTTCTGCTATCTTTGAAAGTGAATATCTTACTTGGTATACTAGTATATCTGTCATAGTGCTCTTGGTAAGAATTGATTTGATTTCTTTACAAAACATATTTTATTATTTTGTGTAAGCACTAAAGCACTTCCCTGATAATCTGTTCTGTTTTGGAGACACTAGAGTTGGAGCCAGAGCTGACCTTTGCCTGTGCTGTATTGAGTTCCTATCAACTGGTCTTTTAATTCTCCTGAGGTTTGTTCATACCCACACCTCAACCTCCATCTCTTGCCTGCAGTTGAAAGCTTTCTTCTCTCTCTTCTAAACTGCAGATGACTGCTCTGCTGTGTGGCCTCCAGGATGCTTGTCTCTCCTTGCTTTGTAACTGACTATTTCTTTCTTTGCTTTCTGTCCTTTGCAATCTTGTAAAAATTCCCCACCCACCTAGACAATTACTTTTTGCTTTGTAGTGCTGGCTTTGGAACAGGTGAACTATTACATACTAGCCTAGCAATCTACCACTAAGCTCCTTTTTATAGTCAGCTTATTATTATTTTAAAGAGACAGAATGGAAATTATTTAATGTTTTGAAAACGTAAAATATCCCACACATTCCTTTAAAAAATACCATTAAAATACAAATTCTAAAGACTTGCCTCAGCAAACTATGAAAAATAAGGTACACATACAAAAGATGTAGATATACATTTTGACAAAATAGCTTTAAGAAAATTGACAAAGCAGTTTATTTCATACCAGGATTTAAACACAAGGCCTCAATTTTGTTCAGCTTGCTTTGCTCAGATAGTCCTCTTGAGCCATACTTTCAGGCTGACCTTTTGTAGGTTACTTCATAGATAAACATGTGGATTTTTCTACTCAGCCTGGCTCACACAGGATTATAGTTATGTTCCACCAGCATTTGACTTGAAAATACACTTTATAGAATTAATGATTACAATCTATAATAATTTGATAATTTCAGGACACAAATTAATCTTGAGAATAAGAAAAATGAGTACACTCCAAATATGATATTACAAAGTTAGTATGCCAAGTTATTTTTTTTGCAATACAATACTTACTCTAGCTATGTTTTATTCTGGTTGAAGCATTTTTACTTTTCCATTTCTTTATCTCAAAGATATATGTCTAAACCTGAACTGAAATATGAGCTGGTTCCTTGGACAACAATATTTTAGATAAAATAGTGCAATTTGTTTTAAATGTACAAATCATCAAAACATTCAAAATAAATAAAGTAGTGAAAAGGTAAAGACAAGGGTTAGCTGCTTTGGTATTGGAATTAAAACATTTCTGGAATATAATTCAAAAGTTGTTTGAATAGGTCAGTTTTCTATCAAAATAAAACTAGCAAATGCTATACCTGAAATAACAAAATAAATCATAAAAAGGATGTTATCATGTAAAACAATTTACAAAATGTTTACCATATTTCACAGATGAATGAAAACCATATGGTCCAACTGTTTTCTGGATGCTCTGGAGCATGTGAAAACATGTGCTCTCTTCTTGGTGTCACTTATTTCTGATAGAAGACTTGATCTTCATAACTAAGTCAGTGGAAATTGTACTATGATCTTGTTTTAACCAGTGATCAAAAATTATAGCTGTGTGAAAGAGTAAATTTCAGACCCCCATCACATGTTTGTGTCTCCATAATCAGTAGTAAAATCTTAAGTACAAAGACTGCAAAGAAATTAGACAAATTATTGAACTAGGGGAAGGTATCAGCCGAAGTCAAGACAGTGGCCAGGGGTGGGACCTGGGGAACAAAAAGCAAAAGCAGAAAGAAACCAAAAAGAACTTTGTAGATCTATTTTAAAAACAACAACAACAACAACAACAAAAACACGCTTCTTGACCACGGTCCCTAGTTTGTTACAGGAAACAGGGAACTGAGTGTACTTCATGTAAATGCCAGAACCCTAAACTATTCCCCATCCAGTGGGTACAAGGAAAGAGATACCCATGAGAATCTATTGGCAAATATAAGTAATCAAACACCCACATACCTAGGCTTGTTGAGGGCTTGGAGAAAAATCCACTCTCAGTGAGTATGCATATGGAATGCCATGGGAGAGGCTTGATATACTTCCTATTGGCCATGGGATTCCTAGGAATAGTGCCTAAATGAGTAGGTATGTGGTAAAAGCAGCTGCCTAGAAGGGATGTTAGCAGAATGCAACGAACAAAGCCTCACACAACTGGGATTCATCTATGGTTGGTCAAAACTACTTGGAAGCTGTAACTCTGGTGTACTATGGGAGAGAGATAGTTGGACACACTTTCCTGTAACCTTCAAAACTCTATAAATATCCTTCATCCTGGTAGATAGAAAAGCACACAACTGTCCACTTGGGCTTTTGCTAGAGCATGGCCTCCTGTACATCAATGTAGCAGCATTCTCTGGCCCAGAGCTTAACTGACAAAGGAAAACCACATCCCATGGTGCAGCCAGGCAACCAAGAGCCCAGAGTGCTTATAAAAGTATACACATTATACTAAGTGAAGTGAGCCAGACCCAAAGAAACATGGACTCTATGGTCTCCCTTATAGGGAATAATTAGCACAGGTTTAGGCAAGTCACAGCAGAGGATCACAAGAGCCCAATAGCTATACCCTTATGAACACATAAGATGATGCTAAGTGAAATGAACTCCATGTTATGGAAAGATTGTTATATCACTGTTGTAACTACTTTCAATGTGCTATGTGTAACTGTAGCTTTGTTATATCACTGTTGTAACTACTTTCAATGTGCTATGTGTAACTGTAGCTTCTATTATTGATGATCTTCTTGTATCCCCTTCCTGTGGTTCTACCTACACTACTTTGTATCTTATCTGAGTACATTGGAAACCCTGTATACTGGTATTAGAACTAGGAAACTGAAAGGGAATACCAAAATCGAGAGACACAAGTAAAAAACGACAAACAACTACAAAAGCAATACTTGCAAAACTGTTTGGTGTAAATGAACTGGACAATTCTTGGGGGGGGGGAATGGAATGGGGGAGGGAGAGGGGGTAATGATGGAGGAGGTAACAAACAATACAAGAAATGTATCCAATGCCTAATGTATAAAACTGTAACCTCTATGTACATCAATTTGATAATAAAAATTAAAAAAATGCAGTGCAAATCAAAGTGAAACTTCAAATAAGACTAAAGTGTGACAAACACATTTAAGAGTTTAGTTGACACTGCACTTTTTTTCCTCAGAGCCTAATTTCTCTCTTCCCTTCTTACTTGACTTTTAGCCCTTTTATAAATGAGAAGAAAATCTTCCAGAATTAATTTGTATACTCTTTTACTACTCGGTTGAAAATAACTTTAGGGTAACCTAGTTACTACTTCAAGTTCATTCATACCCTCAGCAGATAAAGTGACTAATCGGAAAGTGCAGTTGTTCAAGGTCTGTCATGCTCAATCACTTAAAGCTGTAATTTGTTTGATATGAATATTAAGCATGTAGACCTCATGCAGCATGGGAGCCACTCAGGAAGTTTTTGCAATTAATAAACGTTCATACATAATTTACTATGAGGTATGCAGAATTTCAGCCACTTCTCTACACTTAACATTTAGTTGTATATGTAAACTCTCCTTTCTTTTTTTTTTTTTTGGCCAGTCCTGGGCCTTGGACTCAGGGCCTGAGCACTGTCCCTGGCTTCTTCCCGCTCAAGGCTAGCACTCTGCCACTTGAGCCACAGCGCCGCTTCTGGCCGTTTTCTGTATATGTGGTGCTGGGGAATCGAACCTAGGGCCTCGTGTATCCGAGGCAGGCACTCTTGCCACTAGGCTATATCCCCAGCCCCTCTCCTTTCTTAAATGAGGAATATAGCATTATAGAGAATGTTGATAAACTTAAGTTTAATCCTTTCTGACATTAATGTTTTCTTTTTTTTTTAATTTTAATTTTTGGGAAACCAAGTGATCTGCCTTTCACCAAATGTCTCATTTTGATTTTTTGAAACTGTGATTTTTATTTCATTTGTACCCAACTGTTGTTAAGTATTTTGTTTCCCGGAAATTTTGTTTTGAAGCAGAAAATAAAGTCTGTGTTAAAATGGAAAAAGAAGCATACACAAGAGGCTGGGAATGTGGCCTAGTGGTAGAGTGCTTGCCTAGTATGCATGATGCCCTGGGTTCAATTCCTCAGCACCACACATACAGAAAAAACTGGAAGTGGCGCTGTGGCTCAAGTGGTAGAGTGCTAGCCTTGAGCAAAAAGAATCCAGGCACAGTGCTCAGTCCCTGAGTTCAAGGCCCAGGACTGGCAGAAAACACACACATACACACACACACACACACACACACACACACACACACACACACACACAGAGCAGGAGAACTACAGAGAGAAAGCAGAGGGCCAGAGACTAAGAGAAAGCTTCTGCTGCATTGATAGTGCCCAGCCAACATGAAATCTTCCCTGTAGCAAAGAAGCCACACTAGAAGTTAGATTTATCTTTTATACCTTAATTTTTATTATTAATATTAATCCTGTATACCTGTTTTTATATTGGCATTTTGTTCCATGCTGGGTTTATCTTTATAACTCTTCTGAGGATAGGCAGTTTTCTTACATACACTTGTCCCAGAACAACAGTTTTAGAAAATTTACCCATTGATTGGAAATGGCACAATTATTGTGGACTGAATTTGTATATTCAAGAAAGTTCTGCTCTATTGGCCTAGATCTTCTGTCCATTCATTTGTGCCTGTTTCCAGGAATTTGAGCTGTTCATGGGCAAAAAACTTGCCAGACATATTTTATAACTATTTTTTCCAGTTGATTGAGGCATTTTTAGAATTATGATTGAATTTATAGGCTAAGTTGGTTAGAAGCAAAATTTTTTTTTTTTTTTTGTCCAGTCCTGGGCCTTGGACTCAGGGCCTGAGCACTGTCCTTGGCTTCTTCCCGCTCAAGGCTAGCACTCTGCCACTTGAGCCACAGCGCCGCTTCTGGCCGTTTTCTGTGTATGTGGTGCTGGGGAATCGAACCTAGGGCCTCGTGTATCCGAGGCAGGCACTCTTGCCACTAGGCTATATCCCCAGCCCTAGAAGCAAAATTTTTAAATGGTGGCTTTTCTCATTTAGAAAAACGCTATTGGTCACTCACTCACTCAAGTCTTTTCTGTGATACCCTGAATGCTTTCCGGTTGTTTCATTAAGCATAATGCATTTTTTAAACTATATAAATATATACATACATATGCATATATATTGTTTTTGTAAAGTTGAGGTACAGAGGGTTTACAGTTATATAAGTCAGATAAAGAACATATTTTATTTTGAATAGTGTCACCCCCTTCCTTAGCTCTCTCCAAGGTTTTCCCTCCCATCCCCACCCACATGTTATATAGTTTATTTTCAACACTGTGTCTAGTACCACTGATGCATTTGTTCACCCTTTGTCCCACTTTTATGTCCGTCCCACTTTTATGTCCCGCCCCCTTATTCGCCCAAAAACAGATATTCTATTCATGTGTTTATTATTATCAATTCACTATCCCCATGGCAATTTTTGTCTATGGTATCCTCTCCATAATAACTATGTATATTCCTGTCTATATAACTACGCATATCACTATTGTTACTTATAGCCCTCACACTTCTCCCCTTGCTCCCACATCTTCCTCCTTTATTACTTTTTTCTTCCTTCAACACTTTTTCTTTTCCTACCTATTTTTAACTTCCTTCACATTACTGTACCCTACAAGAACAATAATTTCATTCATATATCACATGATTTGTGGTACACAAGATACTGATAATGTTCTCTTATTTATCTAAATATTTGGTTTGGTATTGAATTGATGCATTTGTTATTTCTGAGTTACACCCCCATATCAAAAGTGAAAAATGACTCAGAAACTCTGCCACTACTCAGTCTTCATAGACTATGAAGAATTTCAATTAAAACCCTTAAGTGACCCAAATCTCCAAAACTTGTATTGGATTCAGATGGACAAATATCAATGAAGACACACATGACATATGGGGAAGAAAGGATTATGACAGTAGAGAAAGGAATGAAGTGCAGGACAACATTAAACACTACAATGAGTGCATAGGTTTTACTACTCATCTCACAATATTAACTCTGCATGTTAGTGTTCTCTCTGCTATATTCAAATGTCAAAGAATGGTGAGCTAGATTAAAAGGTAAGAACTAACCATTATTGCCTACAAGAAACAGATCTCACTTATAAAAACAAATATTGCTTAAAGTGAAAGGTTAGAAAAAAATATTTAAACAGAGATACAACAAACAATCAGGAATTACTGTTCTCATAGCTGACCAAGGAGACTTCAAATTAAAATCAGAAGTAACAAAATTCACTTCATTCTAATAGGTGGAACAACTTATCAAAAGAAAATAATTGTTAATATATATATGCACCAAGTTTTATCAGTGTACCCAGTCATTAAATAAACATTATTGGACTTAAAATCCCAGGCAGACCTCAGCACAATAATAATGACAGACATCCATAACCTTTATGTAGCTTTACTATTTATATAGTATTGTATACAACACATATGTTGTGTATGTTTTACATAAGATATATACTATATATGCTACATAAGGTGTATTTATTTACACTTATTTTATATATTATATATTCAGAAAAGAAATGCATTTAGTATCTTTAAATGGTTGTATAAGTGTGCTATAATTTAATACATTCATTCACGTGTACAACACATCTCAGAATTTAAAAGCTACAGAATGAATGTGTTTATAAAGTTGTCATATCTATTACTATTGAAATTAACTGTCAAATTGTTAAAATGTTATTTCTTCTGACTCAAGTAGTTTCATTTTGGAAAGCACTTGTAAGTGGGCCTCTGAATACTGTCTGATTCAGGTTTGTCTACACGAAGCTTTCTATGTGTTATTACAATAATTGGGCTGTTTTAAAAATAATCCAAATTTTAAGAAGCATTCATGATTATTTTGAAACTAATATATAATGTTAGTATCAGCAAAGACTCAAATGTACAACATAAACACCAAAATGTAGTTTTATTACCTTTAAGTAGAAGTTATGGTGATCTCCATTTTGTTAAAGTTTTTGAACATTCAATACATAGCGTGATAAGTAGTAGAAAATAACAAATTTCTTTAAAAGTATTCACTAATAGGTATACAAGACATATAGTCATACAATTTTTTTCTCTCCAATGTATATATATATATATCATAATATGTTTATTTGTTTCAAATTATAAATTAATTACCAAAAAGTACATATTTTGTTTATCTGAATGTCAATCAAAAATTAAAATTGTTTAAATTACTTGAAGATAACTCAGTAACTAAATTTACAGCTGTCATTCTTCTAGGACTTATTCTTACTGTTTTTATTCTATTCTAACAAATTCCACAAGTAGATAGAGATTTTTTTCCTCTACTCTTAATACTTAGAAGACACTAGTGTGATTTATTGTTGTAAAATAGTATCCGGGAACTGAACGTTTTTATGCATTTTGTTTACATGGATTTGTCTACTTAATACAAGTTGTTATATTGAAAGTTAATGTAAACAGTTGGGAATTACAGGTTTGTCTGTAACAATAGCTATGAAGGAGGCTGAGATCTGAGGATCAGTGCTCAATGCCAGCTTGAGCAATTAAAATTCATGAGATTTTTTGTCAAATTAAGTACAAAAAAACTAGAAGTAGAGCTGTGGCTCAAGTGGTAGAATTCTAGTCTTGATAGGACTCTTTGTGTTGTTATTTTTATATTTCTGCTAAAAAAACTATAATCATTTCTAAAATACCTAGGGGTGACCTGATCTGCTAAAGATATGCAATGGGCTGCATGAACTCATTTTCAAATTTCTAGTTTACAATTTATATTTGCTGTTTTACTTCCTCAATATCTGGAGGAAAAGAGAGACCAATAGCTTCAATAATGCATTTTTTCATTAGGGTTGATGCTCAAAACATTTAATACATAATACAGAATGAACAACAATTAGCTAAAGAAATTACCCAAAGGTCATTGATAAGTAAAAAGAAATAACTATAAATACTACATAGCTTTTCACAACACTCTTGAAAACTCAGGGATAGCACACTGGCCTTGAGTTCCAGCCCCAGGACTGGCACAAAATCAAAACACACAGCAACAAAAAAGGAAAGTTCTTGATTTGAAGTCAGCTCCAGCAGTGAAGTCTAAATAACTTTTATCTCCAATTTACCAGCAAAAAGCCAAAAGTGGAAATGTGGGTCAAGCAGTAGGACAACATCCTTGAGAATAAGCCTAGCGGGAACATGAGGCCTTGAGTTAGAACTCTGCCCACATACATATGCCAGCATAGACAATTGTCGTAGTCTATAAAGAATAGTACAAAACAATTGACCTAATAGTCTTAAGTTCATGACATTGTACTGCCACAAAGAATAATACAAGTCATTTTTAAAAACTGTGCTCTTAAAAATATTCTTAAGCTGGTGCTGATGGCTCATACCTGTAAGTTGCAGCTTCTCAAGAGGCAGAAATGTTCAAATCCTGCTTCAAAGTGAGCCTGAGCAGATAAATCCTAGAGACTCTTATCTCCAATGTAACTAGGATAAAGCTAGTTACAGAACAGAGATGTGGCTTAAATTGTAGAAAGCCAGCCCAGAGTAAGAAAATCCAAGTGAAATCACAAGGCTCTGAGTTCAAGCAATAATACTGGCACCCTCTCACAACCTCCCCTTTCACATTTTTTTTCTTTTTTTTTTTTTTGCCAATTGTGGGGATTGAACTCAGGGACTGGATGCTGTCCCTGAGCCTATTTGTGCTCAGGGATAACATTGTACCACCTGAGCCATAGCACCACTTCTGGGTTTTGAGTGGTTAATTGGCGGTAATGGTCTCACAGGAACTTTAATGCCTGGGCTGGCTTTGAACCACGACCCTCAGATCTCAGCCTCCTGCATAGCTAGGATTATAGGCATGAGCCACCAGCGCCTAACCACATTCTTTTTTTTTTTTTTTTTCCTCTAGCACTCTGTCACTTGAGCCACAATGCCACTTCTGGCCGTTTTCTATATATGTGGTGTTGGGGAATTGAACCCCAGGGCTTCATGTATACGAGGCAAGCACTCTTGCCACTAGGCCATATTCCCAGCCACCACATTCTTTTAATTATGAAGCCAGTATTGTTTAGCCAAAAATATCCTACAAGTATATTGAGAAGAATAAATTCTTCAGTTACACTAGGTCTTGTGTGTTTATAATGGATTATAATTCTTGGATAGTGTATAAAATAATTATAATTACATATTTTCATATTATATGCCAAATATTAATGTTATCTGCATGTTTATATCATATGTAATTTATATTACATACATATAATTTAAGTAATGACAAGTACTGAAATAATAGTATAAATACATTATCATTCCATTTAATTCTATGCAATTTCTTTTTTTCTTTCATTTCTTTATTGTTAAAGTGATGTACAGAGGAGTTACAATTTCATATGTACAGCAGTTAGTGCAATTTCTTAATCATCACTGATGTGCACTGCAGTTGTATCTATAGGATGGTGTCTTTTATTATTTGTTGAAGATGTGTCATAAAAAAGAACATAAGTTTTTTACTAATTAAGGAAGAAGTAAACAAGCTCTGTCAGTCATCTTGAAGTCACTTTGTGGTCTGGCATCACTAAACAGAATTAATAGTTCCCTCAAGTACTGAACTTTTTTATTTGGTAGAAATACTTTTTGAAGTAAAAATAGCTTTAAGTCGTTTGTACCTTATGTCTCAAATTAGTTTTCCACTGCTAACTATTACAAACTAGGGGCTTGGAAGAAAACAAAAGTATTTTCTTAAAATTGTTTGAGGCAGACATCTGACATGGTACTCGCTGGGAAATGTTCAAGGTAGAGGAAGAAGACTAGCAGACAATCTGCTTCTTTGTGTTCTATGTTTTCTCCTTTCCTTGGCTTATATTATATTCTTCAAGTCTTCTAGAGACCTCTCATTCTTTCACTTGTAAGGAAATTTGGAAATATATGTAGGTATACTTGCTAATCAAGAATAGTCTCTTCATTGTGTATATGGGGATGAGTAGTCTGGCAGAATTCTAACTCAAGGCCTCATGTTCCCGCTTGGCTTATTCTTAAGGATGTTGTCCTACTGCTTGATCCACATTTCTACTCTTGGCTTTTTGCTGGTAAGTTGGAGATAAAAGTTGTTTAGACTTTATTGCTGGAGCTGACTTCAAATCAAGAACTTTTAGGTTTCACACTCCTGAGAAGATACGATTACAGGTATGAGCCACCAATGCCTGGCTTCATTTTTTTTTTTTTTTTTTTTTTTTTTTTGGCCAGTCCTGGGCCTTGGACTCAGGGACTGAGCACTGTCCCTGGCTTCCTTTTGCTCAGGGCTAGCACTCTGCCACTTGAGCCACAGCGCCACTTCTGGCCATTTTCTGTATATGTGGTGCTGGGGAATTGAACCCAGGGCTTCATGTATATGAGGCAAGCACTCTTGCCACTAGGCCATATCCCCAGCCCCCTGGCTTCATTTTAAGGTCAGTTGTTTAGTGTTCTTAGTTTTATGCACATATTTCATTCACTTTAACCATATAAGATAACAAAGCAATAGGTACTAAGTATTGGGTGGGAACTATTAGAGAGAATGATATGATCTAATATAAATTATTCCTTCCACTTCTTCAGCATCAATGTTCTGGCATTTTATTTCTATATTTTTCATAGAACTGACCTATATAGAGAAACCTATATAGAGAAAAGAAAACACACTGTTGGATGTTGTGACTAAAAATAAGGCATAATCACTCAAAAATACTGTTTGAGAATAGGGAAAGTTAGTAACTCAACATGATGAATTATATATTGCAAGAATGAGTGAAAGGTAAATAAAGAAAAGGTTGAAAGAATCTGAATTTTCTCAGTATGTTAAACTTTTTCATGTCCGACAGTCAGAAAACTGTATCCAGGCACTTGGCAATCTATATTCTAACCAGGCACTTTTTAGTTGATTTTATTTTTTTAATTTACTTCCTTATTGTCAAAGTAATGTACAGAGGGATTATAGTTTCATACATAAGCCAGTGTGTACATTTCTTAACCAACTTGTTATATATCCTCCCTCATTCTATCTCCCCACCGCCATGAGTTGTACAGTTGGTTTACAACATATAGTTTTGTAAATATTGCTGTCGCATTGGTTTGTCTTTTATCCGTTGTCTCTCGATTTTGGTATTCCCCTTCCCTTCTCTAGTTCCAATACACACACACACACACACACACACACACACACACACACACACACACACATATAATATCCAGGGTACCAAAATCAGTTACAGTAATGTCAGCGGTAAAACCATGGGGGAAAAAAAACAAAAAGAAAAGGTATAATTTCATATGGCATTTTGCTTTTAGCCTGGAGATTTTCTGTCTTATATTGGATCTATTGGAGGTTAGAACATAAGGGACATTAGGGAAGAAGGAAGAGAGTGAATGCTGCATTCCGGAGAAATATCACTTAGTAAGAAAAGTCAATAGATATTTTTCTTCTTTTTAAAATTTTATGTTTCTAATAATAGGAATAACTACATGCTTTATACACAAGTAAATTGATGTAAGATGAACCAATTTGAACATAATCACAAAGCTAAGAAATGAGACACTGAATTAGAATACCAACTGAGATCAACTCAATTCTATGTCTTCTGACACCTCATACCTCAGGTCGCAGAAAGTTCTGTGCAGTCACCACTCCTGACCCAGCCTGTGCTTTGAATTTCAGAAATCTTCTCAATGGATTAGGATAACATGAGTTCAAACCACTTCAATCATAAGATACTTGAAAGCAGCATCCATCAGATTTGAGAGCATGACCCCACTTTGAAAGGTGTGAAATGTTATAAATGATAAAGAAAACTCCTCACAAAACAATAATAACAAAAACTTGGAGATTTCTTTCCCCTTCATTCAGTGGGGATACCTGGAGAGCTAAAGAGGCAGCCAGGTGGGAGTTTTTGGTTGATCTCTGTGAAGCTGCTGTGTCCATTGATTTAATCTCCCATAAGTGAGTGTAGTCACTGTTATCTTCTTGTGTTGATGGGATGATACTTATACTTCTTTTCCCTGAGATGTGAGAGGACATCCAAAAGCCACATAAGAAACGACAGGATCTGATGATCCCAGCATAGTGTTTGCATGGCTTCTCCAGCAGTATCGAATGCCATCAGCAATGCCTGCCTGAGACAGGCTGGTCTCCTTCCTGCTTCAGCATCTGGCCATCATGGCCCAAGGGTAGACATCTTTGTAAATGCTCTTTCTTTATAGGTCACCCCCAAATATTGAGTTAAGACCAGCAGTTGTATCAAGTTGAAAAAAATACATTTATTTTTATTATTCTCACTGGATCCATGAGGTTTGATGAAATAATGGGAAAGTACAAATTCTTCTTAGGCAGCCTAAGAATTTCCACAGAAAAGGGCATCTGAAGAGCAAAACATAACATTATGTTGAACTTATTTAACTTTTTCTTTTCTGGATATATATATATATATGTATGTATGTATGTATATATATATATATATATATATGAATGATTATTTTAGATATTTAGGATTTGTTTAATTTATAAGACCAAGTTTTATAAGTCTCTAAACATGATCTTCTTCACATTTATTGTACTCTTTCAATTCAGCGTAATGGACATTTATTTATATAGCAAAAGTACTTTGTAAAATATTCATGACTCTTTGCATCCCACAGACAGGTTAATGTTTTGCTTTCCCTGGAGCTCTGACCACGGAATTTTACATACTTGAAATGTTCACCACTTTCCAGACTTGGAAAATTTGCTTCAGTTTGCTCAAGATGTTATATATTAGTCATGAAGATATAGGCTTTCAAGCTATCAAACTCTTTTAAAGTCTTACTCCTGTGAGGCCAAGCAGTTAGAGAATCCCAAATGAGTCATGACTGTGGACTAAATGCTTTATTATCCTGAAAAGATGCTAGGGCATTTCTGGCAAGTCCCTCTTAGCGTTCTGATTTCTGTCAGGAGAATGGGCCCTATAATGAATCTCATTCGACAATCTGCCTTTGCATACCAGCAGGACATATCCATAAGAGGAAATGTTGAATAGCTCATTTTTTATTTTAATTTTTATTATCAAAGAGATGTACAGAGGGGTAACAATTACATACGTGAGGCACTGAGTACAGTTCTTGTAAAACTTGTTATCTCTTCCCTAATTTTCCTCACACCTTCCCTTCTCCCCAATCCGGTTCACCTTTTAGCCTTTGTCTTGCCATTTTGATGTCCCCCTTCCATTCCCTAGTTCAAATAAATGTATATACAATACCCAGGGTACCAAAATCAATTTCACATCATACACTGAAAATAACAACAATGATAAACCACTTATTTCCATAACATACAGTTCAATTTGCTTAGTATCATCCTATGTGATCACAGCTATTGAGCTATTGTGATCATCTGCTAGGACTATCTTAGACATATACTAATTATTACCAGTGAAGGAAACCATAGAGTCTATGTTTCCTTGGGTCTGGCTCACTTCACTTAGCATGATTTTTTCCAAGTCCTTTCATTTCATTATGAATGGGGAAATGTCATTCTTTTTTTCATTTCTTTATGGTCAAAGTGATGTACAGAAGGGTTACAGTTTCGTATGTCCATCAGTGAGAACATTTCTTATCAACTTGTTACCTCTTCCCTCTCCCCTCCCCCAAATCCGCTTCCCCTCTCCCTGTTTCCCTTCGGCCCACATGAGTTGGTTTATACTGTATAGTTGTGTAAGTATTGCTGTTGCATTGGTTTGTATTTTTTTCTTTGTCTCTCGATTTTGGTATTCCCTTTCCTTACCTAGTTCCAATGCACGTGTATACAATATCCAGGCTGCTAAAATCAGTTACAGTGATATCAGGGGTAAAACCATGGGAAAGAATGACAAAAGAAAAATGACATAATTTCACATAGTATGTTGAAAATAACAATGATAAACCACTTGTTTCTATAAGTTGGAGTTCATTTCACTTAGCATCATCTTATGTGTTCATATGGACATAGCTATTGAGCTATTGTAATCTTCTACTTGGACTATCCTAGATGTGTACTAATTATTCCCAATGAGGGAAACCATAGAGTCTATGTTTCGTTGGGTCTGGCTCACTTCACTTAGTATGATTTTTTTCCAAGTCCTAATGAATGGGGCAATGTCATTCTTTCTTTTAGAGGCATAGATTTCCATTGTGTACATATACCACACTTTCTTGATTGACTCATCTACTAAGGGGAATCTAGGCTGGTGAGAACTTTAAAAACATGAAATGGGAAATTAAAGAACTAAGGAAATGGAAAACCTCCCATGCTCCTGGATTGAGAGGATTAAGATTGTGAAAATGGCAATATTGCCAAAGGCTATCTAGAAATTCTATGCAATTCCCATCAATATCCCAACACCATTCTTTAATGAAATAGAGGAAACAATCCAGAAATTCACATGGAACAATAAAAAAAAATCCAAATAGCAAAAACAATCCTAATAACAAGAACAGTGCTAGAGGAATTTCAATACCAAACTTCAGCTTGATATTGGCACATGAACTGGCCTGAGGACAAATGGAATAGACCCAGAAATGAACCCACAGACCTATGGCTACTTAATCTTTGATAAAGGAGCTAAAAAAATTGGATGGAACAAAGACAGCCTCTTCAACAAATGGTGCTGTCAAAACTGCTTCAACACCTGTGGCAATGTCATTCTTTCTGATATAAGCAAAGAATTCCATTGTGTATATATACCACAATTTATTGACCCATTCGTCTCTCAGATCCATATCAAGAGAGAGGGGAAAGGAAGACCTAGCTGCTGAAATCCTTTATTCTTAATTAGTCAGATTTTGCCAAAGTAGTCTGATTTAATTGTCACCACTGTTCTTTGTGACTTCAGTATATCCTTTTTTATTTTTAATTCCCATTTCATTCTCTTCAAAGTTACCTATTCCTCGACTCTATTTTGCATTGTCTACATAATCTCTATATTTTTCCTTTTTATTTTTTAGCCTAACTCTTGTTTTCAGTTCTGATAGATTCTACTGGAACTATTAATATAACATAAATTCCACATTCTGAAGTTCCCTAATCTTTATTCTAAGAATCCATGAATGTCAGTGTAAATGCTCATTCCTGTCAAGAGTGAAGAATATTTGTTTTAAACTTTTCAGGCTATTTAATGCATGGCCAGTCTTGTGAATCACTGGTTATTAAAATGTTTTGTCATTATTAAGGTGTTGTACAGTGGGCTTAACCTTTCATAAGTTGGGTAATGACTTTATTTGGACAATGTTACCTCTTCCTTTGCTTTCTCTCAGTTTCCCCCTCCCTTTCTTGCCCCCAATTCCTTATCAAAAAGACTACTTTAGATTCCATTTTGAAGCTTGTTCTTCGATGATATGAAAAAAAAATAGCCATTTGATTGGTACAAGTTGTTGCCTATGAAACTTACTATTTCTCCCACCATCAGAAATTATAGAAAATCTCAGTGAGCCTCAAGGAGCAGGTCAGGTGGCTGTACTGATGTTAGGAAGATAAGCTGAGGTCAGCCCCATGGCTTCAGCAGAGAAAAAGCCATGTGTAATCTGTGCAATGTTGCAGAGAATAAACTGTAGCAGGTTCGAGGAGGTTAATAAAATTGGAGACACCTGCAGGAAAGTAATAAAATGATAAAATTAAATTAGTTTCGGAATTAGTTTTTAAAAGTTGGATTACAAACGTTTTTGTTGTTCATGTATAGAGATGTTTATAAGAGCACCTAGTGTTAGGTGTGCAAGACCAGACATGCAGACAGGCAGCCAGAGAAACTGGAGGAGGGCTGGTTTTATTCATTTATGAAAACTCACTCTTGCAGGTACTGTTCAGTTCCAACCTAAGAATATTTGACTTGCATAGTTACTCTTTGTTATCCACAGAAGACTGATTCTAGGACCCAGATCCTAAAATCTGTGATTGCCTTATCTCCTCCCTAAAACAGTGTATAGCATATATTATATACTATGTATATTTTGCCTAGAATATGCTTGAGTTTTAAAATTCATTTCATAATTATTTATAAACCTAATACAATGTACATGGTACATAGAGCTGCAGTACTCAATTATTTAGGGAAAAATAGGAATAAAAACTGAAATATGAGGGGCTGGGAATATGGCCTAGTGGCAAGATTGCTTGCTTCGTATACATGAAGCCCTGGGTTCAATTGCCCAGCACCACATATATAGAAAAGGGTCAGAAATGGAGCTGTGGCTCAAGTGGTAGAGTGCTAGCCTTGGGCAAAAAGAAGCCATACATTGCTCAGGCCCTGCATCCAAGCCCCAAGACTGGCAATAACAAAAACAAAAAACGTACATATGATCAGTATAGATGCTGAGTTTTGTCTAACCATGGTTGTGTCATGAATGTGAAATGATATACTTTGTCAAGGCACAAAAAAACTGACTGTGTATGTCAATGAAGCAGTCTAAAATCCCATTTTTCATGTTTGTTTCTATGTATCTCACTTATATATTTCCCCTAGGTCACTTTTATCCTAGGTCTCTACATAGCTACATTTTGGGTTATGTCTGACACACACCCATCCACAAAATCCAGTGCATGTTGCTTCAATTTCCTTTGGTTTACTTCTTTGCTAATCCAATGATGTCAGAAGTACCTTATTTTCAATTATCAATTGCAGTATAACCTTTCCATAAATGAAAGAATAGTCTCTTTAATATAAGTCTGATTTACAATCCAGCAATGAAAAAGGCACTGTCATGCTTAAACCGACTCTCTAATCCTCCAAGTAAGGTACAGAGATTAGAGAAGACAGGAATTAATAGATCATGATATCAAATGAGTAAATGTTCTTTAACTTAATTCATACTTCAATTCTGATTGAGTCTGATAGCATTTGAAAGCTTAAGAATGGAAAAATGTAGAGAGTACAAACAAGACTGATAACAGTTTTGCAGTAAAATGTGGCAGATATAGAAGGAAAAAAATGTTGCTTTGCTAGTGATAACATACAAACCAGAGAAATAACATATTAAAAAAACACTAAATAGAATATACAGCTGATTCTAGCCAAGAATGTAATTTTAAAATGAGAGATTTATTGGAAACTATACTTTATATAGCAAACATATCAGATGTAACAAACACCAAAAAACATAGATCTGGAAATTCACAAGAACCCATATTGAAGATACTGTCTTGCACCATTAAAATATTTCTGCCACAGGTCATGTTTAGCCTTACAGAGTGGCAGAAAGGATATATTGTCTCATTTTGAGTGACATCCTCCTTTTAATCTTTATGAGGGCAAAGTGGTCTGAGTAGTAGATAAATTGGTAGTAGAGAATCATTTGGCTTGTTAGTAAACTACTTGGAAAGAGAATGTGGCAGCAGTGCAGAAAAAGTTGCGGGAAGATGAGGGATCCACATGCCTTAGGATCCCTGTATCTCACACCAACACCCATCAAAATCATCCCTCAGGGAAGAGGCTACAAAATTCTCTGACAATAGCTTTGGATATTCTGATATTTTAGGATCTAGCTGGGCTGATGAATCCATATATTGAGTTCATGCTTTCTTGCTCTGTTACACTGGAGTATACATGAACAAATTCTCTGCCTTTCTTTCTCTGCCTTTCCTTCTTCCTTCCTTCCTTCCTTCCTTCCTTCCTTCCTTCCTTCCTTCCTTCCTTCTTCCTTTCATTTTCTCAGTAAACAGGTTTATATTCATATGATTGTTCTTGCTAATGAAGTGAGGAGGTCAGGTCTGGCCAGTGTCATCTTGGCCACATGATGAGTTGTATGGTCTGGCATCTAGTCCTCAAGGTGGTGGGTGTGCCTGAATTCCTACAAGAAGGGAAGTCCTACCCAGAGGTAATGGGTGTGCCTGAATATCTGGACACAGGGGTGTACTCTTGGTCTATAGGTTACTGAACCCAACAGTCCAGTGCCTGGGACTAGGAGCTTCCTGTAACCCTGCTCCCTGACCTGACCTTATTTTGGTGCAGATCAGCTCAGGCCCAATTATTCTATGCCTTGTTTGTGTCCTGTGTCCTCTCTCCTGGCTCATTTCTAGTAACTGTGGTGTCCCAATTCAGCTCTCCATTGGAGCTGAATTGGTTTGTTGGTATTGTTTTTTCTTTTTTTCCTCTCTGATCTGTTTCCTAGTAGTGTTAAGTGTATTTGTGGGCTGCAGACCTTTGTAATAATTGGCTACTAACATTCTAATAAAGACTCCAAGATTTGAACCTTCAAAATATGGCTTTTTTGATATATTATTTTATAACACTATCATCCAGATAAATGCTGAGCTGAACATGTGGTATGTCTCAAGCAAACAAAACAAGAAAAAAAAAGAAAAAAAAAAGAAAAAAATCAACACTCGGTTTGAGGTATTGAATAGTTCAACCAGTGAAGACAGAATTTTATGTTACAACAATTCACAATTTGAGTGTGGGCTTTATTTTTCTTTCATTATCTACATTGCCTCTACTACCTTACAGGCATTCCTTTTTCTTGACATGAAATTGCATACAGCATCTTTGATGGCAGATTCATTTTAAGGTTACAGTAGACTGTGTGTACTTTAACCCTCCACAGTTGCTTCACTTAGAGAAAAGTTAAGAGCTCAATGAAGTTTTGTTCCTGAGCCTACTACCTTCTCAGGAGTGAGAGTGTTTTCTTTTAGGAAATGTCTTATATATTGAAAATAGGTCCATCATTTTATTGGGTCTTTATGGATCACTTTGCTTTGACAAGCCTAACAGAAAGGTGATTTGCATCTCCAAATACACTTCTCAGAGATACAGGTAAAGAATTGTTGCTATGTATCCTATGCACATTTTAGGGAAAAAAATTGTTCCAATGAATCTGAAGCTACAATGGCTACATAGTGGAGAGTGAGACTAACAGAGCAAAATGTTTTATGTGTTACCATACATCACTGTGTCCCACTTCTGAGTATTATGCAACCACAATAGACAATAGCCTGTATTTTAGTTGTTAATAGACTAAACTTAATATTTGCTTTGTTCCCTTATAAGATTTTTGAGAGCATTATTTACATTTTTTATTAGCCATTTCCTTGTACATTCCTAAAATTCTAGATAATTTACAACTATAAGAGCAACCCTCAATGTACCCAGCATATCCATCCTTCTGTTCTTTGCAGTTCTCTTGAGAGGTCCCAATGAAACTAAGCCATGAATGCCAAGTAGGACAAACTGCTTATTTATAAATACCTTACTATCTTTTCTCAATACCAAAATTCATTTGTTCACTCATGGTCCTGTGATTTCTGTGTTCAGCCCCAAAGAAATCATTAGCACACAAGTATACAAGGTGTACAAACATGTAGAAAGATGAAAACTGAAGAGGCAATTCATCAAGTCAAGTTTCCTGATATTTAGAATGAATATGTCCTTTTTTTTTACTAGAAACACATATTAGGATGCACATATCTTTTTAAATAGGCATTAATATATATGTTAATCAAATTACATAGAATAAATTTAAGGGTAATATTAAAGAGAGATATAAAACTTATAAATGATATATGAAGAAAACTATTTCCAGTACATCTAGAACAATATTTAATGCTAGAAGACAATGGAACAGGACTTCAAAAATCTCATAAAAGGAAACTGAGAATCATAATATGGAAGTAAGCTTGTCTTCAAGAATATCATAGATTCAGGATAGTAATCCCTAAAAAAAGAAGTCATTTTTCTAGGAAGCTGTAGGCTTTTGTCCCTCCCATTGAAATCAATGGTTAGCAGCAGCAATATGGGCTTCAGGAAATAGGAAGAGTAGTAATTGAAGTATATCTGAACAATTAATGTATACACATTTGAATTACCATGGTGAAATTCATTTAATCAATTGATATATGCTTAAAATTAAAGGAAAGGAACCATAGGAAATGAAACAGACTATATTAAGGAGACATGTATCATAGGGAAATAACAGTGTAGAGAGTGAATGAATGTGAACACAGCTAAAGTTATACCCTCTTCCAATAACACCACAGATTGGTAAGTCTTTGAGACAATTCTCTTTAGGAAATATATTTATCCATCCCATTTTAAGCATGTACATACACAGACTCCAAATATTTAGTGTAAAGTTTCCTATTAGTTGTTCATATGGAGTAACCACTTTCAGGTTTCTTTTTCTCCCCTAACATTCTTTTTTTTAAAAAAAATCTGTAAGTATTAAATAATCAAAATTTAACAAACCAGTTTATGAATAGAGTGCATCTTGTTAAATGTCATCCGTTTCAACATTCCTACCCATCTCTCCAAACTTACCCCTTCACCCACTTTTTAAATTTTGTATGATATACATTACATTCTTGCTTGCATTCTTCCCCCTTCTCTTCTTCATTCATCTATTGCTTTCCCCTTGACCCCACTCCATCACTTTCAATACATGCTTCCTGGTATTTATTTTGTTGAACTTTAACTTTGCCTTTGTAAAAAAATTACATTATTTAAGTATTCCCTTGAATTACAATTTTATTTTATAGTACTAAAATACCTGTAAGTTCCACTACTCTTTTCTGCTTTTCTTTCGTGGTTACAAACATCATCCCAACAGACATAATTTATTTTAAATAATCTTAAAATATGCTTGCAATATATTAAAATAATGCTTGGGCTGGGGATATAGCCTATTGGCAAGAGTGCCTGCCTCGGATACACGAGGCCCTAGGTTCAATTCCCCAGCACCACATATACAGAAAACGGCCAGAAGCGGTGCTGTGGCTCAAGTGGCAGAGTGCTAGCCTTGAGCGGGAAGAAGCCAGGGACAGTGCTCAGGCCCTGAGTTCAAGGCCCAGGACTGGCCAAAAAAAAAAAATAATAATAATGCTAACCATTTAGATTTTATATCTTTGTTCTCTGTGTGTCTCTGACTTTGTTCTTCTCTCTCAAATGTGCAACATACATACACACACACACACATTCTAAAATACTTGAGAATAACTTCTGTCTGTCCTAAATATTTCTCTCTCTCTTAACTATGCCAAGCACAAGCACACGTATATCCTAATAAGTTTGAGAATAGTTTAAGGTCACTCTTTTTCTCTGAAACAATAAGAAGAATATTCTACTGGACCAGGGTGATAATGAATTCTAAGCTGGTCAATTGTATAACAAGCTCCAGACTCGCTTGAGTGCCATTGAGAAAACCTGTCTCAACACCAAAACCTAAGAACAGAACAAACAATAAGATCATGTTTACCTTCAGTTTGTGCTTCTATGCATGTCCTCAATAAGCAACTTTTTAAGAAACACTTTGTGAGAAAGGGCAGATTCAATGTACAGATTCATCAGTCCAGCTAGGTCCTAAAATACCAGAATCTCCAAAGCTGTAGCCAAGAATTTTTATATGCTACTAATTTGCAATGTGCTTTCCTGAAAATGATAGTAAAAATAATTTTGAATACGATTAT